>NC_142081.1:69794311-70165145 GCF_054644295.1 Miniopterus natalensis | reverse complement strand
GGAGTAGATGAAGCAGAGAATCAAACTGGAGATTTTGAAGATAAGGAAGCAGAAAACACCCAATCAGAACAGCAAAAAGAAAAAAATTTCCCCACCTAATAAGAGGATAGTATAAGGAGCCTCTGGGACAACTTCAAGAGTATTAACATTTGCATCATGGAAGTGCCAGAAGGAGGAGAAGAGAGCAAGAAATTGAAAACCTATGTGAGTAAAATGACAAAAAACTTCCCTAACCTGGTTAAGGAAATAGACATACAAGTGCAGGAAGCATAGAAATTCCCAAACAAGATGAACCCAAAGAAGCCCACACCAAGACACAGCATAGTTAAAATGCCAAAAGTTAAAGACACAGAGAAAATCTTAAAAACAGCAAGAGAAAAGCAATTAGTTATCTACAAGGGAGCTCCCATAAGACTGTCCGTTGATCTCTTGACAGAAGCTTTGCAGAAGCGAAGGAATTGGCAGGAAATATTCAAAGTGATAAAAAGTAAGGACCTACAACCAAAATTACTCTACCCAGCAACATTATCATTTAGAACTGAAGGAGAGATAAAGAGTTTCCCAGACAAGAGAAAGCTAAAGGAAGGAGTTCTTCGTCACCAAACCAGTATTACAAGGAATGTTAAAAGGTCATCTTCAAGATGGGAGGGGTTGGGTGAAAATGATGAAGGCATTAAGAAGTACAAATTGGTAATTAAAGAATAGTCACTGGGATATAAAGTGCAGCATAGGGAATATAGTCAATAATATTGTAGTAACTATGTATGATGTCAGATAGGTACTAGATTTATCAGAGTGATAACTTAGTAAGTTATATAATGTCTAATCACTGGGTTGTACACCTGCAGCTAATATAATATTGTATGTGAACTGTAATTGAAAAATAAAAATTATTTAAGGCAAAAAGTAAATAAATAAATAAATAAATAACCTTTAACCATGAAGAAATAAAAGTGAAATCCAGTTTTTGAAATACAATATTCATCACATTTAACTGTGTTTGCTTAAATCTTTTTCATCTCTACCTGACAGTGGGCACCATGGAGACAGAGACAGTGTGTGTCTTGACCTACTGCTGTCCCCAGCTCACAGTACAGGGCCTGAGTGAAAGGAGCCCAAGTGTAAAAAAAAGGAAGAAAAAGTTACTCTCATCCAGAAACATCTCCCCAGACTCACCTAGAATAATGTTTGACCAAATGTGTGAACATCTCACGGCCCTTGCAAGCTGGCACATAAAACTATCACAGACCCCTCTTTGCTGGTTTTGCCTTAAATGACAATAGGCGAGTTGGGCTGCATGACTTGCTTCTTGTTCTGCTTCTGTTGCTGATTTTTTCTGTTTGACATAGTCGGTTTTTAGATAGTCTAACAGTCCTTTTCTCCCTTTAAAGTAACTTTCAATAACTCTACCCTTGTCCATGTTGCACTGATTTTTATTTTAGTTTAACTATTTCTGTATTAATTCCCATGATTAAGGCAAGCATATTATCCATCCATCCACACCCTCATACACTTCTATGTGATATATTTTTGAAATGCTATAATAATATAATTATTATTTATAATACTTACATAATATAATATATTACATAATGTGTATATAATAATACTTATTATAATGTAATGCTTATATTATTATATAATAAGAATAAGGGAAAGGATATATAGAAAACAGTGGAAGTAATATGCTTATGAAAAAAGAAGTGCCCTTCCTTAGTGGTAAATTAGTTTTGTTTGTTTGTTTGTTTTTTTAAACGTATCTTTATTGATTTCAGAGAGAGGAAAGGAGGGGGAGAGAGAAAGATAGAAACATCAATGATGAGAGAGTCTTTGATCGGCTGCCTAACCCGCAACCCGGGCATGTGCCCTGACCGGGAATCGAACCCCGATCTCCTGGATCCTAGGTCGATGCTCAACCGCTGAGCCACGCCCAGCTGGGCAGTAAATCAGTTTTTAAAATGTTTATTTCTATGAATTAGAACAGGTAAAATATATTTTTTCTATCACTTATTTTATTTTATTTTATTTTATTTTATTTTATTTTATTTTATTTTATTTTATTTTATTTTATTTTATTTTATTTTATCACCCAAAGCAAATGTATTGTCCAGGGCCTTTGCACCTGTAGTTCCTTTACATAAAAATTTCTTCACCAGGTTGATTGAGATATAATTGCCATATAACACTGGGTAAGTTTAAGGTGTAAAACATAATGATTTCTTATATGTATATGCTGTGATATTACCTCTATTTAAATTGTCTGTTTATCTTGCCTTTAAGCATTGAATTTTTAAAAAGACAATCAAACCATTCCTGATCTCAGCTGCTCTCTTTTTTTCTATCTCTAGTTTCAGAAGTCTTCTTGTTTCTTCTTGGTAAATTTTTTTTTTAATTTAAAAGGTATTTTAATCATCATTCAGTTCAATGTATAATATATCTATTGAATATATACATGTATATATATATGTTTACCTCTTTTTTTATATATATTTTTAAATTTTATTTTTGTTTAAAATATTACAGATGTCTCTTTTTCTCCCCAATGACCCGTTCCACCCTGTCCCATGGCCCTCCCCAGTCCCTCTCCCCACCATTGTCCTTGTCCTTGGGTTGTGCATATCTGCATATAAATTCTTTGGTTACTCTCTCCCCCTCCACCCACCCGCCTTCCTCCATCCCTCTCACATTTGTCAGTCTCATCTATGCTT
This sequence comes from Miniopterus natalensis, assembly GCF_054644295.1. NCBI lineage: Eukaryota > Metazoa > Chordata > Mammalia > Chiroptera > Miniopteridae > Miniopterus > Miniopterus natalensis. The sequence goes on along the minus strand of NC_142081.1, from coordinate 70,162,437 downwards.
CCATGTCATTGAATCTAATGGTAAATTTTAAACTCTCATCATGCTTAGAAAAAGCTCTGGAATGAAACACACTCAGTAATGGCCCCTTCTGAAACGCCATTCTCTTTGGTTGGTTGCCTGCTTATCTAACCACTCCTTTGAGCTTTTCCCCTGGTACTTTCTACCTCACTCCCTACACATTCATGCCTGTAAGCATTTTCTTTGGCTCTTATCCCTTCTCATTCCATGACTCTCCTCAAATAATTAATCTATCCCCATGACTTCAATCGTGTTTGAGTCTGAAAAGCAGAAGTGAAAGTGGGAAAGGAGCAGGTCAAGGCTAAGAGAGCCATTAGACCATGATGCTCATCTAATCCAAGTGACGCAGAGAAGGGAGGAAAGTAGAAAACATTCTAGACTGTTGTGCAATTCTAAGGAGTGTTCTGCAAGGTAACTGGAAAGTCCTCAAACCAAAGTCCTTTATCAAAGGAGTCTCATCTCTCTTTTATACTCAGTCATTGCTGGAAGCAGCCTTAGGCTTAGACAAGCTTTGGAAGATTTTATTAGTCTAATTTCTGGAAAGAGTTAAAAATTTTCCCCAAGCCAATAGATGGATGAGAGAATGATACACCAACTTTACACATTTAATTTAAATATTGTTCAGAGGGAAAGGGGGAGGGCAAATTTACTTTCTGTATCTTGCTCTTTGATTCCAGAATTGAATCTACATTCCTAATTTTTCAAAGAGATTTATTACATATATCTGGAAGCCTATACTTTTCAATGTATAAGACTAATTTACCCTCAATTGTTTTTATAACTCAGGTATGTCATTTAGCATGGCAACTTCGTTATTTTCATAAAGTTGATCATTTTAATAATGCATACTAGTTAATGAAAATTTTAATTCAAAACCCATTAGTTCTGTTATATCTTTACAGTAGCCTTGGGTGAAAAACAAGCAGCACTCTATATTTATGACTACAACATGTCATATGTAACTTTCTGAGTATAACCTAGTTGCTTAGGGGAAAAAATACTGCTTCTAGAAGCACCTTCTATTAAAGTATCTTATGTTCGGGAGAAACTGACTGAGCAAATGTGACAATGCAAACTTCATACCTATTTATGTTATTACTTTATAAAACTTGGGCTCTGAGTGCAGCCTTCCAGGGCTCTTGTAAATGTCAATTTCACCACCAAGTCTCATAAACTTGGAAATCCAAACATTCTTATAACCTACTGCATAAGTCTTACCCCAAATCAGCACAGAAGTCAAAGTCTCCCCTTAGGCCTTAATGTTATACCCTTTTATCCAAGCAGTAGCTTTGGTCCTGTCCCAAGAGACAGGCTCTCCTTTCAAATGCTATCTCAGGCCACCCAAGTAATCAACCCCACACCCACCATTTCCACCCTCAGGAGAGCCACACTCCTGTTGGGTTCATCATAGACCCTGATCCAGGGAAGGAGCAACCCAATATTTTCCAGGAAACCATAACAGCAGGAGAAAAAAATTGGTCTCCTGGCCTACAGTACCTTATCTTGCTCAGTAAGGTTTTCTTAAAGATACAATTTGAAACACATTTTAAGTGGGTAGGTTGGCTAATATTAACGTGAGAAGTGACTCAATATTCTCCCTGTGTCTTTAACATTTGTTTACCCTTGTGAAGGAGGGGGAATTTTCCTCTACCTTTCTAGGTTCTGTCAGCTGGTCTAATAGTTAAATTGACAAGAGGCAGGTTAACAGGAAAAAAAAATAAAATATAATTACATACATATGTACAGAAACCCTGCATACAGGAGAGGTTCAGAGACAGAAAGGTAAAATGAGGTATATGTGACAAACAGCTAAAGAATGAGGTAAGGTGCCCTGAGGCTTCAGAGGGGAGGAGGGAACTACTCAGATAGATAAAAAGAGCAGATGTTCAGTAATTAGAAGTTTGTCCTGCCCTATAGATAGGTCATAAAAAGTTATTTCTGGTAATAATTCTTATTATGGGCAAGAGCCTCCATTTAAATTCTTTAAAAGAGAAGTAAAAGTTTCTCTTGAGCCCACAGAGTCTCAATTGCCTTCAGCTCAAAATAATCCACATGCCAAAGTGGCTGATTTCGGAGAGGCCTGTTCTGAACCCCTTCATCCTCCTTTATCTCACTCTCACCTAGCATGTCTCTTTATTCTGAAGGCCATGTTTCTTACCAGAAAATAACTTCAGTTTATATTTATACATTCATAACTGCTACATCTCTGTGCCTTTCTACACAGGTGGTTCAGAATCTGGGGAGCCGTATGTTCCAAGTGTCTTTTTCAGACAGTTTCTACCTGTATCACCCAAGGCAAGTGGCAATGTGTAGAGTTTGCTAACTGTGAAACTTGGCAGATGGAAAACTGTGGTCTCAGCTTTGCAACCCAGCATTGAGTGTTAGAAGATAAAAGACAGCAGAAGAAATTTAGGGAGGCAGAACTTTATTGTGCTCTAGGAAGGGGGAGATGGCAGGTCTGTCATGTTCTTTGTCTTGGTCCTCAGGTCCAGTTCAATGTGGTGGTACCAGCCTTTTCCCTTAGTGAACTGCCCAGCAAGGCTGACCGCACTGAGGCAGTCCAGACCTTGATACAAGACACATTATTTTCTGATGACTAAAAATCCCCTTTCCCTTCAAGTTTTAAAGCATCTTCATGGGTTTCATTCCTTTCTGTCTCTTCATTCGAGCTTGTTTTCACTCTTTTTTTTTTTTTTTTTTTTAATATATCTTTATTGATTTCAGAGAAAGGAAGGGAGAGGGAGAGAAAGAGACAGAAACATCAATGATGAGAGAGTCACTGATCAACTGCCTCCTGCATGGCCCCCACTGGGGATCGAGTCCGAAACCCAGGCATGTGCTCTGACCTGGAATCGAACCGCGGTCTCCTGGATCCTAGATCGACACTCAACCGCTGAGCCAGGCCACCTGGGCTGGTCTTCATTCTTGATCATTTTTTCTCCTGCATAGACTCCTTTGTCCCTCTTTTAGGGTCTCCATCCGCATCTTCTATATAATGCCGTTTCCTTTAGGACTGCTATTCCATCTGTGAATGCTCTTACAGAGCTACTGACATACATGTGTGGGAGCTAAAACAAATAATACTTTTGCTCCCACCTTCTAAGGTCTTCTAGCCGAGCTAATGATCAAATTAACACGAATAAACAGGAAAAAAAATCAAACTTTTAATACATGTGCATGGGGAATTCACACATGCATAAAAATCCCAAAGACAGTGAGGCAACACTGAGTATATAAGACATCTGGACAAAGAAGAAAAATGAGGGGGATGAGGTTTAGATTTTATAAGTGAGAATGGGCAATTTCCAGGTAGTTGAGGAAGAGCAGAATATACATTGCAGACAAATTATTGCTAGGCAACACAATGGGACACAGGGGACACAATGGCAACACAATGGGACACAATCTAGCTAACAGGTCCCTGCCTGAAGCCCTTTTACTCACCATACTTAATTTAAACCAGACTAAGACAACATCCTAAGATTCCTTTCCTGGAGTAGCCCTTTCCATCTAAATCTCTTAGGCAGGAAAGGAAAGGGTCAAAGTTTCTTTCTGAATCTTTTGTTTTTTAAAAAACAGCTTAAAATCAATATTTCAAAAAGGCAGCTTTCGAATGGCAAAAGTTTGGTTCCCTTCATATGTTTTGATATAATTCGGGGCTTCTGTTTACATTCCCCTTTGTGAATAGATATTGGTGGAGAATGGAACAAAAGCTGGGCACTGCCTTCTCATGGAAGCCAGGGACTTGGTCCTTAAGGTAAGGTTCTTTCTCCTTCCTCCCTCCACCTCCCACTTATCTCTCACCAATTACTGGTACTTCCTTGAAAACTGAAAAGACTATCATACAAAGGTAAGGGTGACTTTCAGGATAGTAGGCACATAAAGTCGTGATGATGTAGGGTGGTGGTTGGCAAACTAGGACCTGTGGAAATCCCGCCTGCCACCTGTGCTTGTATGAGCCAGACTTATTTGAAAGTCTGTTGTGTGTGGCTGCTTTCACACTACAAATGGCAGAGGTGAATAGTTGAGAGAGAAACATATTTTGGCTATTCTCTGGGCCTTTAAAAAAGTTTGCTGTCCCCTGACCTAGGACGTGGCTGAGCCAAGAACCTTATCTCTTTAGCCAGTGTAAAATCATGAATTTAATTGTCCTGGATTGGGATTTTTTTGAGAGTGGAGGTTGCTGACAAGGAGAGTACCATCCTGTGTGCCAAGTTCCTGCCTTTCTCCTGCTGCAAAGAGAAAGTTCTTTGTTTGGGAGTATTAGAGAAGTAGCCAGCTTAACTCAAAGAACATAGTTAATAATTACCAGAATTGGATGTTAAAGGAGTCCTCAACTGATGGAGAACAGAGAATGACTTATGAGAATAGAATCCCCAGGCCCAGCTTCATTTTTTTATTTCCTTTGATTTCAGGGAAAGGAGAAGTCACCCCTCGACCCTCGACCTGGTTTTGTCTTTGCCCCAGTGAGTATTACCTCTACCTTTTACAGCATGCAAAGATCTGAGCTCAGCTGTGTTCAGGACAAGTGGGAGGGCAAAGCTAAGCCACACTCCAATGCTTTGTGTCCCTATCTGATTTCTTCTTAGTGGATCCCCTGTTCTCCGTACCCCCTGATCCTGTACTCCCTTATCACTAGCCCTTCTTGACTCTATCACTATTAGTTTCCCAGTTTTATGATCTGTGGTTCTTTTGTCTTACCTCATGTCTTTTATGTGTGTTTACAGTGTCCCCATGAACTTCCTTGTCCCCAGTTGACAGCCCCTAAGCCCCTGGCCTGTAGCTTTTCCCAGGCTTACCATCCCATCCGCTTCAGCTGGGTATGTACCCTGGGAATATTGCAGCAGGGAGGAAATAGGTTGGGAAAGCAGGATGAAAAAGAATCATGTGGGAGGAGTTGGAAAATGCAAAGATTATCCTGGAGATTGTAGAGCCTGGATGTGCATGACATAGAATATGAAAAGGGCTGCAGGAATGGGGGTCAAAAAATTTTTTCCCATATCTTTTTTCGATGGTAATATTTGCCCCAGGGGTCTCCAGAGGAAGCTAATCGCTGGCCCCGATCACTCAGCTGTCCTTAAACGGCCACGCCGTGTGCAGTCACCTGTGCTGCCCGGATGGGCATATGCAGCATGCTGTGATCACAGCCCGCCCGCACGGCAGCTACAGAGGCTGTGACCAAAATTAGTGCGAGGTGGCAGCCTACAGCCCACACTGACCTCTGTTTTTCATAGGGACTTGTATCGCTGGGCCCGTGTCAGCTCCTGGGGAGATCTCCCTGTGACCCCGCCGACTGAGCTTCCCCCATCCCCTGCCGAAGATGCCCCTGAGAGCTGACAAGGATGTGCAACAAGAGTTCTCTTGTAGCCTGCCTGCCAAGGTTACAGCTCCCTGGTACCCAGGAGGGGAGTGCCGCTGAAACACAGGTTTGGCTGGAAAGAGGTTTTATTGAGGTGCTGCTCAGCCTGGGAGAATGGTGGACTCGCATCTCAAAGCCCACTTCTCTCGGTCCCAGAGACCATTTCTTCCGCCTCAAACCCGTGGCTCTTAAAGGAAGAGGGAGGGAAAGGCTTTCCTCCTATCCAATTATCTTGCTAGCTTTCAGCTCGCGGGGGTCCTGTCCATTCATCTTTCTAGCTTTTGATGGGCGCAGGCCCTGTCCATTCATCTCTCTAGCTTTGGGCATGCTCAGTGTAAGAACCACCCCCTTCGCCATCTTGGCCAATGGGGGAGATTCCCCAGCACTCCAACTGTCTACGGTCACGGGAGTGCTGGTGTTCCTATATATCTGCGTTTGTTTGAGGTTTTAATAATAATTATAACTTTTCTAAGAATGGGAATGGGTCTCGTGGTTCTTAGAAGGTCTAGAGGTCAGTCGTCACTGCCTGTCCTGTAACGAAGTGAGTCCTCAGTTTCAATGCCTGTTTTCCACACAAATCCCAAGCTCACCCTCTCCGTCCTCCGGAGACCAGGACTTCCCAGGGAAGTGACCTGGGGTAGTGGGGAAAGCCGCCCCTAGCACTCAGAGCTGGCTCCCCAGGTCTCAGGGTTGTTAGCCGGGCCCCCTGAAGAGGTGACCAGCAGCTGCCTAGCCTCTGTTTCTTTCTCCCTCCTTTCTTTTCATCTCTCTCAGGGCTCATCAGCTCCCCCAGAGTCTGCCTCATGAGTTTCCCTCAAGAATTGATCCCTTCAGGACTGAATCTTTCATCTCCACCCCCTTATGTCCAGGCAGGGTCCTTCGTTTACTGGGTTCATTTCTGTTTTCCCCTAGGCCTTGCTGTTTCAGAGCTAGAGCAATTTACTCTTTTTTTTTTCCTCACCAGAGGATATTTTTTCCATTGCTTTTCAGAGAGCGTGGAAAGGGAGAGAAAGAGAGAAACATCAATGTGAGAGAGACACCTCGACTGGTTGCCTCCTGCGCACGCCGGGGCCAGGGATCGATCCTGCAACGGAGGTATGTGCCCTCGACCAGAACTGAACCCCAGACCCTTCAGTCCGAGGGCCTAACCGGTGCGCTAACCGCTGAGCAAAACAGGCTAGGGCAAGAGCAACTTTCTGTGTATTAAAACTCTCAGTCCCTCTCCCACAATGTATATCAGGAAGCGGGCACAGTCAGAAGTGGTAACAGTTTTAGCGTTGTAATACTGGAATTCTCAATGCCCCACTTGACATTTCCATACCTGGAGCTATTTTTCTGAAGTTACAGGAAAGGGAGTCCCCTCATCTACTAGTTCCCGGTGTGGCGGCAGCATCACTCCTCCGCCCCACCTCCTCCTTAACCCCAGGTGGCCCCAAATCCCCTCTGAAAGGGTACGGTTCAGGTGCCAGCACAGCAGCCTATAAGACTTGTGTTAGGGTAGAGAGGATGTGAAAGGCTTAGATCAAATGTCCTGAGTGAACCAGAACCAGATTGTCCCCAACACAAAATAGCTGGGAAGTAGCTACCACAGACTGGATTAGACCAGCCCCAGGCATAAACTAAGACAGTTCACAGCCCTTGGATTAGTCATGGAATGAAGAGGGGAAGACAGAGCACAGGGCTGTGCCTGGCAGGGAGTCTGGAGTTTCTGGTTTCCAAGTTCAGGGAGGCATGAGCCAGGGGAGGGGCCTCCATGTCCGAGGAAGGTGGGACGCTGGGGCAGGGCCCCAGTCAGCCAAGCAAGGCCGTGAGCAGAGGCAGCACCAAGAGGATCCGACAGCTTCCTGAAACTCAGGAGTGGACTCCAGCTTTGACCACCTAAGGCACCACCCCTGCTCCAAAGCTTGTAACTCCATTTGTCATTCTGAGGCCTCTGCTTATCCTGTACCCCAAGGATGGAGCCAGTACTAGGAGTAAAAATTGGCTGCCTCTTTGCCCTGCTGGCTCTCGCCCTGATCTGTGGCCTTATTCCCATCCGCTTCAAATGGTTCCAGATTGAGGCAGACAGAGGTATAGCCCTTCTGCATCTTTGCCCCCGTAACCTACGTCTGACTTCAACCCTATCACCCTACCCTCACACTTTCCTCTGATTCTCCTGCCATCCTCACGCTTGGATGTTGGGTGCTGCCTGTTGCTCTTTAGTCACCTTTGTCCATCTTCCCATTGCCAACTAGATTGCAACTCTTGCTTTTCATTAGGTCGTCACCGCCGGGTCCTCAGCCTCCTGGGCTGCATTTCTGCTGGTGTTTTCCTGGGAGCAGGGTTCATGCACATGACTGCTGAAGCCCTGGAGGGAATTGAATCAGAGATCCAGAAGTTCCTGATGCAGGTGAGCAGCTGAGTTGCAGGGTTGAGAGGCCAGATGATGAGCAGAACCAAGGGGAGAAAGGGGGAAAGTGATGGAGCCAAGGACATGGGTGGGACGACAGGGAAGATGACAACAGGTCAGATTGGGCTTTAAGGTAAGCAGTGGAGCTGAAGGGACAGCACAGGAAGCTGAGCTGCTCCATCGCCCATCTAATTGCTGCTTTTTTCTCCCTAGAATGGGACAGAGAGTGAGGGAAATTCTTCTGGTGATGCTAATCCAGCTTTTGTAAGTATCTCCCACCCCCGCCTGGAGGGTGAGGAGAACCAGAGGCTCCTCATACCCAGAACCTTTTGAGGAAAGGACATGAGGAATACCAGGAATCTGCTACTCAGCTCAGACACTGTGGGGAAAGGAAGAGCCAACCGATCCTTTTGGGTTTATGGAACCCCAGACACAGCTCTTGCTGTACTCTTTCCTTCTTTCCCTGGACCCTTAGACGTGCTCCCCATCGTCTTCCCATATTTCAGCCCTGCTGACACTGCGCCCTTGGTCCCTCTGGTACTATTGTTGCATGTCCATATCTCCTCCGGGCTTCACTCGCCTACCCTTTTTAATGTTCTAGCCCCACACTTCCCATTCTCTCCAGTCTCCCATCCCACCTCCATCCACTGCACTTCCTCCCCTTCCCATCCCACAGCCCCTCTCTCTGTTCCCAGACAGACTATCCCTACGGAGAGCTCGTCATCTCCCTGGGCTTCCTCTTGGTCTTCCTTGTGGAGTCGCTGGCACTGCAGTGCTGTCCTGGAGCCAATGGAGGAGCAAAAGTGCAGGAGGAGGAAGTGGGTGGCGCTCGTGTCCTTGGACTCCACAGCCATGGACCTCTACCCTCAACCTCACAGCGGCCCTTTCGAGCCCTCATCTTCTTGCTCTCACTCTCCTTCCACTCGGTGTTTGAAGGTCTGGCTGTGGGGCTGCAGACAACAGTAGTAGCTACGGTGCAGCTCTGTCTTGCTATCCTGGCTCATAAGGGGCTCGTGGTGTTTGGCGTCGGACTGCGGCTGGTGCAGACAGGCACTGCATCACGATGGGCTGTGTTCTGCATACTGTCATTTGCTCTCATGTCCCCCCTGGGCGTAGCCCTAGGGCTGGCTGTGGCTGAAGGAAACTCTGGAGAGGGCCGAGGCTTAGCCCAGGCTATATTAGAAGGTATGTCAGCTGGCAGCTTCCTGTATGTCACCTTCCTAGAAATTCTGCCCAGGGAGCTAGCTGGTCCTGAGGCCCCACTGGTCAAGTGGGGCTGTGTAGCCGCTGGTTTTGCCTTCATGGCCTTAATTGCCTTGTGGGCCTGAGAGATTCCTGACTTTTCTGATGGACCCATCTAGAATGATGTCCCTCCCCCCAGGAGACACCTCCCAAATGGCTTTGGCCCTCAGACATTTCTCCACCGGGACTAAGTGGCATTCACTAGGCATCATCCCCCAGCACTGGATCCCACCTTTTCCTACATGAGATCCCGTTGCTCACCCAGGACTGAGAAAGGGATGTTTATTTTAGGCTGAGTGCCTATACAGTGGAGAATTGCTGGAAAGACCGTCACTCCAGATTTGACGCTTGTTCCATTTTTGCTGCTGTGTGTAATAAAATGCCTTTTTCCCCTCCCTCTTCAAGCATGCTATACTTCATTTCTCCCAGTTACCTAAGAGCTGTGCCTAGTGGGGTGGGGAATGGGAAGGGTGAGTGTTGGATGCAGTCTTTTCTTCTGGAATCAGAGCCCCCAGCCATTTTGTCACTGGCAGTCATGCCCCCCAGACATGGGAGTATTGCTGAAATTCCAACCACCTGCTCCCACCTTACCCACAGGTTCTGGGATACTGAGCCAGATGTCCCAGCATTTAGAGAAGAGGTTTAAAAACAGAAACCATGGGGATCTAGATTTTTTCCTACACTAACCATACCAACCCCACTCCCTGATAATAGGTTATCAGCCACCCACCTGTCCAACACTCTTGAGATCAGGCTCAATGGAGTCTACTTCCACCTGGTTTCTGTTTTTCACTCTGAGCCCCGTGTGGCTCAGAGACATGATTGCTCGTCTTTGAGCTTCTGTCTCCTTCCAGCTGCCTTGTGCTGTGGGATTAAGAAGCAGTGTATTTGGGAATATGAAGTACAGCATAGGGAATATCAATAATATAATAACTATATATGGTGTCAGATGGGTACTAGACTTATGAAGAGATCACTTTGTAAGTTATATAAATGTCTAATCACTGTGTACATATGTTGAAACTAATATAATATTCTTTGTCAAATTTAATTGAAAAAAATTTTAAATACCAAAAAAAAAGTAGAAGCAGTGTTTTGGAAAGGGAGAAAGGCGCCAGATAAATGCCCAGGGCGATTACTTGGCTGTGCCTCGAAGCGGTGGCTTTCCTTCTGCTTGCCCTACCTGCCACTATGCCTCTGGCCCCTCCCCACCGGACCATTTGTCTCCCCAACCCCTACAATGTGTTGCTTCTGTTAAAAACTGCACGAATACAAAAACTGATTATCTGGAATTGTGGGGAATCAGGATGGCTGCTGATCCATGAGATGGAGGAATGTCTCAGACTTGGTGGAGAGACAGGGAAAGAGAAGGTGCCCGTGAGCTCAGCATCCTTGCCAGTTGGCGCCTTCGAATACTTTCAGTGTAGAAGCCCAAGTGGCCTTAACATGGGCAAGGTCCCCTGAGCTTTATTCTCATCTCATTTCATTTCTATCCTGTCCTTCCCATTCCCTCCCCCCCCCCCCCCCCCACAAATTAAGATGTAAACCTCCTCCCCAGCCCAGCTTACACACCCAGGGATCAGGGCGTGTAAGCCAAGCTAAAAGCAAAACTAAATTAAAGTATCTGCCCAGGAAATAATTTTCCTGAAGCACCATCCTATTCTGCTTCCCTTCAGTGCTAAATGCACTCACACGTAGCACACTCAGAACAGAGCCTAGGATGTTGTCATAATAATAGAGTTTCCACACTGAGCATCTGCTATGTGCCAGGCACTCTGCTGTTGCTTCCACTTATATTTTCTCACCTTCCCAACCCTGCCACATAGATAGTTGTATCCCATTGTAAGTCCAGGGAAGCTCACTCTAAAGTTAAATTACTTGAGCACCTAACTAACTGGCTTCAAACCCATGTTTCTGTGATGCTAAGAAAAGCTCAACATATAGATTCTCTTCCCCTCCCCTCCCCTCCCCTCCCCTCCCCTCCCCTCCCCTCCCCTCCCCTCTCCTCCCCTCCCCTCCCCTTCCCTTTCCTTCCATCTTTACCTTACCTGTACTTCCTATCTTATATGTTAGGGTCTCAGGAGAAAGCAGAGAGCCCACTGGATAATTGAGGCAAGTTTAATAAAGGGATTGTGTAGAAAGTGTGGCCAGGGTTAGGAAAGAGAAACAAACAATGGTGCAACACCTTGGGGCTGAGTAACAGCAATGCTGTTACCTAGGCTGAAGAGAAGGAGAAGTTGCCAGAGAGCCACCCACTAAGAGCTGTCGCCTTTGGTAGAGGAATACAGCCTGCATGGGCTCAGCAGAGTGCTCTAAAACTTGGCATCTGTCCTTCCTGCTACAGTTTCACTGTGTTCCTTCAGAGAATCACCCTTTAAAATCTCTTCATGAGTTCCATAGTTTTCAAGTGGACACCACAAGGCTCTCATCACTGTATTCTTCCATTTTATTTTCCTTCTCAATGAGCCATCTCTTATCTATCTTGGACTTCTGTGCCTAACGTTGGGGAAACACGTTCTTGAGATTGAAGGGAAGAGAGAAACAGGAGTCCTAAGGCTGAAGCAGAGACAAAAAGTAAGGAGTTCGTGGTTCAGCTTCTGTGAAGCCAGCCCACCTCTCCTACCAGCCTCTGAGTTCTGATCTTAAAAAATGGGCAGGAGCCACAGACCATGGTATCAGGCCCTCCCTATGTAACTACTGCGTAGATTCACGAAGAACCATGGGAGACTCAGGAGAACTGGGGAAAGTTAGGGAGAACCATGACAACCACAGGGGGGCACTGCGTCTCCATGGGCTCTCCTGGAATGTCTAGGACCAACAAAACAGAGAGGTCAGTCAAGGACAGCAAACCCCTCTCCCTTGCTCCCAGCAGAGAGCATCTCTCCCTCTACCTAACTCATGGGTTTCTTATGCAGGGATGCCTATAGGAGAAAGACACACGGTCACCACCCATTTCACACACTAGCCCCATGGCAGGTACATACACACACACTCACATTTTACACAGAAATGAGATTTTCTCCCTCCTCCTCCGATTACACTGCTAACTTAACAGTGTTACTTGTGTGGTTGAATGTGCTGAGAAGACGCGCCTTCCCTGGCATAATGCACTGCAGCAGCTATTGCCAGTCAAGGCTCATGCTGGTTGGAGTTCTTTGCCTTTTCTTCACATTTTGTTTACCTAGGAGCCAGTTGTGCCAATGATTCCAAACATGCGGTTTCTTTTCTTTAGTGTGCCATTTAAGCGCCTCCTCCCTGTCCTGTGTGTGGTCACCCAACACCCTTACCCCTTCTGATCCCAGCCTACTGCATTTCAGATAGACTCGGTCCTGTGAGAATGATGAAATGCCCAAGAATCAAGAGCATGCTCCATGCCCCACTTCCCCGCCAGCGTGTCAGCGTCAGACATAAGCTGCGTTAGTCGTCAGCTCCGTTTCACCGAGAAAAGTGTATAATTGCCCGTGGGGTTCTTATCATCTGGCAAATGACTTTGTACTATTCCATCCACAGTACCCTGGCCAGTGAACACTATAAAGTGCCCTCTCATCTTTACTCCTTGTGCCCCAAGAGCCCAAGGGCCAGCCCGGAACAGCCACAAAATATCTGAAGCTCTCTTGATAATTATTGTTCATACTTGTTGAGAAGCTTCTCAGAGAACCACAGACATAGTCTAATTAATTCCCCGAATTCTAGGATTCATGTGGGAGGAGGAATTCCTGAGAGGAAATCCTGGTTGCTGTGACTCACCTGAAGGAGTCTTCAGATAGAGATCAACTGAGCGACCCAATAACCCCTCTAGAAACAGCGTGAGGAGTGGTCTGCTGATCATATTGAACCACCTAAAATGGAATCTAGGTGACCCCACAGAAGATCCTGCAGGAAGGTGGTCACAAGATGTCCTTGGGCACATCAATCAGCTTTCTGTACTTCCTTCTTCAAGATCATGATGCTGGTCACATCTCTGGAATCCTATGGCATTTCTCAATAACTGATAAGGAAGTCTTCTAAGGTCCAAGTAGCTCCTCTTCCAAAATAGGAAGATACTATCAATATCAAGGACAATACCATTCTGTTGAAAGGGACCAGTGGCTATGAAGTCACATTCTGTGACATGTGTATGTTATGCAAGCCCCCTCCCATGGTTTATATCACTTGGAGAAGAGAATGTGAGAGCTGGGCAGGGAGAAGGTAGGAAAGGGGCATGATGCAGACATACTGAGACAAAGAATAATAATGGTGCTCAGATTCCTCTACAGTGTATTGTTAACAGCAGAAGTTGTGGGAGACAGAAAAGCACCCTTCACACATTAACACACTATGGTGAGAGCCCCAAGGTAGTCCTTCTCACCCCTATGCGAAATCCCAAGCATTCCTGCCTCAGCTTGCCCCCCTCCTCACTCCCACTGTAGACACACATTGTCTAGACAGCTACCAAAGTTAGTGCAGTCAATGGCCCCAGGCCCATTGTTCCAGCTGCAATCCTTCCCTCAAACTTGTTCATTGCCTACCACCACCCAGTCCAACTTCCATTCACACACTGGATATTTCTATCACATCCTGAGGACCACTAACCCACCAGCAAGGCCCCCTGACACATTCATTTAGGCCCATATCCTTCAGAGACCTGAAGGGTTATTGAGAAGCCATATCCGTTTTGGTGAATGGAGACCCAGCACCAAGTCCCTTACCCTTGCAATGGGATGACTAGGGAAAGTTTGGGAGAGGCACCATGGGCAACTACAATGACCTCTTATCCCTCATCTAAGGACACCTAGATTAGGGAGAGGGAATGCATGCCCTCTCCACCTTAACAACAGAATGAGGGAGAGGGATCATTTAGGGGTCTGGGTCCCTAAGAGATAGTAGGACAGCTCTCCCAGGAGCTGAGGGGTATCACAGGTTAGAGGTCAATGTTAGGGTAACAATCAAACATCAAGATCATCTCCCCACATGATCTGCTCATGTTCCCTTGCTCACTCTGGTCCAGTGTTCTCTGCACCTCCCAGGTTAGTGCTAGGGGAGGACAGAGCTGAGTCTCACACCAGGGCAACATGGGTCATTCAACGGGAGACCTCCATGGTGTGCCCTGGGGGCCCTGAGGGGAGAGTCCCAGGCTCACTGCTCTGGGACAGGGTTAGAGCCTGGACCGGCTGCCATCAATGAATGCCGCATTGGTCAAGTAGCCTTTGTGAGACTGGGACAAGTAAGTCATGCAAGATGAGGCCACTGTGGAGGCAGGAGGATAAGCAGTCAGAGAGAAGGTAGGGAAGAGAAGCATCAACTCAGAGTAGTATGCAAGAGGTACAAATGGGGCCAGGGGGTAAATGAGCTTTATTAGCAGATTGTGGTAAGTCCCAAAATTAGCTTAAAATGGTTCCTCCCTTCAGTGGCCATCCCTCATCCTTGCAGCAACCCCTTGTCCCCATGATAGCCTCTCACTCCCATACTCACTGTAGCCCATGCCTTGCAGGAAGTACTTGAAGGCCTCGGTCAGCTTGCCTGGCTGAGGAAGTAAGATGAGGAGAGAAACAATGATGAGAGGGAGATAGTAAGGTGAGGTTATGAGCTGAGCAGGAGCCCAAGGCTGTGGCAGGTTTGGGATGGTATGTGTGGCAAAGGGTATAGTTCAGTGGCACTAATATCCCATCCTGGATAGCTGGAGGTACTCACCTGAGTCAGCTGGGGCTGACCTCTGGAGTCAGCCATCTAGTCAGGAGAGAGCCACCCAGAAAAAGTGATACGCACATGAATAAAGTGAGCCAGCCAGGAGGTAGAAAGGGTCTCTCTTCCTTGCTTCCGTACTCTAGGCAGTTAGGAATTTGGGGTTGGTTTTTTGTGTGTGTGTTGTTGTTTTTACTTCATTCACCCCACTTGCTCCTAGGCAGGACCCTGGAGACCTAGAAGCTGAATCTAGGATTCAGGATATATGGCTCTGGACAGGAGGCCAGGAGTCAGGCAGGGCATGATCAGTACTGACCTTGAGGGAAGAAGTCTGGGTGGGGTCCAGTTTTGAATTACATTCAACCTGGAGCAAGTAGGAAGCTGAACGAATGAGGTCACACTCTCTGTGGCCTCCCTCATCCAAGGGACCCAAGGATCCAGTCCTCAGTTCCTTTCCTATCAGTCCCTACCCATTTCCTTCTTAAAAGGAATCAACCTCTTATGCACCAAAGTTGCTCTCCGTGTCCCAAACAGAGCTTGCCTCCTTGCAAGGTAGCCCTCTAACCACCACCCTAGGACTCCAACCCTCCCTCACCTAACCCCAAATTTCCTACTGACCACTGCATCTTCGTGGGGTGCTTGGTGTCCAACCACCAGCGTCACAGGAACCTAGAAGCAAGGGTCAAGGAGGAGCTGGTGAGCCCCTGGCACTCCCTCACTCATCTCCTCTCAGAAGAGGAACTGGAAAATGTCTAGCTCCAAAGAGGAAACAGCCTACTAAGCCCCACTGACTGCACCAAGAGGATTCAAAGGGAAAAGACCTAGAGAGTAATGACTTGCTAAATGGGATGGGGTGGGGCCCCTCCCAAGAGACCAGGAAGGTAGGGAAAATGTCCAGAGCTTTGGTCACTGCACAGTTGCACTGTCTTCTAGGCTCTTTCCAACTTGTTTATACCCTCCCCCATTCCAAATTTTCCCTCTTCCACAAACAATTTTACCCATCCAAGAAGCTGACTGTATTCAGTTTGCAGTGACTATTTGTTTTGTTTTTGTTTTGTTTTCAGGCAGCAAAAGTTATCCTCAGAGACTGAGTTCTTTGCCAGCAATTTATTTAGCACAGGTTCACTGTGTGAATTATAATAAATTCACAAGCCAATAGTATAGAGGATAATATCTCTTAATAAGCCAAATGAAGAAATAGCATTCTCCAAAAAAAAATGACAGATTAATCACACTACTGTTCTAGGCAAGGGAAGGTGAAGGAATAAAGTTCAAGTTTAATGAGGTGTACTTTTTTATACCAGTAGATAGTTGAGAGAGTTGTTGTTCAACCTGCCCTTTGTTTCTAGCTGCCATCACAAATGTAAAAGTCCCTGTTGCTAGGGAACAAAGACACCAAGTATTGGCAGGTGGCTGATCTCTTTTTGGGGGCACCTACCTGGTTTATCACCACTGTCTGCAAGGAGTGTCTCCCCAAGACAGGAGCAATTCACTGTGTCTTTCTCTTTGATTCTAGAAATGAAACTATAGTCCTAATTTTTCAAAAACATTTGATACTTATATCTGGAAGCCTACACTTCTCAGTTTATAAGGACGGGGTGGAATGGATCAATGGGGAGAAAAAGGGACATCTATAATATTTTAAATAAAAATTAATGAATAAATAAATAAATAAATAAATAAATAAATAAATAATTAATTAATTAAATAAAGCATTGATCCAGAAAACTTCTTGCAGGTATTGCTTATTCCTTTCTTTTTACTCATCTCTTGAAAGTTTTAACTTGGAATTCTGACCAATAACCAGGATAATCAATTTGGATTGTGAACCAAAATTAATTTTAGACTGTAAGAAGAAATAAAAGCATTTATTTGAGTAAAAAGAGCTGTAGCCCAGGAGATACAGATTCAGGTAGCAACCTAAATTGTGATCTGAGACAAAGGAAAGGCTGCCTTTTATTTAAAAATAAAAATAAAATAAATTCCTTACCAGAAGGAAAGAGGGGTTGGGGGAGATAAAAGAAGTATAGAGGGGGTAAATAATGATGAAAAGAGACTTTATTTGGGGTGGTGAACACACAATATACCAATGATGTATTATAGAATTCTACACCTGAAACCTATACAATTTTATTAACCAATATCATCCCAATAAATTCAATAAAATAAAAAAGAAAAGAAACTTACCATTTTGATCAGTTTTGTGCAGATGAGTTTTCCAAATTGTGTAGTTTTGACTGGTTCAAATTGTGCAGTTAATTGGTCAGTATAGGTGCAAACAAGTATACAATTTGTACAGTTTCTAATTGGATGGTGTAGATATGAGACCATTGGTCAAAAGACCAAACTAGAAACTTCCTTATAGAGGTTGATTCAGGTGGCATAAACAAGCAGGGACATAGTCCAGGAGGTTGAGATCTCAGCCTGTGGCTTTCCCAAAGTGCACTGTGGGAGGGAGGCCTCTGTCAGCAACTGCCACTAGACTTGGGTTATAAATTTGGACCCATGTAACCACTGGAAGTCCATTTTGACAGATATAATTCTTCTTAGGGCTCACAGATTTACTTTAACCTCTAATACCACATTGAAACTTACTGAACAAAATGATCTGTCTGTCCTGAGGCTTCTATTTTCAGTTCTCCCTTGGCACCATTTTAGAGGACACTTAAAGCTGGGATGTTTTGAGCTTGGATGAGATGCAGGATAATTTTCTGATATGCATGACTGAGATGCAGGAAAAATATTTCAGAGAAAGAAAGCTGTCTCTAAGTTATTGTAAGGATAATTTGGGAAAAGACTGATAGAGAATTTAATTTTAGCACCATTAATATGTGGAACAAAATACTACCATCTACCTTTCATACTTTGTGGTATATTGCTAATCACACCTAACAGCTGTGATTAATACATATTTTGCTTGCATCTTAAGAATTCTCATTCATATGCCTGCATTATTTTTTAAATACAGATGATCCTTGAACAATGGTGGTGGTAGTTCATGATACAAACTCTCTTCTGCATATACTCTTTGACACCACCACCCCCCCAAATACTTAGATTAACTACAGTCCAAATTGTATACTTGTTTGCACCTATACTGACCAATTAACTGCACAATTTGGACCAGTCAAAACTACACAATTTGGAAAACTCATCTGACCCTCCTTGGGAAATAAAGTCCCTTATATAAAAAATGGCATAGTCCCTTACATAAAATGGCATAGAATAATGCATACAGTCAGTCATCTACATCCATAGACACCAAATTGTGGATGAACAATACTGTTTTCTATAAATGGCTGATTAAACCTGCAGTTGTGAAATCAAGAAATACAAAAGGCCAACAGTATATTTATTGAAAAAAACCCATGGATAAGTAGACAGAAACAACATAAACCTGTATTGTTCATGGGTCAGCTGTATAAGTTGAATGAGAGCATTTCAGTGTATTGTGTATTATCCATCCCTTAAAGGCAGGTAGAGCCCAGGGAAGAATTCTTTGTAAATACACTCTAATAATTATCCCAGTACATTTCATTTATGCACAAAAATTGCCATGATTCTTTCTGTTGATAGCTTGTCATTACACATTCGTGGCAAGAAAATTAAGAGCCACCATCAAAAACAAAGCTTTAAAATAAAAATCAAAGACTTAGATGCAACTCAGTCAAAGATATTGCTATCTTGGGCTATGCCTGGTCAACCTCTTTCCAGTCCAATCTCTCAGCAAAAATGCCAAGATAATTTCAAAGAATATGACACCAAAAAATATTGCTTCTATATATATTGACAGGAAACACTGCCTGGGAAGGAAAATCATCTTATCCCAGATGCCTGCAGAAATTGTCCAGTGAGAAATAATGAAATAACTACAATGTGGCCAATGAAAACAATGAAAGTAAAGACACTTCACAAAGGCTTTCAAAGCAGTTGAAGTGTTCTTTTGAAAATTCATGAGTCTTGCATAAACCCTACTTTTTATGGCTGGGGAAAAAATAAAGAAAAACACAACTCTTTCTCCTAATGAACCTTTTAAAGGAAAATCTGAGCAATAATTTGTGGTCTTATAGGATAATACATTTTAAAGTGAATTAGAAAAGCAAGACCATAATTTAAAGTAAACCAACGGATAGTTCTTAGCTGGCTAATGGTGGAGTTGAGAAATTCCTTGTTCTCCTTCCCCTTGACTTCTTTGTACCACTAAACACAAATGAAAACCTTTGCCCCCTTAGCCCCTGGTCACAGCACTTGCCTCATTCTTTCCTTCCTCTCCCACCTTGTTCTCTCATCTCTGTGTCACCTACTATCCCTCTCTGATTTTTAATTCACCTCAAGGCCTTCGCTCATGTAAAGTTATGGAAATCTATCCATTTAGTTCTATGATTTTCCATATCAAATCTAATGCCTAGAATCATACACATCACCTTGTTTCCAAAACCTGCAGTCCCTCCTGACTGTTCCAGTTCTAGCAAAGGCACACTCATCCTTCCAATCACTCAGACCCACAACCCCAGCAAAATGATTATCTCACACCTATGCCTCATATCCAGTTGGACACAAACCCCTCTAGATTTCCATTGTGATATCATCTAACAGTGCTTATTTCTGGGTGATGAAATTTTATAGTAAGTATATATTAATCATTTAAACACACATACACACACTGCATCTCTAATATACACATAGACAATGCATTTTCCTAAATGTCTATATCTTGCATCTGTCTCTTTCTTATATCATCGCAAAGCTTCGTGTTCATCATGACTTCATTTCTTAGCTCATCTCACTTGTCTTCTGCTTCCCACTTCCATCCTGTCCACTCGAAGCAGGTAACTTCACTTCTGACTTGGCTAAGTTGGAAGGTTTCTAATGTGTGTTCTCTCCACTTTCATTTTTAAGAATCTCGAATTTTCCCAGAGTCCTCAAAAATTACTTCCTCGTATATTACAATTGGTCCTGATTTTTTGTCTTTTTATATGTTTTTGGATCTTGGCCTATCAATTGATTATCCCCTATCTCTCTCTGGCATCTTCTACCTCTTTCTAGAAAAAAAAAAATGAAAAACTTCCCTTCTACCTACATTTTCAAGTACTTCATAAAAAAAAAAAGAGAGAGAGAGAAAGAACTTCTTTAGCTCTGCTCATCTCTCAAGGCCAAATTTCCCTTTTCTTCACATCATTCTTGAGAGAGGTCTGACTTCCCTTCTTAACTTTATCACTCTACTGAAATAGCTGTCTTTAGGATCATCATTTAACTCCTAAAAACAAAATTAAACAGCCTCATTGCAGTTATTGGCTTTCTTGGCTTCTCTAATACATTTGCCACCGCCAACAGCCCCCTGATTCTCAAAACTCTTTTCTTCCTTGGGCCTGTGACTCTCCAGTCCCCTGAGTTCCTTCCTACTTTCTTGACGCCTACCAGGTTTCCCTTTTTGCCATGCCTTCCTCTTATTATCCCTTAAATATAGGTTCCCCCATGGGTGATTGTTAACATCTTCCCTTCACTGTATATATTTTCTTCAGGTCAATTCATAGGCTCATGTGAGGTTGCCTAGCAAATTTGTATCTCTTACATCTCTCTTGAGCAAAAGCCCCCTTGATGTCTACACATAAAATCAGTGGGGAAAAGTAGAAGAAATAAGAAAGCTTAACAGGGTCAGTGAGAATGTTCTTTTGGAGCATGGAGAAAGATGTCAATGCAAATGTAACCTTCTTCCAAATATACCTGAGTTCAGCTCTGTCCTGTGACATTCTTTAAGGAAATCAGGTCTCCCAGACAGCAAATCATTTATTCATTCATTCCACAATATTTACTGAGGCCCTGCTTAGCAGCCTCATCCTGAATACAGAGAAGCATAGATTTGTTCTTACCTTCTAGGGATTGCAATCTATTCAGCAAGATTAATTTATCTGACTCATTCTGAGCCTAATGTGACAGAATGTAGTTCATCTTGGCATTAGGTGATGATCTCATTCTTTAAAAGTGGCACATCACGTTTAAATATTCCAGGAGTTTCATTTAACTATTTTTTTCTTTAAATATATCTTTATTGATTTCAGAGAGAGAAAGGGAGAGGGAGGGAGAGAGAGATAGAAACATCAATGATGAAAGTCATTGATTGGATGCCTCCTGCACGCCTCCGACTGGGGATCGAGCCCAGAACCTGGGCATGTGCCCTGACTGGGAATCAAACCACAATCTCCTGGATCCTAGGTCGATGCTCAACCACTGAGCCACTCCCTGCCAGGCTAACTATTTTTATATTATTACAGTGCTAAATAAAAACAGTCTAAGGTATCATTTATCCATAACAATAATCATAACAGTTTTATAGTAATGACAGTAATATTTCTATGATGAGAAATAAATATATGTCACCCTTAAACATCCAGAAAATTCAAAAGTTATATGGAAATCAAACATCAGTTTCTCTTATTTTTGAAGAGCGATATAAAAGCCAGTGTATCGAGAAGAATAGTTCCACAACCAGAGATGGAGATATTCTTTCTCTAGAAAAAAACAAAAACACAGTGTTAAACTATTCAATATTTCTATAAAATAGACATGAAAAAATAGTGCCCAATCTGAAACATAAATGAAAGATTTGTTTAACAGTCCTGAGTCTAATTTCTTCCAGTCATTTCAATAGTATGGACTACTTGTAGGCATTTTCACTCAGTAAATCTGTTCAATGCCACAGAGTAGAGAAGAGTAAACCAATGAATTAAATTTAATGCTTTACATTATCTTTGTGAAAATCTTTGGAAAGGTTTCTGAGATGCATTTATGATAGAGTTCAAATTGTATTGTTAATATAGTGCTAACTCATTTATGCCAATAGATTTTAGCCTAACACGATTTCAATAAATAAAACGATGTATATCCACATGTCCAGAGGGGCCACGTCTTAGACATTTACACATAGCGGAACTTCCAGCTTTGGCAGTAGACACAAGCAAATCTTTTTAGCTCCTTTTCCATATACATTGAGATTCTACAATAGTAATCTCCAAAGAGAGGTGCATGTACTCCTGAGGACTATACAATAATTTACTGGAATTTTAGAAGAAAATATTAAAGCATCTCTTCTTATGTATATAGATTAAGGTTACTAATATCTTTCATACCAGAGCCCTCACTTGGTCCGCATGTCAGATGGTCACAGTGCAAGAGTTTTCCAGAAGGAAGTGGAGAGTTCCTCGATACCAAAGGATTGGTATTGGCAGCCTCACCAATCTCCACCTCTAGCATACTTCAGTTAAATTGTAGTTTACAAGTGTTAAACATAATGAAAGGTTATTTTATCTTCATTAGTAGAATTGTAGGCATCAGAGTCTAATTGTTCAAAGCAGAGTTTCTAAAGCCAAAATAGCTAGATTCAAATCCTGCCTGACTTTGAACAAGTTTTTTAACTTGTCTCTGCCTTAGTTATTTCATTTGTAAAATGAGAATGAACCCTAACTAATAATGTTGTTAAGAGATTAACTGAGTTAATATTTGTAAAGTACTAAAAACAGTGCCTGGCAAATAGTGAGCACCATATAAATATCTTTTAAATAAGTATGTGCTCATGAGATGAGCAACGTCAGTGATAACAGTTTGTAAGAGATTCATGGTTATCTCGTGGCAAAACATTTCAAACTCTTGTCAAACTTGAAGGTGTATCATTTTATTTTAGGGAAAAAAATGTTCCAAATTTGCTGATCTTTTCTGTGATAAGTGCCTGTCAGTAACAAGCCTCCTACAGATATTAAAACAAAGCCAGCCTTAGCCAGTTTGGCTCAGTGGTTAGGGCGTCGGCCCTCAGACTGAAGGGTCCTGGGTTGGATTCGGGCCAAGGGCAAGTACCTCAGTTGCAGGATCCATCCCCCGCCCTGGTCAGGAGGCAACCAATTGATGTGTCTCTCACATCGATGTTTCTCTCTCTCTCCTGTCCACTCTCTCTGAACAGCAATGGAAAAAATATCCTGGGGTGAGAATTAAAGAACAAAAACAAAACAAACAAAACAAAAAACTATTGTGTGCTATCAAGGTAAAGGTGATGCTTTAACAATAAGAAAGTGTTTCTTTTTGAGTGCTATGGAAACAGTCTTCTGAAATGGGTGTTTAGCAATATTTACATCATTGTGTGATTTTGTGTGAGAATGATGTGAATCATCCACTAACAGAGAGTGGCTGAATTTCTGAACTATACAGAGTCCTATGTTTCTCATAACATATCTGAGTTATTAGACACTAGCAATGAAAAATAGTAGAAAAACAAACTTCTGCAATGTCAGCAATCACACACACACACACACACACACACACACACACACAGAATCAAAATATTGCTGCTGAAGGGGAAAAAAACATGTAAAGGACTGTGATAATGTATAGAAACATTTTGGGCATATTTTCAAAGGAATAGTTCCTAATTCTCATGGATTTTAGGAGTTAATAGTATTAGTTCTTCACGACACCTAATCTAACCTCAAAGTATATAAATTTTATTTTATTGATACAGGCATATAATTATTGTTCTCTTACTTTTATTAGAATTGCTTAAGGCTGGCTTTTGAACAAATTGAAAAAATGGGGAAATGGGCAAAGAGAAAGAAAGACAGGTTGAGAGTTTGATTTTTATTAGGTAATTAGAAAAGGTTAACAAGAAAAGAAGAAGTTAGCAATAACATGCATGCTTATGAAAAAAACAAAAACAAAAACAGAACACATTGCTTTCAGTAAAACTAGCCAGTGCATGGTTTGGAGAAAAGACACAGAAGCGTGGCAAGTGCTAATTCAAAACCCATTCATTGTGGTTCTGCTAGGTGCCCACTGTGTCTCAATATTATAATTTTGTTTAATGTTTTGGGATGATGTAGTCTTCTTTTCCCAATGTTGCCAGGAGTTTGCTTGGTTCTGGCAGTTTGGTTGATGCTGGTGGTGACTGCGATGAATGGGTGTCAGGTGTCACAATGGATGGATGTCAGGTATCTCAGATGCAAGAACAGCTTCAAGGTGGCTTTGAGAGCAGTCAATGACCAATGCCCAAATTATGAGTCCAGAGTTTTTAAATTCAGGAAGTACTTAAGATGTAGCATTGTTATTGTTGGCAATGAATTAATTGAGCAATGTCCACTGAGAGAAATATTTAACTAATCATTCTTTGAAACCTCCTAGTATTCTTTAGCTTCAAAGAGAAAGAACATTAGAATTGGAATAGCTTTCAGAGACCAGGTCATTCTCCTCATCTCTCAAAGAAACACTTTTTAATATTCTGTCAGATTCCCTAATTGCTGCATGTAAAAATATATATCTTGCTCATTTCAGCATTACTGTTCAGGTTTAAGTATGACTGCCTATGACTGTCCTAATTATACATGTGTATTGAAATTGGATTTGACACCGTTATTGCATGAAACCAATAGTGATATTGGAAAAGGTAATTTAAAGACATTTCTGATTAAATGTATTTCTCAAGTGGAAAATTCGTGCCTCTCCTTCATTGATTCACCTGATTGTTTTTTCTGCATGATTTTGTAAAAATTGTGATATAATGCACGGTATTCACCATTTTAACCATTTTAAAGTGACAATGACGTTCGATACATTCAAAGTGTTGTACAACTATCACAGCTAAGTAGTTACAAATTTTTTCCATCATCCAAAAAGGAAAGCCTTTACCCATTGAATAGCCGCTCACCATTCCTCCCCGCAGCCCTTGGCAACCACTAATGTGCTTCCTGACTCTGTCCTCTTAGTTCTTCTGAGGCTCTGACACAAAGTCTTGTACCAAGCGGGTACCCAGTAAACATTTGTTGAACTGAATTTGAATAAAAAGGCACTTCCAGGCAATATATATGAGGCAAGAGGAACAAATAAGAGAGATCGGTTTTTTAAAGTGTGAATAATTTCTAAAGAATATTGTTTCGTGCCCTGGCTGGTTTGGCTCGGCGGTTAGAGTCGGGCCATGGGCTGAAGGGCTGCAGGTTGGATTCTGGTCAAGGGCACGTATCTCGGTTGTAGGCTCATGGCCAGCCCCTCTCAGGGGCGCAGGTGGGAGGCAACCTAGCAATGTGTTCCTCTCACATCAATGCTTCTCTCTCTCTGCCTCTCCTCCTCCTTCCACTCTCTCTAAAAAATCAACGGAAAAAATATCCTCAAGTGAAGACTAACAACAACAACAAAAGAATATTATTTCTCAGTATAACATTGTATACAATAATGTTAGTGATTTTGTCAAACAAGTACTTTGAAATATAAAGTTTTATGTAAATGCTTAAAAAACTCTAATGAGTTATAAAAACAAATTAAAAATTATCTGCGCCAAAGTATTTTGGAATAAAATCTTTTAAAATTTAATTTTGCAATTAGAACTTCCTAATTTCCCTCAAAACACACACAAATCATTAAGATAAAAGACATCTTCAGAGTGGGTCTTGAAGGGATCTTCAATTTTCCGTATAGCCTTAGCAGCAATAGCTTGTTTTGTAATGTTCAAAATACCATTATTTTTATTTTGCTTTTTAAAAACCATTCAGTAGAGGAGGATTTCTTCTTTTATGTGTTGTTGTAATTTCTGGAAGTTGCAGGATGCACAGGGCGGGTTCCCAGGCCAGCTGCCATTTACGAACAGCGTCCCACTTATAATTCTCGCACTAGTTTGTAAACACATCTATTAATGGTTGCAAAAAACTGAGTTTGTCACATGAAAATGTTCCTTGATCTTAATTTTTGCTCTCTCCATGGTAGCATCTTTATATTTATAATTTTATATTTTTACTCCCACTGCTAAAGAATCTACTGCTTTATGCCTTTTTCTCCACCTAATAAATTAGTCACACAGATCTCATAATTTGGAGGAACTGTGCATTTTTGTTCACTGCTAAGAGCTCTCTGACTGAAGAGGGTTTTTAAAAGTATAATGATGTGTAAGTGAAAATTAAAGTTAATTAAATGCAGTGACATTAAACTAACCATAGAACTTCCAACATGTACAAAATGACTCACTTCCAACAAATCCTATTTAATGTCATGATTGTAAATTGTTATGATTTTGTTTGCTATTATTCCAAACAATCTTGAGGCCAAAATTAAGAGTATTTTTTGCTAAAAAAGATGACTACTTTGCTGTCATAATTTTTTTTACTTATTCTAAAGCATTCAAGGCATTTCTTAAGTCGTGTTTTATTTCTTTGTATATCACAGGGGAAAATAGAATGAGGAAATTTCTCAAACTGTTTTAAGTAGAAGTAACGTATGTAGTAGATATATAGAAGAAAACAAATGAGGGGGAAGTCTTTCAAATGGAGCATAAAGTGTTCATTGAAATATATGGAAAAAGTCTTACTGCTACAGGGAATGTAAATGTGTACCTCCTTTCTGGGACTTGTGTTGACAAGGGTCTTAAACATGTACATATCTTTTACATTAGCAATATCACTTCTAGAAATTGATCTTAGGAAAATAATTTGAAAAGGGAGAAAAATACGTAAGTAAGAAAGTTCATTCAAGTGTTATTTATAATGGGAAAAAGAAAAATATATACTCTAAAAACAACCTAAATATCTAGAGATTGAGAACTAGTTAACAAATTATAGAACATGTACTCTATTAAATATTAGACAGCCATTAAAATGACTATATAGCTCTATATTATTGTCATAGAGAGAACTTACAATATAACACTTAATGATAATAGCAGTTTATAGAAACAGTATGCACAGTGGGAGTTCATTCTAATTAAATGTATATAAAAATACATACAGGTAGGCACATGCAGAAGTTTTGCAAAGATGAACAATTAAATTTGAACAAAGATTATCTCTGGTGCATTTTTGTAAGGTTTTTTGTTTATCTGTATTTTCTAATTTTGCCACAGTGATCATGGATTTCTTGGAAATGTAAATATTTTTTATGGAAATGTAAATAATGTTTTTCTAATTCTAAATTCTTATGTGACTTACCTATGACCTATTGCATTATTCTTAGATGATAATATAAACTAAAAAAATAATACATGTTGGATGGATGGATGGATGGATGGATGGATGGATGGATGGATGGATGGATGGATGAAGGATGGGTGGATGGAGAACTGATTACAAATAATAACATTATTGCAACTCTGCTATTCACACAAAATCACCTTATTTAAGAATGTTTGTAGTGGGGAGTTCTGCTAAAATATTTGAAAATAAAATGACTTTATTAATTTTAAATTACTTTTATTTATTTTTAAATTCAATATATTTTCATATGAGCTTCATTTTATAAAGAGGTGTACAGAGATGTACAATTCATTTCAAACTAAATGACATGACTAAGTGATGTTTTGCCCTTTATGGCTTAGACTGGGAAATTATTAAGCTAGATAAATTGCCTTCCTGTGCTTATGTTTATGTCATATTTCTTCTAAGTATATGCACTATAAGCTGTTGCCACAATAACGCTACATAACAAATAATCCTAAAACAAGAACACACACTAAATGCTCATGAATCTGCAGGTGGCTATGACTTTGCTGATCTAGGTTGGTTTGGCTGAGAAGTGATGCTTCAGAAAGCAGGATGGCTAGACATGGCTCCAGGCTGTGGATTGGGCTCAGGTCTACACCACTTGCATTTGTTGTGGGGTTTAAGATAAAGTAGCAGCAGCTACTTGGGGCATGCTCTTCTCATGGCAAATGACTGGAGCACAAAAATCCAGTAAATTACATAATCATTTCCATTAGCTAAAGCAAATCACATGGCCAAACAGTCAGTGAGTCAGGAAGTATATTCTGTCCCAAAGGGGAGGAAAAGTGATATTGGTTAAATGTATTCCTAATTATCACAGTAAATGAATTAGTGACTGAGAGAGAGGTAACCCACAAGTCATTACATGGAGCACCCTGTAACATGGGACTTTAATTGGGGAGTTGAGAGAAACTTTAAGTGAGTTCTCAAATGAGCATTTTCATGTTCTGATTTTTTGCATGGATTATTGGACTACCTGTTCCTTCTTTCCTGTCCCACTAAATCTATCCCACTAAGTGAACCATTTGCCCGTATGTGAAGCCAGAATCACACCATCCTAACAGGCATTCTTGTATACCAATACAGTTTCCAGTAGGATGAAAAATATCTGTTCACTCAATTAGACAGCTTCACAGCAGCTCTACCCCAAAATCAGTTGAACAATTCTCCCCAAAAGAAGCTGGTTTATGATAAAAGAGCAGCTAGTCATAGAAAGGTGTGTTTTTCCTCTGTGACTTGGGCGATCTCCTCTAATAGATAAAAGGAGAAAGGCAAGTTAAACATGGTGGTATTTAATTATCTCCAAGTGAAAATTAAGAGTCAAGAATGTCACTGGGAAAAAATACAATCATCCTTCTCTAAGAAGCTCTTGTCTTTTGGAACCTTGGGCCTTGCCGTGTAAAATCTTTTTTTTAAAATCCTCACCTGAGGATATGTTTTTATTTAAATTGATTTTAAAGAGAGAGGAAGAGAGAGAGAAACATCAATTGGCTGCTTCCCATACACTCCTCACCAGGGACTGAACCCACCACCCTTTGGTGTACAGGGCAGTGCTCCAACCAACTGAGCCACCTGGCCAGGGTTCGTGTAAAATCTCTAAATGTACCCTCACTCTTCCCCATCCAGCTGCCAGAGTTCTCCAGCGCCCCCGTTTACTCCCTTTATCCCCAGTGCTGTGCAGGTTATGTTGTGTTATCCATTACACCAAGAGAAAGGATGGCGTGTTTCTTGAGGCCTATTTGAACATGCCCAGTGATACAGAAAAGGGGAGGTAAGAAGTAAGAAAACTAGTGAGTGACATGGAGACCTATCTTTTCTCATGAGACAGCATGGAAATGACTTTGGATGGATTCAGGTAAGCATAGCAGAGCTGCAGAGGGTTACAAAAGACAATCTGCATATATTTGAATTCTTGCCCAGAAGAATTTGTGCTTGAGCTGGGAATACTATCTAGCAGTATAATTAAAGCCTAAGGTGGAAAGTTGGGGAAAGTGAATGGAGTCCTGCCAATTTTGCTGAGACCAGTCCTTTTGAAGTCTCCTTTCTCTTTCCTTTTTTCTATTCATGAGTACCAAAGGGTGGTGACACTCTGAGTCATTCTGAAGAAAATGAATAGTCGAGGTATTTAAGTGCAGAATGGGGATTTGACCCTATCCATCCTCTCTTATCCTCAAACTGGGAAGATAATATTTCTGTCCAAACCATGTCACTTCCTTTCTTTAGTTCCTGAAAATAACATCAGAATATGAAAAAATGAAATAAAATAAAAAGACCACCTTGTTAGATACTTTCAGTTGTCTTTGCCTAATGCATATCTATATCTGTCCAATTAAGACCAGAATTTGCCTGAATAAGGTAGTTTGTTTGTTTGTTTGTTTGTTTGTTTGTTTGTTTGTTTAAGAAAAGGGACACTTTTAGTAAAACTCTATAAATAAACTTAAAGAAAGAATTAGGCCATTTGTTATAGATCACTCAAAAACTCTTATATGTAGCAAGTACATTCTATGTAGTGTCTATAAGGAAGGGATTTTGTGCATTTAGCAGTTGTGCTGGAGGGCGGGGCAGGTTTAAAACACTTGAAGGTTTAATCCTAGACTGGAGATAAGAGAGTTAACTGTTTAATATATAAGATGACAATAGAGAGATGCAAAAATAATGATTAACAAAGAGTTTGGTGATCAAGGTGAAGTTAAATACATCAAAGGCATTATCCTGTTGAAATTAAGTTATCAAAGATAATTAGATGTTAATTAGGTTTTTACTATAAATAAAGCTTATACATTATTAAAAAGAATATACTTCTAACCACCACCCTAATAAAACAACTTTTTTTTTTAAATCTGTAGTCACAGATTATCTTGCTTGACCCCACAGTAGTATTCAAATCAACTGCCCCATCTTTCTTCTTGAAACCCTATTTTCTTTGCTCCAGAATTATCCAACATCTCTCCAGCCCGGAAGTGACTTCTGATAGCTCCTCTTCTTAATGTTGTAGTTTCTTGGGACTAAAAATGAGCTTTTTTCCCTTGGTAATTCTATACTCTCTATACAATAGCATCAAATACCATCTAAATGCTAATGGCTCCGAAATATCTAATTTCCAACCAGACCTGTTTTCTGAGTCGCAAACCTGTACACTAGCTGTCTCTTTCACTATACCACTTGGTTCTCTGACAAGATCTCAACTTCATATCCAAATGGATTTTTAAGTTTTCCTTCCCAATTTTCCAATTGTATCAGATATGTGGCTGACACCACTATCCACCCAGTGGTTTAAGAAAGCAATGTGGAGATTGCATTTAATGTTTCCATCCCTACTCCTAATCTTTTGTAAATTTTATTTTTCTTACCACCAGAAAGTAGCTTTTCCTCACCTCCCCAGTTTTAAATCTTGTCTAAACACTTCCTTCTCTCTCTCCTGGTTACTGCAGTGGTCCCCAAAGTGGTTTCCCTTCTACTTCTGATTTATTTCAAACTGTTTCCTGTGGAATACAAAGTCATCTTAAAATGTAAATAGGTCCCCATCACTTCTCCACTCAAGAAGTTTCAGTGGCTTTCCATGGGATTACAAAGATAAATCCTGAAGCCATTGCCTGATCTGGCTCTTCAAGGTACAGCATTCTCCTCCCACTCCTTGTGTTCCCGTCACTCTGGCCCTTCTTCCACTTCTGTGGTGGCATCCGACCCTTTCCCACCTCTGGGTTTCTGTTCTTCTGTTCCTGGTATTTCCACCTGCAGTTAACTCTGTCTTCCTGCTGCCTTCCCTTGGTGAACTCTGATTGTCCCTTCGCTTTCTCAGACTGCTTCCCTGACGAGCATCCGCTGCCCCAAACCAGCTTAGGTTCCCCTATTATATACTAATACCCTCCCTTCAAAGCACGAGTCGCAGTTTGTAACTACATATCTACTTGGTTAATATCTTTCTCCCACATAATAAATAAGCCTTTTTCCAAGGCTCCTGTGCTAGACACTATAGAGGATATATGAAGGTGCTAGCAAGTCTCGAGCCTGGAGCAGGGCGGGTTAGGCCCGGGCCAGCACACTTGTGCAGTGTAAACAGCCGTGGTAAGAAGCAAAGGAAAGATACAGGTAAATGAATGGGAGACGCCTCTGGCTGACACATCAGTAACGATTTCCACAGAGGAGGCATTTCAGGCAGCTCAAAGGAAAACAGCATGGGATTTAGATATATGGAGATGGAGTAAGAAAGAACATCAAGGGCAAAGGAAATAGATTTCACCTTTTAAATGCTTTTGTTATCTCTTTGTCTTTCTAGGCTGGACGTCCTAGGGCATTGCTTCTTAAACTTTAATGTACAAACAAATTACTTGGCAGTCTTGTAAAAATACAGATTCTGATTCACCGGGTCTGGGGTAGGCAGGAGTGTGCATTTCCAACCAGCTCCCAAGTATGTCCTGCTGAAGCGGCTAGTCTGAGAGGAGCACCTAGGGCAGCAAAGTCCTCGGCTGCATGTTGCCGAAGCGAGGGAGCAGCATGGGGCCACCTACTCTGGGCAGGTTCGTTTGCCTGAGAAGTATCTGGGGACAGAACAACAGAAGCTTCTTTCACTGTTAAGTCTTTTGGGAAGGATCAGGGACCATAACAAACAGCAGAAAGAGCGGCCATATGTAATAGAGGAGACCTCTCCATCTCGCACTGTGAATGGATTGCATCATTCTGTCTAAACCAGCAGCACAGAAACTGGGAAGAGGGAGACAGCAGCTCTGTGTGGTCACTGACTTGCTTGTGTCCTGGCAGAATAAGGGATTCTTTGTTAGCTCAAAGCCTAGCAGCTTTTCTGGATCTTGGTAGAGAAAGTCCTTTTAAACAAACAAATAAAAAAATAAGCCTTTTAAAAATATTGCTAAAATAAAGGATGGCGTAATCAGGATGGTTCAATCTACCAAACTCTGACCGTAATACAACCAACCAGGTCTGAGTTAAGGTGGAGGCCCTGATACAGCAGAGGGTGATCAGAACAGTCTTTGTATATTTTTTCTGCTGGATGCTATTTTTCACAACTTTTAATTCAAGCAACTCAAGAAATAAGGGAAGAGCCATACTTGGCTATTTGTGATTGAAATTCAGAATTAGTCACTGTTTAAACTTATTTATCTTTGTAATGTCTTAGTAAATCTTGAGGCCTAACTTAATAAACACATATGCAGAAATCTCTAAACTATTAATCTATCCCTGTAGGCCTTTTTTTTTGAAATCTAGCAATAGGTAGAAACACTAGGACATCTGGGTAAGAGAAAGTCGAATTTTTTTAAAAAGCACTTTTTATGTATGTAAAATTGTTTTTGTGAAAACTGGAATACTACACATTGCATCTGTGGAGATAAAATATGATTGATTGCTTGTAGCAGAATCAGTGCTTCTAGAAACAGCTCTGCTAGAAACAGCTCGATTGGAAGTCACCCAGATGGGTGGTCATGGGATGAAAGTAACAATATTTAGTCTCACTTGCTGTAGGCTAGGTATTGTGCTAAATATATTACATGTGTTCACTCTAATTAAAACATCAATAGATAGTAATATGCATTTTTCAGGGACAAGAAATCTGGTATTCAGAGAAGTTTATAGACTTTGCCCAAGGTAACAGAGCAAGAAGTTGAGACAGAAGTTCAAAATCCATGCCCTTTGTACCATGGTATGCAGATTACTTTGTTTCTTGCTGAGGACAGTTTGTTTTTTATTGCAGCTGTTCTTACATGATACTGAGTTACATCAGAAGTCTATGGGGTTAGTGATTGGTTAAACTTAAGACTTTTAAGATACCTCCCATTTCACAGATCCTTCTGTTGTGGGTGGCTAGAATGGCACCAGGTGTTAGATAGACCCAAGGGGTCAGACTGGACCAGGTTCAGCAACCTTAGTACTTGAGTTCTGGCTAGGAAAGAATTCAGAACCAAGGCTCAAACTGTAAGAGAACATTTATTTATAAAATCACAGAGATGGAAGAAGTAATTCATAGAAGAAATGGGCTTAGGAAACAAGTTATAAAAGCATAGGAAGGGCCCTTGAAGTTTGGGAGTGAGGAAGGTGAAGGTAACGTGCCTGGGTGGGGGTGGGGGGTATGGGGGAAGGGAAAGGTGCTGGCATTTGGTAGAGTGTGCTGCGTCCTCTGTCCAAAGAGTTTTAAGGGTGGAGATTTTAGGGGAGGTCCCAGGGGAAGATCTCAATGGAATATTCAGCAACTTTCCAGGTGTGTCCTTTCAGGGTCTAGGTCTCCACTGATTGATTGGTCAGTCTTGAGGTCAGCCGTGGGGTCACTTGCCTGGTTTTGCTGCTTTTCTGAACCTGGAGCTGAAATACAACTGAGGCCTACATGCTATCTCTAGGGAGGACAGGTCAGAGGGTCCAAACCACTTGACTAGCGATATGCTAAGGGAGGAAAGGTCACCCTGGGTGAGAAGTCCCATCCTACAATTGTCCTTTGCTAGGCACCCAGGGCTTTCTGCCCTGGTGACCTTCTGTACCTGGCCCATGATCTGCTCTGCTCTGTTCATGTCTAACGGCCTACCACACTTCCACCCAGTTCCCTTGCACATGCTGTTTTCTCTGCCTGAATTCTCTTTCTTTGCTTCTTTTTTGCCTACTTAACTACTTCAATTTTAACCTGCAGGTCTCAGCCTGATTATTATATCTTCAAGAAAGTCCTCCTTTCCTTTGCCCACTATTTCCACTATATGCTTTTAATAACATGTACCTTTTGATTGTAAAACCTATCACCGATGCAATTTTGTATTATGTGTGTTCTAAATAGATGATTCTTTATTTCTTTAGAGACAAGATAATGTAATGAACTACTTTTCTTCCATCCCTGGTAAGTAACCCGAATAGTGATAGGTTGTAACTGTCATTTGCTTATGGGCTCCTCCTTCTGAGCTAGGCATTGGGTGACAGAAATTAAAGAGACTTAAGAATTATTCCCTGCACTCCAGGAACTAACACTCTGATTGGAAAGACATTGTTAAGACATATTAAACTATCACAGAACAACGAAGTCCAGGATGAAACCAAATCCTTTTGCAAGACTAAAGCTTATTTGGCTTCACTTCTTCCAAGGAATGATTTCTCATTTTAGTCTCTTACCTATATGTTGGTCTATGGAAGCTGAAACACCTTAGGGTAAAGTAATATAATTAGAGAAGCAGAAAGAAGCTTTGAGAAAGTGAAAGACCAAAAAAAAAAAAATGAAAGGGAAGAAATGGGAATTGCAGTTTGCCATAAGTCTCAAAAATGTTCCATCTTGCTGCTTTTAAGATTCTCTCTTCTTTAACATTTGCCATTTTAATTTTGATGTGTCTTGATGTGGGGCTCTTTGGCTTTATCTTGTTTGAGACTCTCTCCACTTCCTGGACTTGTATGTCTTTTTCCTTAACCGTGTTAGGGAAGTTTTCAGTCATCATTTCTTCATATAGGTTCTTGATTTCTTGCTCTCTCTTCTCCTTCTGGTACCCCTATCATGCGAATATTGTTATGCTTCATCTTGTTCTAAAGTTCTCTTAAACTATCCGTACTTAAAAATTTTTTTTTTTCTTTTTGCTGCTCTGATTGGGTATTTTCTCCTACCTTGTCTTCCAAATCACTGGTTTCAATTATCTGCTTCATTCAACCTACCGTTTATTCCTTCTAGTGCATTCTTCATTGCAGATTTTGTATACTTTATTTCTGACTAGTTCTTTTCTGTGCTAGAAAAGAACTTTTTATGCTTACCTTTTTTTATGCTTACTATCTTCTTGTCAAGGTTCTCACTGATTTAATCCATTCTTCTAAGTTCCTTGATCATCCTTATATCCATTGTGTTGAACTTTGTATCTGGTAGATTGCTTGTCTCCATTTCCGTTAGTTCTTTTTCTGAGGATTTCTCCTGTCCTTTTACTTGGGGCATGTTTCTTCGTTCCCCATTTTGGCTTCCTCTCTGGATTTGTTTCTGTGTATTAGGTCCCAGTCTTTGAAGGGTGGCCTTATGTTGTAAGGTGGCCTTGTGAGACTCAGTGGCGCAGTCTCCCTGATCACCTGGGTTAGGTGCTCCAGGAATGCCCATTGTGGGAGTTATGTGAACCTTCCTGTTGTAGTTGAATCTTCATTGCTGTTGACCCATTCATGGGTGGGGTGGCTGACTATGAGGTTAATCCTGACCACAGAGCTGCTGTGCAGGGGCTGACCCCATGAAGCGGAATTTGCCCCAGCAGAAGTTGGTGCCTGACAAGATCTCCTTTTGGGTGTGCCTCTTGCGAAGCTAATTGGGTCATGCTCTGATGCGGTCTGAAGCCCACAGCTGGGTGTATTGATTCTGGGGCGTCTTGGGAGGGACTTCACTGCAGGTCAATGCCAAATGCTGCCTTTGACCAGCCCTCAGCTACCTGTTAGGACCTACAAAGTGATTCACAGTTTATGGCTGCCTCTGCTGGGCCTGGGTGCATGTGGGAGGGAACAAGCTACATATCAAGGTCCTGCAGCCCAGAGCAGATCAGTGAAAGGTCCAAGGCACCCTGAGGTCTGCCTTTACCTGATGGCTGCCTGTTAGGTTCAGTTACTGAAAGAGCCTCTGGCAGTAGGCAAGTTTACATGGGGTAGGTTCTAAGTGAGTCAGCAAATAGGAGCGAGTGGTGTTCACCACGTGACAGAGATTCAAACTCTGCACCAACAGTGGGTCTAAAGCCACTCAGCAAAAGTCTCAGGGTACATCAAGGCCAACTACCACCCGCCTGGGGCCTGCAGACCTTTGCGATGGATCAGGGTCTCAGGGAGTCATCAGGGTGAGGCCAGTAGAGTTTATGAGGCTAAAACAAATTAATATTTGGTCATGTGGAGGAAAAGCTCTGTACAGTAGCACCAGTAGAAGCATGGGTGGGGTGGGGCTGGACCTCCTTAAGAGGCTTCCAAGAAAACTGCAGGACCAGGCTGGCCACATTGAGCAGACTCTTCCTCAGGGCAGGTGCTTGGCAAGGCAGGGGTAAAGGGAGTCAGGAGGGTGGTACTTGTGCATCCCCTCCAGGTGATTCAGCATTGAGGAGGATTCTCAACCCAGGAAAGATGGCATCTGTGGCTGGTGTGCGAGAGGGACTCAGCACAAAGGCACTGGAATCTGATCCTCTAGCCCTCTCCTTGAAGCCACACAACCCTGTCTCTCCCTGTGTGACTCCAGTCTGCTCTGAGCTGCCATCCCTCTGCTGGAGCCCAGGGTAAGTGATCACAAAAGAGATTTTGTATGCTGACCCTTTAAGAGATTTTGTATGCTGACCCTGGGTTTCTAGCAGACTCTTGTCTCTCCCTGGCAGATGGAATCCCAGATGATTTTCAGTCAGATGCTTTGTAGTCTTCTTCTAGGCACTGGTGCTCTGAGATGGGGAGCCCAGCATGGGGTTGAGACCCTCTCACTCCTCAGAGGGAATCTCTACAGCTGAGATATCCCTTCCAATTCTCAACCACTGTATATGGGTTGGGGACCAGCCCTTTTCATGTCTCTACCCTTCCTACCAGTCTCGATGTGCTTCTTCTGTAAATCCTTGGTTATAAGACTTCTGTTCAGCTAATGTTCAATTGGTTATTCAGGTTGATTGTTTTATATTTTAGATGTAATTCCAATTTGGTCCTGGGAAGAGATGAGTGTAATTTCCACCTACTCTGTTGCCATCTTGGATCTCTCGTTCTGGATGCTGGAGGTCCAAGATCAGGGTGCCAGCATGGTCAGGTTCTAGAGAAGGCCCTCTTCTTCCAGGGTTCTAGGTACTTTCGCTGTAGACATCTTTGCTATAAAGCCATATCTTCCTTTTATTTTCCAGAATAGTAATTTAAAAATCTGTAACTTGGCACCTAGATGAATGATAAGGTATTTTTCAGTTCTATGATTTCATGATTAGACTTTAAGGGGGAAAAAACAGTTATGCTTGCTTTCATGTGCATAGGGTTTTCGTTAACTATATGCAAGAAATTGGCAACAATAGTAGTTCTTGGAGAGGGAAACTTACTTTTTCCTTGTACTAAGCTTTTCTGCACTGAGCTTTTTAATATCATGTACTATTTACTACTAGTACAAATAATTGTGAAAACAAATACATTTTAAAATTTAAGTAGACAAACCTTTTAGTTGTTAATGCAGAGCCCTCCCTTTATAAATGTTTGTATCCTGTTCTTCTTGCTCTTCTCTACAACCTTATCATTAGTGGTTTTTAAAAATAATAATTCTTAGGAACTGTGGGAGGTGAAACAGAGATACAGAGTGTTTTGATGATGGAAATTAATATTTATTCTGCAAATATTTTTAACTACCTGTGATAAGTCCTGGGCTGAGTACTTCCTCCTTTCCATAACTTCTAGAAGGCTTCTTGTGTAAACAGCCAAGCATTTTTTTTTCTTTGAGAGTTCTGCATGCTTAAAATATTTCCCATAGGTAAGTAGTAGTCTGTTCTCCATTAATTCTGCAATGAGCTCACCTGCAAGGAGAATCACCCAGGGTATTGAGGTAAGTCCCAGGTGTCTGGTTGAGGCAGAGACTACATTGATGACCTACCTGTGGGTTAGAGGGCAGTTGTACTGGTTTGGGGGAGTTGTAATCTTGGACTAGATCTGCAATATTGAGAAAATAGAAGATAAAGAGGAAGATTTAAATAAATGAAGGTGGTAGGAAGGGAGATGGCAATAGAAACTGATACAGGGACATTTTAACTCACAAAATTGTTGTATTACCCAAAAGCTGATTCCAAAGATTTGCAAACAGAATCCTAAACACACTAAGATAATGGGGTATTACCACCTAACACCCTACAGAGCACAAGGTAGGATGAGGTAGGCCACAAAACTTAAGGGAACATCAGAGAAGTCAGTAATCAAGAAAAATATCCTAATAAAACATTTAAAAATTAATGCAATAATGTATGATGAAAAATATCAACATTTAAAGTAAAGACAGGGTTAGTATATCTGGTTTTTCCTTTATTTTCAGTCTCCAAAAGGCTTTGGCAGGGCACTGCCTTAGTGATCCTGCAGAATCTTCCTACTCTGGTACGTTTTTATTTTTATTTAATTATTTTTAAAAAATATATCTTTATTGATTTCAGAGAGAGGAAAGGAGAAGGAGAGAGAGAGACAGAAACATCAATGCTGAAGAGTCATTGATCGAGCCCACAACCCGGGCATGTGCCCTGACCGGGAATCGAACCCTGATCCCCTGGATTCTAGGTCGAAGCTCAACCGCTGAGCCACGCCTGGCCGGGCTCAGGTACGTTTTTATTAATGATGTTTCCCAAAAGTTAGTTCTACCAACTCCTTTTACATCAGTAACTTTTCTTGAATGCCCGGGCA
This sequence comes from Miniopterus natalensis, assembly GCF_054644295.1. Classification (NCBI taxonomy): domain Eukaryota; kingdom Metazoa; phylum Chordata; class Mammalia; order Chiroptera; family Miniopteridae; genus Miniopterus; species Miniopterus natalensis. The sequence goes on along the minus strand of NC_142081.1, from coordinate 70,124,456 downwards.
TTTATCTATATAGCTCTCTTCTGTCTGAAAACCCATTTCCCTTAGTAACTGGTAGTGTTTTGATGGAAATCTGAATCATCATGGATCCTTTCAGTTCCCTCCCAGACCGCAGTGGGAACTCAGCATCTCTTTGTTAAAAGAATGCAGAAATCATAGACTTCAAATTAGCTGTTTTAGGGATTGCACAAGGAAGGAACACGGTTTTGTTTGGTATAGAGTGTTGTGTGTGTTTTTTAAATTGAATATATTTTCAAGATTTTAAAATCGGAATATTTTACATGAAAAGAATCTAAATCTTTCATTTCTTGGAAAATTAGAAAACCTAGCAAAAGTAGGCCCAAATTCTTTAATAACAATGGGCAATTTAGAGCAGAGTGGCTCTGCCGTTAGAGCTCTCTCTAGTTGGCCACCTCCTACACAGTTGACTCATTTATACCGTCTGCCAGGCCCCGTGAGCCCCTGAGTCTACGACCTAGGAATCAAGGTGCAATGGCTAACACCCATCTGTTGGGTCCATTCGCTCTCTTCTGGAGAATAAATGTTTCCCGTGTTGTCCTTTCGAATACAGGCTTGCACAGAGGCTCGCCTCGCTAGCGGACAAACTTCCCACAACCCATGAAACTTGCACGGCCCTCCGCACAATGTTTCTCCCCGGCCCTTCGCTCCAGGGTCCCCTCCCCTGCACAGGGCCTTCCCTCGGTCCCCCACTACCTGCGCTCTGGAGCCTGGGGTCCCGACCCCAGCCCCAGCTCTCTGCCCGGGCCGAGGAGCTGGGTCTCGCCCACGGCGCCACTGGGCATGCTCAGAGGCGGCCGGGCAGGTTCGCATCGCAGGCGCTCGCACTCGGCGGCCGGCGGGCGCGCGGCTGCAGCTAGAGCTCCAGCTCCCGGAGTTGGAGTTGCCGGGAGTTTCTCTCCCGCCCCCTCCCCCCTCCCTCTATCGCGCGGGGCAGCGGGAGCCGGCGCGGGAGCCGCGAGCGGCGGGCAGCCAGCACCCAACCCGGCCGAGCCCCGTCCAGAGCCCGGACCCCGGAACCCCGCGCGGGGCAGCCCCCGCGGAGGAGCCTCTCTGGCTGGGACGCGTGCGGCGCGCTGACACTGCCCGGGCGCGAGCCGGGCTGCACGGTAGGGCCGGGGCGTGGGGAGCGGGAGGGGGAGGCAGAAGCCAGCCAGGGGGGTTGCGGCTGCAGCAGCCGCAGCGATTGGGGCTCTTGTCCGATGCGGGAGGCCAGGGCAGGGACCCCGCTCCGGGGCCGTAGGAGTAGGCAGGCGCCCAGATAGATGCTTTCAAGTTGGCGGGCGGCGGGATAGGGGGCTGCGCGCCCCGGCTCAGCTGCTTAGTGCGCGCCGGGAGCGATTCTGGTCCCTGGTTGCCCCCAAACCTGGTACCCGGCGTGCGGGAGGGTTGGGCGAGCCGCGGAGCGGAGCATTTCCTCCGAGAAAGTTGAGGATGGAGCCCTATTTTCTCCCCGTGCCCGCGGTACGATGGCCCCGAGAGTGCCGCCCGAATCCCCCCGTGTGGAGGAGCAGAGGGGGTCGCTGCGCCCCGGGCTGAGCTCCTCCACCCCCGGCTGAAATCCACGCAACACCCAGATCTTCGCTTCCCTGGCGTCGTCTAGGAAAATCACTTTTGCCAAAACTGAGGTAGGCTCTCCTGACGGGCACGGCTCCCTGCCTCTAGGGAGCTCATTAGGGCGATGCCCCTTCCCCAACCTCCGACCTGGCCGCGGGCGCCGGTTCCGTTAGCCCCTGTGGCGGTGCGCGCCCAGCGGAGCCTCGCACCCGGCAGGGCAGCGTGGCTGGGGTAGGTGGCCAGCCCGGTTTTCCCTCCAGACTTTTATTAATTTTACAAAACCTTACCACCACCCCCTCCCCTCAATCCGCCCTTCATCTTCGCAGAGACAAGACCTGGAAGTAGAGGTGGAGAGTTAGGGTGGACATACTGTTCCTTAGGAGAGCGCCTGGGTGGTGTCCGCCTTGGGCTCCGGCCCCAGGACTTAGCGAATCCTCTGGCCTTTCCATTGTCCTCCTCAGGGGCTGGGTGGGAAGCAATAGGGCCTGTGGGTCCGCAGGAACGTCCACCTCATCCCCCTGGTCTCCTGAGATCGTGTTCCGTGTGATTCCAGGGCCCTGGAAGTGGCATTGTGTGGGTTGCGAGGGTGTGGAGGATGCTGATGGTTTCTCTTGGCTCCACTTTTTTCACTTCTTGTTTTGAGTTTTGGGGTTTTGGCTGCACGTGAGTCAGAGCTGTGCTGTCATAACCCGAGGGGGTGGGGGGTGTAGGCACTTCAGCCAGGCAGGGAGCTGCTGCTCGCCAGCCTCTGAGGCTGCTAGTGGGAATTGGTCCAGAAATGATTATGCAGGCTAGAAATATGCCTCTCTTTTTTTCTTTTTTGGCTGAACACCTTGGCTGTTGAGTTTGTGTGTTAAGTTCTTAAAGGGGCACCCACACAATGCTCAAGTACCATGTGTTAGGGGCGCACCATTTGTGTTGCATATTTTTCTGTGTGCTTTTTCCTAAGGGTAATGTGCTTTGGGGCACATTTTCAGATGTGGGAGTCACCTGGTGTGGGTACACAGGTTCTAGAGCCAGATAGACCTGAGGTCAAGTTGTAGCTTTACAGGGGATGACTGTGCTGATGGACAAATTGTTGGCCACTCTCCACTTCAGTTTTCTCTTCTGTCAAATGGGGATAATAGTGACCTCATCTCCTTTCATTTGAGAGTTGTTGTGAGACTTGGGTGAGATAATGGAAATGAAAAATGCTAAGAAAACTTTAAAGCACTATTCATATCTTACTGTGCCCTTTAGTTGTTTGTTTGTTTTTTAAATTAACCAATCTTTTAATTATAACAAGACATCTAAGTCTTCTCCCCTCTACCCACTCCTTACCAATAAATTTAGTTGCTAGGGTCTTTGGAGTAGCTATTTATCTTCTTTTTTCTCTTCCCTTAAATCTATCTCTTTAGATGCCCCAGTCCTCATATTTGTCAGAGGGAAGCATGGTGTAGATTAGGAGACAGTGTGGGATTGCCTTATCAATGTTCAGAGTTCTCGGCCCTGGTTTCAGTTCCAAGGTTGATGAACAAGTCAGTAGACCCTGGGCTGGAGCTCTGGCCTGACCTCTAACAGTGACCTTGAACTAGGGCTTGAGTCCTTGTTGGGGAAATTAGTCTGTGAGGTCAAGCGTCAGTGCTGAGCAGAGGCGAGAACAGGTGAGATTGTCTCTGACAGACACACTTAGTAAGGGTTTCATCAGGCTCCTGCCCCGCCACCCGCTGCGTCTTCCCCCATTCCTAGGGCAGTGGTTCTCAAACATGAGCATCAGAGTCACCTGGACTACACCTACAGACTCACTGACTTATGGGATGAGAGAGAGTAAGAGAATAAGGCTTGTTCTGAAATTCTATTATTTTAATATCTCATCTATAGAGACAGTGTTTAAGAACTTGCCTAAAGCATTTATATTTCTAATACCTGTGCTGCTTACCAGTGTCCAGTTTTAATAATTCTGATTGCTCTTCAAATGAATTCATTTTACACACACAAAAAAAGATAGGATCTCCCCTCCTTTTTGTACCGTAAAGTATTTAGTTGTTGATTTCTAGGTCACTCCTGGGTAGACTGAGATTGATGATCGTGATGTTGATAAATCCAATAACTACCTCATTTCCTTTTTTTGGGAATCTCAGACATTTGTAGAGAGGAGTTTGCATAAAGTTCTGGCAGCTAGAACCTTAAGATTGGAGAACTTATGAGCATGTTTAAAAAGAATTCCAGTGTGCTGTCTTCTCTGAATGGGCAGCTTACCCAGGCCTTGGGGGAGGTGACGTGCACCCCATGACAGATGTCCCCTGGTGGTCAGATCTGGAGAAAGCCTTCCATTCCTTCTGGAGGATGGTGGTATTGGCAGTAACTGAGATGCTGTCACTCTCCAAGGGGGAGGAAGGCGGACTTTCAGGGACAACTGTACAGCATCAGTGCTACTCCCTTTATTTAGCTTATAATCCAGCACTTTTGTGCCCATTCTTAAACTCTTCTCCTTGTCCCTTAAGCTAATATTCAGGGCTGAATATGACTATGACTTACTGTAGCCTAGATTGTGACATTGAATTTTAGCTGCTTTGTATCAGAGAGGCTTCCAGATCCTCACTGAGTCAGGAGGGTTCCGAGATGACATCCTAAGGCAGGTATAGGTGTATGTAGTGCCCAGGCGGACTAGGTGTAAGAGGAGGTCAGCACTTAAACTAGCCTCGCGTTGCTGTGCCAGATGGAGTCCCAGCTGACCATCATGCTTTATCTCAGCTTTGCATTTGTGCTTTGTTTTAGTTTTAAAATGATTAGCACTTGGGAAACCTATCAGTAAATCAGAAACCTATTCAAAAACTCAAGTGTAGCACTTAGTGTTTCAGTAGATAAAACTGCTGTGGTCCATGCCTGTCTTCCTGCCTGTAATCAGAGCTCAGTGAAGAAACAACCTTCGGGCTGTAATTCTTAAGCCTTACTAGCTAATTTAAACGGTTTTGGTACTTAACATGAGTAGGGAAGTTTCTGTTTGAAAATTCTTTCTCATAACTTGATGTTTATATTTTGAGTGTTACCCCTACGTTCCACCACTAGGATTTTTTCCAGTGTGGGGGAAGCTTCTTTCCTTATCACTGTTTTTCACTGTTCTCAGCACATGACCACATGATATCTTTGCTCCTGTGGATAAGTCTGTTGTGAGACAGTCATTATGATACTTTCTCTTTGGTCATCAGGGCTGTTGTCATGGGGTCATAGAGAGTCACTGGTCATAGAGAGTCACGGCCTATTCCTGGACCACTGCTCTCCTCAGCCTTCCTAGAGGTTTTTAAACTAAAACTCGGGTTGTACTGCATGTTCAATTCTGATATACATTTTTCTCACACTTCATCATTTTCCAACTTCAGAAATCCAGATGGCTCTTAAAATTATGAACACACTTAATGTATGGTTTCTTTTTTCTTTTTTCTGTAACCTGGCATTTTAATAGACTGAATTCCAATTGATGGCATCCTAAAAGAAAGCAAATTTGGTTCCTTACCCCAGTAGAAAATATGGTTTCTTTCCAGCTGATAGAATTGAGTAGCGATTGAATTAGCTCAGCAGTTCCCAGGGTATGCTGGAAGAATGATGTTGGGGCGGATGTTAATAGGTGTGCTCTTGTAAAGGGCAAATCAATTTGGAAGCACTGCCTATTATTTTTCCTTCTCGTAGAGATTCTCCACATGTGCACCATCTTATCAAACACTCTGAGAAGTACTGCAGTTAACAGTATCAGCAACAAAAAAATTTGGTTGTATTTATTTAAACGTTTCCCAGAGCACAGAACATTTTGAAGATTTGTGAGTATCTTCTAGGACTCTATTACTGAATTGGCACATTCCAGCAATTCTAGTAAGTTGTTTAATACCATCTGTGGATGTGGAGGTTTCCCCTCATATGTCCTTAAAGTAAAGGGCATTCATTAAATATGGATATTAATTGATTAATGAACTCTCCAAGCGCTTACTGTTTGTTTGGTTTTTCAGAGTAGAGAGAAAACATTTTAAGTTGTGGTGGCTAAGAAAGTCTCCATGGAGGAGCTAGACTAAGAAAATGTAAATGATGTATGACACTTTTGTAGAGGAAAAGGGGTCCTTTAGTTTGGTGGCATAATGTAGTAGGAATATGAAGACTTATACTTGTGCCTGCATATAAGTTAATTTCAGAAAAGGACCATGCTTAGCACAGAGTGAGACCAAGTAAATCTGTGGTGGTCTAAAAACCTATTGTTAAGGTCTTTCTTGATTCTGTAAATTCACTGGAGGAGTCATGAGTTCCACAGGAGAGCTAGTTGTGGATAAACAGGAGGGGAGGCACAACACTCAGGTTGAAAACTAGGAGGGATGCATGAGAAAGAAAGGGAGGAAAAACGTGTTCCTAGTCCTTTAGGGGATAGCAGTTCCAGGTACAGAGAAATTCATTAGAATGTAGGTCCAGTTGAGAATATTGGACATTTGGGGAAAGAGTGTTTTGTTTTTAATGTTTTTTTTTCTTTGAGAGAGAGAGAGAAAGAGAAACATCGATGTGAGAAACATCAATTGGCTGCTTTCTGCATGCCCCCCACTGGGGATAGAGCCTGAAACAAGGGCATGTACCCTGGCCAGGAATCAAACAGGCCAAGGTAGGAAAACAGTGTTCTTGGAAGACCCCCTCATGAAGAGGGGTCTTAACTGGAATTTCAAAAAACAACAAGAAAAAAGAACTTTTACAACTCAACAATAAACAAAAAAATAACCCAATTTAAAAATGGGCTTAGGATTTAAATAGACATTGTTTCAAAGAAGATACACAAATGGCCAATAAATGCATGAAAAGATGCTCAATATCGTTAGTCATTAGGGAAATACATCAAAACTACAAGGTAATACCCACCAGGATGGCTGTAATAAAAAAGATATAATAACAACTGTCGGTGAGGATATGAAGAAATCAGAATTTTCATATATTACACGTGGATGGGAATGTAAAATGGCCAGCCACTTTGTAAAGCAGTTGTTCCTCAAAATGTTAAACATAGAGGTACCTCATGACCAATTCCACTCCTTGGTATACACCCAAGAGAATAGAAGACATATGTTCATGCAATTGCTTGTACACAAATGTTCATAATAGCACCAAAGTGGAAATAACCCAGATGTCCATCAACTGATGAATGGATAAACAAAGAATGTATATCCATACAATTCCTTGAAAACATGCTATATGAAAAAAATCCAGACTTAAAAGGCCACATATGATGTAATTCCGTTATGAAATGTCCAGAATAGGCAAATCCATGGCCACAATAGTTGCCAGGGGTTGGGGAGAGAAAGGAATGGGGAGTGACTGTTGATGGGTGTGCAGTTTCTTTTTCAAGGTGATGAAAATATTCTAGAATTAAAATAGTGGTAATGGTTGCACAACTTTGTGAATACACTAAAAACTACTGAATTGAAACCCTGGCTGGTGTGGCTCAGTTGGCTGGGTGTCATCCTGTACAGGGAGAAGTTTCCTGGTTCGATTCCCCGTCAGGGCACATGTCTGGGTTGCAGGTTCCATCCCTGGTAGGTGTGTAGGAAGCATTCGATTGGTGTTTCACTCTCATATCATTGTTTCTCTCTCTCCCTCTCCCTCCCTCTCTCCCTAAAAATCAATGAAAATATTTTTTAAAAGCTACTGAATTGTACGCTTTCAAAGGGTCAATTTATGGTATGTGAATATCTCAATGAAAAAAGAAAAACAGCAAGAAGGCCACTGTGGCTGGGGCAAAAGGAGAGTAAGGAAAAAGTGGTGAGAGAGATCCAGGAGTACGGTATCAATTTCAGGTCAAATTTTCTGCTTTTGGGTAAAAAATACCTAGATAGTTTCTTTCTCTTTGTTTGCCATTGGGTTTCCTAGCATTTTTCTGTTACTTCTTCATTCAAAAACCCTTTCCTTGAATTAAAAGGGTTTTCTAAGTTTCTCAAAGAGTCAGTGGGATAGTTTTTATGGCAAATGCCTGTGATCTTCAGATCAGATCAATCACTAGGTGAGTTGTGGCTTGTTAACTTTAGTTCTGTTTCTGTCTCCTTTTTTGCTCATTTTAAGTGGGAGGAAATGAGAGATTGTGTTTACATTTCAATTAAATTGAAGAATCCTTTTTACTTTCATCTAGGGAAAACAACAACATGTTTTTAAGATTTTAACAAAACCACAAGTGCAGTAAACCAAACTAGTTTCCAGTCTCCACAGCCTGAAATTTAGTGCTTTCCCAAGGACAGGTGGTGATTTCACCCTGTGAGGCCCTGTTCACCTTCCTGCTGGACAATTTCGTGTGGATTGGCAGGTGTGGGTCGGCAAGTGTGGGTCTTTAATGACTTATGAGTTTGAAGGAAACAAGATGATTCCCTTTGTTGAGGTGCCAGGGCTCAGCTTTTAAACTGATGCTGCACCAACATCGACTAATCAAAGATAAGGTATTGGGGTGAAGCCTAACTGGTTAGGCCTCACTGGCACTTACTGTCCTTCCAGATGGTGGAGATGGAGGTGGGGGTGTGATGTGGAAGTGGGAGTGATCTGGTTTCTGAGGTGAGCGAATGTGTGTGTGCTATAATCTCACTTTTCATAACCACATTGGTAACTGACTGTGGTCAGAGAGGTTATACGTCCGTGAGCTGGTCTTTGTTTAGACTAGGATTGTGCTGCCTCACCCAGTCTGAGGCGAAAGCCAGCAGTATCTATTAGTCAAGAAGTTACTATTTTTGAAGAACAGAATCTAGCCTATCATTAAGGCAGCAGTAAGGAAGCTGTCCTGCTGCTGAGAACGGGCTGGGGGGATAAAGCTGGGTGTTACTGAAGTAAGTCCTTTAAAAATGAAGTTCTTAGCCACTATAATAACAGTTTTTAAAAAATAAAACTACCTTGATGGTAAAAATTTGGAGCTTATATAAAGACCTCAATGCTAATAACGTGGACCTGTCTCCCAATTTCACCTCTGGGAAATGAGACTTTTTCTTTCTACTCAGATTTTTTTCCCCTCAAGTTGCCAAACACACACCCACTGTTCTATCTAGTGGCTGATTTTTAAAAATTGAATGGGGAAGCCTGAATTCAGGGACCTTGTATATGAGCAGCCCTTGCTCTCAAACCCTGCTAGACTGTGAGTTCCTCCAAAGGCAGGGATATTCATTTTTGTATCCCTAAGGCCTAGCGTGTCTGGCAGATAGAGAACCAATAAAAATATGTGGAGCTGGATAGCTACTTTCTTCTGGGATTCTCCTCCACTGTCTAGTTTATGAAATTTTCTCTCAGTATATTATTTTTATTATTTAACATCTCCCTAGAGATTATTATGTGCTAAAATAGCACACAGTTCTAAGCACTTTACAAATACTGATTCGTTTCATGTGCATGGCTGTCAAGGATAGTAACTGTTCCTTATCCCCCGCCCCCCTTTTTTTAATCCCCACTTGAGGATACTTTTTCCATTGACTTTTAGAGAGAGTGGAAGGTAGAGAGGGAAGGAGGGAGGAAGAAATGGAGACGGGGGGGGGGGACATTGATGTGAGAGACACATCAACTGGTTGCCTCCCCATGTGCTCTGACCAGGGCTGGGGACCAACCTGCAACCCAGGTATGTGCCTGTGACTGGGAATCAAACCTGTGACCCTTCCATGCACAGGCCAACGCTCTAACCACGGAGCCACACCGGCAGTTCTTTGACAGTTGGAAAAACAGAGACAGAGAAAGGTCAAGTGATGTGTCTGAGGTCCACAGCCGCCATGTAGGAGAGCTGGGAGTTGAACCCAGTGCTCCGGATGCAGGCTTCTGCTCTCAATAAGCCCGGCTGAGCTCTAGAGACTCCCCTCTCTCCTGCTTCAGCTCTCACATGCTACCCTTCCTTCCTTCCCCCTGGCTTTCCTGAGTCACAGAGAAACTGGACCAGACATGGCTTTCCACATTCCCTTCTTTCCACCTCCTTTGTTCTCTGCCTCCATTCTGCCCACTTCCAAGTTACAGAAAAACGTGACTGAGTTTGGAAAAATAGAGTAGTATGTAGAGCATCACAGCGCATTCGTATGGGCTCAGGCTTGCAGTGAGGCAGGCCATTCACACAGGAGCTGTTTAGAATGAACCCTGGGCAAGGCTGTGACCTGTAGCTCTGGGCCTCTGAGTTTGCCTGGTGACAGGTTGTATGACTTAGGTCAGTGCCCCTCACACCTTTATGTACACATGAGGCACCTGGGCATCCTGTTGAGGCATAGATTCTTATTCATTGGGTCTGAGGAGGGGCCTGGGATTCTGTATTTCTAACCACTTCCAGGAATGACGAGGTTGCCTGTGCTTGGCCCAGAGCCTTGAAGGAGCTCTGAGGCTATGCAAGGTCACGCCTGCTATTCCAAGCACTGTCTTGCCTGAATGGGACTAACCCCCAACCTGGGACCCAGAGGGAGACATAAGAAAGACACCTAGAGAAATACACACTGAGGAGTGTGAGTTGCACAAAGACAATCAGAGAGAAGCTTAAAGCAGACTGAGAGTGAAACAGAGTAAAGGGAAAGGAAATGTGATGCTTTCAAAATGAAGAGTGTGTATTACTTCCAAATGTGAGCTGAAAAGCGCTCTATTTTTGATGAAAAGTTTATTACAGAGCAGCTCTAGTGATACAGCTGTGAGAATGAAAAGGATAATAACTCCTGTTTGAGGTGCAATTTCATAAAGAACCTATGCTGCTGGCCCTCAAAACTCTCGGAACTTCTTAAAGCTCTTCGAAATCTCCATAAGTCTCCTTAGGCTCTCCCTGCTTTTCAACTCTGTCTGCTAAGGTATGCGATAATGCCTTAAGAGCCAATATTGGAATACCATTTTATGGTCTACAGAATGTTCTCATTGTATCCCATTTGAGTGAGATTGTATCTCACAATTACCCAGCTGTTTTTTTTATACATGGGAGTAGTGAGGCCTAGAGAGTCTCACTCCGTGAGAATCATGACCTCACAAGGGATGGAGTTGGGGCAGGCATGGGTGAGGGAGCATGACCTGGTATCCCTTGCTCTTTATACGAGGCCTGGCTGCTTAAATAAATGTATGCCAATGGACAGTTGAATAGGTTTGCCCTGTTTGGCTTTGCACAGGACAAGGCATCTAGGTGGATTTGCTTTTTAAAAAAATGATATATTTTTTAAGTTTAATATATAATACAGAAACACAGACTACATGTGTACAGTTTAGTGAATTTCCATTTCATGAACACACCCATGCTTAACACAGATCAAGAAAGAGAGCCACCAGCACCCCAGAATCTCCTCTTGGGGCTGCCCCTTCTGGTGACTTCCTTCTCCATGGTAGCCACTGTCCTGACTTCTAACATGATATATCACTTAGCCTATTTCTGAGTTTTATAGAAACACACTCATACTTTTGTATTCTTTTATGTCTGACTTCTTTCTGTCAATATTGTGAGACTCATCTATAGTGTGCAAGCAACAGTAGCTGGATTCAATTCCATTGGATAGACAGACCACAATTACTGGTTAGGTCCATTTGAATTGTTTCCAGCTTTGGCTGTTATGAATAATGCTGCTGTGGCCCGGCCGGGCGTGGCTCAGCGGTTGAGTGTCAACCTAAGATCCAGGCGATCGGGTTTTGATTCCCAGTCAGGGCACATGCCCGGGATGCGGGCTGAATCAATGACTCTGTCATCATTGATGTTTCTATCTCTCTCTCTCCCTCTCCTTTCCTCTCTCTGAAATCAATAAAGATATATTTAAAAAATAATAATGCTGCTGTGAACATGCATGTATATATGTCTTCCAGTTCACATAGGCATGTGTTTCTGGTATGTGTTATGTGGGTGTATTTGCTGGGTCCCTTGATGTCAATATGTTCATCTTTCCTAGATACAGCCACACACTGTTCCAACATGGCCATTCCAGTTTATGTTCCCATCTGGAATGGCTGAGAGTGCCATTACTCCACATTCTTTTTTTCTTTTTCTTTTTAAATATGTTTTTATTGACTTTTTAGAGAGAGAGGAAGGGAGAGAGAGAGAGAGATAGAAACATCAATGAGAGAGAAACGTCCATTGGCTGCCTCCTGCAGGGCCCCCACCGGGGATCAAGCCCACAACCCAGCATATACTTTGACCGGGAATCAAACCAGCGACCTCTTGGATGGATAGACACTCAACTACTGAACCACATCGACCAGGCTTACTCCACATTCTTGCCCATATTTAGTTTAAGCCATGTACATTTGGGCTATTCTGGTGTTTGTCCAGAGGTGTTTCATTGTGATTTTACTTTGTAATTTTCATCACCATTTGAAGCTTGGCATCTTTGCATGTGTTGTAGGATATTGGCATTTGGATATCCTCTTTTGTAAAGTGTTTATTAAAATCTTCTGCCTAGTTTTTAATTGTGTTGTATATTTTACTTTTGAAAAGAAAGTGAGAATTTCATAGAAACATCTATGAAAAGTTTTTGAAATCTATAGTGATGGGAGTCACCTGTCAGTGATACCTGATTGCATTCTCAAATGTAATTCCTGGAGAAGCCCTCCTGCTGGAGGCTCGGATATGGTCCAGGGGAATTGTAAAGATGTGAGATCACCTGAAAGCTGAAAAGCTCTTAACCTATGAATACGCTCACATTTTATGGAAGTCACTCTGGAAGACTATAGACCAACTCCAAAAATATTGCTGAAAACATTTTTGGAATTGCTTTGAGTATATTGTTCTGGATATTTTTAGTTGGTTTCAAAATGTGCTTTGAGCATGTATTTGATTTTGGAGAAATGCAAAAGACCTCTCAGAACCCAGTCCAGTGAATAAAGAGGGTGCTTCATGGGTAACTGAAAAACCAAAACACTATTGATAAGGTTGCCTGTAAAGAGATGGAGCTTCCTTTCCTAGGTGAAGTGTGAAGACATTAGTAGGGAGGCAGAAGGCACTGCACTAAAAGCCTTCTTTTTCTGTTGCCTTTTAATCTTTACAGTAACCTATGAGGTGAGGTACGTACTGTTGTGAATATTCGACTTTATAGATGAAAATTGAGAGATTTAGAAAGAGAAACAGAGAATGATTTAGGAGTGAAACCTAGCTCTGTCTTACCTGAGGGCCACTAGCGCCTTTCCGTGCCCTTCCTCACCTCTGACTGGTGTTAAAGGAATTACAAACCTGTCGCAGCCAGAAAAACATGTGCAGGTGGTAAAGGTCTGGCTTCCACCCTGTCCTGTCATAGGCCCTCAGGAGCTGGGTGGCCCTCCGCTTGTTGGGGCTCTGAGGGGAGAGGAGAGCTTGGAGTCAGGCTTTAGGGCACTCATTCTTCCCAGACACAGGTCCTGGGGCCCTGCTGCTTAGGAGCAATTTAGGGACTTTCTGTGCCCTGCCTGGACTCATAGTCTGACCCATAGGCCTTACACTTTGTTTCTTTTTACCTCCTCGCTGGCAAGCAGCCACCCAGGAAATACTCTAAAATGGTATTGAGGAATATTGTCACTGCTGGAAACTATATTCTGTGTAGTAAACAGTCTCTTTCCAGATGGGTACTTGTATAACACCTGACCAGTAGGGCCAGAATATTCTTTAATATTCATTCATTCCTGATCTTAAAAGAAAATTACCCATTAATTTTCTCTGAAACACAGCAGGTTAATGGCTTTGGTGTCTAGTAAAGACCTTCAGAAATTATCCTTGAAAAGAATGCCCTGGGCAGATTGCTTTCAGATAGACCCTGGGACATCCAGCTGCCCCTGAGATGTGAAGGTCCTGGGAAAGACCCCCAAATACATTTGATCATTGCAGAGTCTTCTTCTCACCCTTCCCGGCCGATGGACCCCCAACAAGCTGGCCCTCTTCCACTGAGATTGGGAATGTCGTTTAAAAGCTGACTACATAAAAAACAGAAGCTACAACCTATTTTGGGGGGCTCAAAGCCATAGCAAAGGAGCCTCAGGACTTCTCTTGAGACTACGCAGTAGAATGATTTCTTCATTTGGTGGTTTCTTTGTTCTTAGCACCTTATATCCGGCACAGGATTCTTTTGGAGTTGGTTATCAGGGCGTAGCCCTAGGTGGTGGGTAACCAGATAAACAAATCATTTCCTATACAGATTAGAATTTTATTTCATTCATACTTGCAGTTTTCCCTGGATAAAATCAGGAGCTTAAGATAAAATGTGAGGACATTTTAATGAAAACCTCCCCCAGTAGATATTCATTTTCTCACCACCTATAGAGGGTTCTAGAGGCAGAGTGATGAGCCAGGTGTTACTGAGTAGCAGTTAGTTTTCCCCAATGACTGTGAGTAGCCCATGTGGCCACTTCACCTGTTTCTCAGCAGATTATAGGATTATAGTGTTTTACACACATGTGCGGTTTGTACACCTCAGATTTGGACTTTGCTGCTGGATGTCTGAATTTATTATTCACCTCCGGCCAAAAGAAAGACACTTATAAATAGTGCTTTGTCTTTTGAATTTTACAGGGCACTGAGTAAATACAAGCTATACATTGTGAAAGGAGGAGTAAAGGACCGCCCACATCCTTATTTTTCGAGTGGGTGTGACTACCGACTGGTTCCTGGACGTGTAACTAGGATGTAGGTCATGATCCCACTGCGTCTCTGGCAGAGCTGCAGTAAACACGGTCTCCCCGTAGGGCACTGTTATCTTAAGGCACAAAGGTCTAAAGTTCTTTTTTTTTCCTGAGCAGTTTTCTATGAAGTTTTTGTTTGTGTGTTTGTTTTCATAAGCCTCTTGGGCTGGGAAAAAGGAGCTCACTTCTGTGAATACTTGAGGCTTCCTTAATATATTAATTACACACATGTGGTGTGCCAGGGCTAACACCTTTTTATGGATCTTTCAACTCTGTTAACTAGGTGCTGTCATTCTCCCCATTTTACAGAAATCAAGGTGCACACAAGTTGTCCCTTGTCCTCAGGGTCCACAGCCCTGTCATTTTGACTCCGGGTCAGGCTCTTGACCTCCACGCCATGCTCTACTGAGGAAGCTAGTGACCAAGGGGCTGGGCTGCACCTGGGGCTACTCCCGCGGCCCTGAGTATGGGGAGAGGAAGATCAGACGTTTCTTAGTAGGAAGTATAGTGCTGTGGGCAGCCCCTGCATTTTAAATATGCTCCGTCGAGGTGAGTAATGGGGAAATTCATTGAAGCAGATTTCAAGAAGAAATGGATTTTGAAGGAGGAGAGAGACGTCTAATGACATTGAAAGGAGAGGGAAAGATAGTCGTCTTCGTTTAAGGGTGCTGACCTTCATCCTGAAAAGGCTTCCATAGAGATGATGTGGTGTTTGTCGGGGGTTCCTTAAGAGCAGTTTTACCTGGGACAATTGTTTCAGCCGGTTTGTGAGTTTTAACAGTCCCTCCTTGCCCTGTTTCTACTGATGGTAAAGAGACAGGGCCAAGCTCCTTCTGTGTGGAGCCCCACTTCTTTCCTTGCTTATTTCATCTCTGGGCTTGGGAGAAGAGAAAGGACAGAGAAAGATATTATAGTTCCCCTTTCCTTCCTCACATGGGCACAGTATCACAGTGCTATGTTGGGGTGGAGAGGCCTCAAGAAATTCCCAGGAAAGACCCCTTGTAAAAGGCAAGATGTCTGGTTTAAAATCCTACAGGGGCCATTTATTTGCATCTTAGGGCATCTTTTCCATTTTGCTTTGTATTGATCTTATCTCTGTCTTTTCATTCATTCAACAAAAGTGACCACTATGTGTAACCAGTTATCATGGTGAGAAAAACCAGACAAGGTTTTTGCTTTTACAGAATTAAAAAAAAAAATCT
Organism: Miniopterus natalensis; assembly: GCF_054644295.1. Classification (NCBI taxonomy): domain Eukaryota; kingdom Metazoa; phylum Chordata; class Mammalia; order Chiroptera; family Miniopteridae; genus Miniopterus; species Miniopterus natalensis. The sequence goes on along the minus strand of NC_142081.1, from coordinate 70,109,136 downwards.
GCACACAAAGGTCATTGTATAAAATGTTGAGTGACAACTGTTCTAAGTATATATGTGGGAGAGATAAATATTTAAGGGGATTTGGCCTAGTCAAGGAAATTGGGATGGCCTTCCTAAGGAAGTAATGACAAGCAGCAATCGGAAGGATGAGTAAGAGTTAAAGAGGGAGGGGAGGGGATGGCATTACAGAGAGACAGAATGTGCAAAGTCCCTGTGGTGGAGGGGGCCGAGGCATGAGTAAGGGACAAAAGGCCCCTGTGACTGAAAGTGTAGATTAAAGTCTTTTCCCAAGAGTCATGAGGACTTCTACGCATGGGTTTGAAGTCATCAGATTGACAAGATGGTTGCAGTAAAAACCAAAAATGGATGAATGGATTGTAGGGCTCATTTAAGCTAGACTCAACTCTAAGATGAGCCTGTTAGCACCAGCCTTTTGGTGTAGATGTGAGGGTTATATTTGATAACTTTGTGAAATATGGAGCATTTTACACTAATTGAAGGAATCTATTCATCTGTCCTTTCTTTTCCACTGAAGTCCTCCCCACCACTAGTGGGTGCTGTTGCTCAGAGGGCACCAGCCATGTGATGACAGTTGACTCTTGGGAGATGAAGTATCCCTCTTGGACAGCTGCTCCCGCATAGGTAAAAAGTACCTGTGTTTCTTTTTTCACCCAGTCCTTCTAAAAAGTGATTTGTCAGTGGGTGAGTTTTGGAATGATGTGACTCTGTTGAGTGGTCTGAAGACTGAAGGAGAGATGAGTGAAAGTCAGATCTAAGTGTTTGTTTGTTTGTTCCTTTGTTTGATCTTCACCTGAGGATATTTTTTCTATTGCTTTTCAGAGAGAGTGGAAAGGAGACAGAGACAGAGAAACATCGATATGAGAGAGACACATTGATTGGTTGCCTCCGACTGACCAGGGCCAGGATCAAGCCTGCAACTAAAGTATGTGCCCTTAGCCATAATTGAACCCAAGACCCTTTAGTCTGCGGGCTGACACGCTAACCATTGAGCTAGACCAGCTAGGGCTGTTTTGCTTTGTTTTAAGATTGGTTTAGATTTCAGGTGCTGGGGTGCTCAAGGCAAGTCACAACCCGGAGGCTGAAAGTACATGGAGGACAGATGATTTCTTGCTCTTTATCCTCAGTGTAGACACATGTAAGATGGTGATAATCACTGCCAACCTTCTTGAAGACTGGGCAGAGGATAATTCTGGTGTGGTGGTTGTCATTGGGACCAGTGCTCCCATCATGCTTCTCCTGACGGAATAGAATGCTTTTACTCTGTTGGTGAACTTGTTCAAAGTGATGTGCCTGTAGTCGATCGGTTTTCCTTTATTGTCTTTAGGTTGTATATTTCAAGCCTCTATTTTTTCCATCTTTTTCTGTCATTTCAAACCTTCTGAAACACTAAGTGTATGCCTTTCTGTCTTTACCACTTTATTTTTTTTTCTGTTTTTTTTCTACTCTCTGCTTTTTCTTGATTATTCTGGATTGTTTTTCTATGTTTTAGTTGTAATTCCAGTTTGGTCCTGGGAGAGTGTCAGTGTAGCTTCCACTCAATCCACCGCCATCTTGGAATCTCTCTCCACTTTTTCTGGGAACTATATGGCACCATTGTTTATTTCATGCTTCAGATGGAAAGGTCTTAGGTATATAATTAACCCTTTTGTCTTCTCTATATGTACTTTCTATGTACTCCATTTTTACAGATAAGGAAACTGAAGCTGTACAGTTCTGCTATGAAACAGAGGTAAATCCAGGACTCTTCATTCTGATCTCTTGAGTCCTCAGCTCATGGTGATTTTCTAGAACTTTAAAATAGTTCTGAGATTTTTTATTTTAAAATTTAACTTTCCACTTAAAATTATTCTCTCCTGGAAGTCGTTTCCTTGCTTTATAGTAAGTAAAAGCTTTAACTGGTTCAGCGTAAGGGGAGAAACAAGCAATTACTTTGTCTTGTAAAATTAATATAAAAGTTTATAGCTCTATAAATAATATTTACTGAGTTTGGCAATATTATTTGTATGTATGAATAAATAATTTTCAAGTGTACCAATATTTTGTCTGGCCTGGCCAAATTCCCACTTGGAAGAGATTACATTTGTGTTGAAAGACTGTCCTTTCTCTATCATCTTGGTCTTTTTGAGGGGTAGATCCTTGGACTCATGATTTTTCACTCTGCATTTGCATAGGAAACCAGGATGTGTCTAGTTATTTTATAGAGTGTCAGAAAATTTTCATAAGGAAATTATCATAAATCCACTGAATTAAAAATAAAGAACATATTATATAGCAACAAGATTTTGTTCTTTTTTTTTTAAGAAGAGATGAGGGTCCATGAATCAGATGAAGACAAGCTATAGCAATTTCAGAAAGTATGGGGATTACTGCTTTAAAGGCCCAGGAATGACAGATAAGAACCCAATAACTCTGTCAGTCTTTATTGTGCCTTGGTGTTTAGGTGAATATTGAAGCTCTCCTTAACTGATGATCTGTGGTCTAGCTATTTCCCTTTAAAAGCTGTCTATTTAAAATCAGTTCTCCTCTTCCCCTGTCTAGCTCAGTGAACTTTTTTTTCCCCTGTGCTGCCCTCAGAGCTGCCCTTCAGGATGAAGAGCCCTTGATGGAACAGCATCTTGTCTTCAACTCAAGGTCTTAGAGTCATGATTAATTTGCAAATACTGGCCTCAGAGAGGAAAGAGACTAATTCTTAGAATTCAAGGGTTTATGGTAAGAATAAGGGTGCTGAAAGCTTGTTGGGAAGAGGTGGCCAGGCTCTCCTGGTGAGTTGATGAGCACTTCTGCTTCCTGTGCCCATTTGGCTGCCCCATGTTCTCACTTTTCCCTTTCCTATAGGGCAGGGTGCTGTGCTATCTTGGGTGCTGTGGTCAGACAGGCACAGAAGACTGCACTTTTGGGACTGGGGCTTGTTCATTTTTGCTTGTCAACATGGCCAGTTCCTTCCTCTTTCCCAGCTTTACCTCCCCATTGTCACTTGATACTGTTCTGAATCGCGCAAAGTACTCTGGTACCGTCTTTCATTTTCATTCTTTTCATCTTAAAATACCCTTCTTCTCGTCCATCTTGTATTTTTGCAGTTTATTTTTCAGACCCAGTCAAGGGTCACCAGCTTGTTGAAGGCTTCTGTGACCATTGAACTTCCACCCTGAGGCAGACTTGATCTGTGCTACTTCTGTGCCACATATACCTAACATACTCAAGCACGATTATTTGTTTTCAAGTAGAGAGAGAATATTGGAAGGATAAGACTGTGACTTTATAGTTTGTCTCTTCAGCATGGTGCCTGGTATACAACAGTGCCCAGAAGGGGATGAATGAATGAATGAATGAATAGGTAGGTGGGGCACATTCAAGGAGAATTTCTGAGAAGCAAGGAGCATGGAGAGAGAGGAGAGAGAATGAGAATGAAAGAGAACACATTTTTAGCTGGGATACATGGGAAAGACTTTAACTTTTTTTTAATTGATTTATTGATTTTTAGAGGAAGAGAGAGAAACATCGATTGGTTGAGAGAGAAAGAGAGAAAGAGAGACAGAGAGAAACACTGATTGGTTGCCTTGGGCACACGACCCGACTGAGGATCAAACCTACAATCTGCGTATGTGCCCTGACTGGGAATTGAACCCACCACCTTTTGGAGTATGGGACAACTTTCCAACCAACTGAGCCACAATGGCCAGGGCTACATGGAAAGACGAGATGTGGAAGAGAGGGTTGTTTCAGCTACATGCTTACTGGAAAAGATGTGTAGTAGGGGATGGAAGTGCGAGCTACTGAGTGAGCTTTACCATTTTTGTTTTCAGAGTAGAAACCAAGTAACTGGCAAGAGATGACATCCTCCCCATCCTTTGACTTTCCTTCTTAAAAGCTCTGGGATCTTTATTGAAAGATTTAGCTTCTTATGTATAAAATGGGTTGATAATCCCACAGAACATTCTTTTATTAATGTATCAACTGAGGCCTTCAGAGTGCTCAGCTCCCTGCCTTGTATGTACTGAGGGCTCATATGGTAGTTATTGCTGTTATTATTGGCCTCTGGTGTGTGACAGAATCAAGAGATGCCAGTTCTAAGTCTTACAAGGCAGAATTCTCCTTATCCCTGAAAAAGAACTTTTAGATTCATTGTTAAACATAAAATGGATGTCCAGGTGTTAGGATTCATTGGAAATGGGACTATGCATTCTCCTTCCTTTTCTTAGTTATGTGGTACTTCTGTTTAGAAAAGAAAGCACTTACCAGTTTCTCAGGGTAAGTTTTATTCCTGCTAAAAGAAGTGTTTCACATGGGGTATTACATGGGAATCTTTTTGGTTGTTTAAAAGAATATATGGCTATATCTATCTGTTTATTTACAAAAAGTTATTCTGTTCCACCCTGAAGTCCTAGACAGCAGGTGGCATGCATTGCTATTTCCATTTTGATATGGAGGAAAGTCAGGTTGGTCTGGGGCAGCTTGATTTTGGCTTATGAATGCCATTCTTTGGGTACATTCTGCCCACTCCCAGTTGGATAGCCATTTAAAAATCAATGATAGGCTTTCTTAACAGTATTGATTGATTGATTGATTTACACAGTCATTCATGCAGTCATTTTCTGCTCTGTGTATTGCTGCTTTTCTCACCTGGTCTTTCAGTGCTGGATCCAGAGATTTTTTTTTCTTGTTCTAAGAGGCTGCAACAGTCGCCAGTGGTGACGATCATTTGTATGTACCTCTGACCCCCTTCTTCTCAGAGTATTTTGTAGTCTGTTTGCTATTTAGGTGTGTGGCCACTTTCATCTGTTGCCTAAATATAAGTCGGTCCTGCCATAGTAAATTTCTGAGCAAAAGAGAAAATGGATATGAAAGAGCTGTGTGTGCAAATCAGGTGATACGGATCTACTGCCAGAATCCAAAAGGCCTTGAAAGCTCTGGTAACCTATTTGCGGTGAGATCTGACTTGAATGAATGAGAGTCTGTTTATATTCTTCATTTAGCTCATTTAGTGTGGTTATCCGTATTGCTGCAGCAGTATTACTGTGTTTGAGTGTGGGGTGCTGAGCTATACTCTCCTGGGAGCATAAGGCATATATTACCTTTCTAAAATGTCAACATTTTTGAATTCCAAAACACATCTGGCCTTAGGCTATTTGGAAAAGAGACGTGAACCTGTAGTATTTTTATTAGGGCCGCTAAGCCTTTTTTCAGTTGACAACCTTCCCTGGAGATTTCCTCTTTGACACCGTCTTTTTATGGTATGCAAATGAGGACATCCCTTGCCTGTCACTCAAGGAACATTTACTGAGGTGCTGTGGGTTGAACTTTGTACGAGGTATGAGGAAGAATAAGGCATTGGCCCTCGCCTTGGAGTTGCTCGGAGCCTCCTGATGATGTGGAAGGTGCTATAATAGCGGCCTTTGGAGTCCTGAGTGTGGTGTAATAATCACAGACAGAAATTCCACCAAAATTGCAAAGGCAAAGAAGTGTGGAGAGTGTGTGATCAGGGGTCAGTTATACATTTGCTGTGGTCTTCCAAAAGGAAGCCAGAGATGGGGCTGCAGAGGCACCAGCTTTTGAAGAACCTTATCTACAAAGCGAAACACTTGAAAATTCATCCTTTGGCAAGAAGTAGTCTTTAAACCTGGGAATGAATGATTGGGTTTGCATCTTAGAAAGAACCCTCTTAAATTCATCTTAAGCGTCCTCTCCCTGCCTCCAAAAAAGTCATTGCAATATACCGGGCAACAGGACATTTTATTAGTATCTTTAAGTGATACTTTACATTGTGTAGTGCTTTAGGGTTTGCAAAAGATTTTCTCCTGCCTTAATTTTTTTTTTTTTTTTGCAGTAGCCCTGAGGGATGAGTAAGTAATAATTTAGAAAACAGGTTCAGAGAAGTGACTTACCCAAGGTCACATCTAGCAACTGGCTACATCAGCTCTCATAATTCTAGTATGTGCTGCTTTGACATCATATTAAAACATTTCAGTATATTGCTCAGTTATTGGTATACTTAAAGGTAATCTGCCACCTGCATATCTTTTATGTTTGTACCCACTGATTAGACTGCCAGCTCCTTGAGGACTTCCAGTATTAAGTGTGATGTGCCCATTGGCACAAAGATAGACTCACAGTAGGCACCACCAAGAATTTGCTAAACTGTTTCTCCTGCAAAGCCAGCACAGGCTTAGGAGGAAGGAACATTTATGAAAACAGAGGGACTGTCGTTTTCTAATTGTGTATCATCATGTGTACTCATTAGGTAGTTTAGTGTGTTTAAGACACTGTTCTGGGTGCTATGGGGAATACAGATTGTAAAACAATAAGATTTAAATTTTAAAACTTTGTCCTGAATTAAGCCTATTCTATCTTATTCAGATCCCTTTTGCAACAAAATTTCTTTTTAATGGATGTTGGGTGTTGAAATCGAAAAGCTTCTTGCAAAAACTGATTAGAACTATTAGGCTTACATATTTGCTTTGTGTTAGTTTATGCAGTGATTAGGCATAACGTGGCCCCTTCCCAAATGGGTATTTTAGAAACAAGGACAAAAATATATATCGTCAAATGGGTATACTTTATTATAAAAGAATGAAAGTTTTAGCTTGACTAGATGCCCAGTAATATCACTTCACAAGTGAAAATTGTCTTGTAAATCATATTTAAAATTAATAGCAAACTGTAAGGTTTTGCGGGAACCTTGCTGAGTTATCAGTGAAATTAATGAAGTAATCTTTTTCTTACACAATGGCATATATTGCTATTTATACTAGCAGTATTTCCTAGGCTGTCTAGGAGTTAGAGAAAAGTCAAGTTCTAAATTATTCTCAGTCTTTAGAATTCATGTCAATTTAAAAGCATTTGCTGAGTTGACTCAGTTCTGATTTTCTTTCACTAACTTTGTGTGAGAAAAGCTCTTGGGGCCCCCGAAGAGACTCTAGAGGTCATTCAAACCCAAAAGCTAGACTCGGGGGAAATGGATTAGGAAACTGATCCCCATGGGTTCAAGTCCATTCTTCAACTTATTAGCTATCAATTAATTATTATTATTTTAATATTCTCTGAGGATGTGTTGAGAGAGAGAAACATCGATCAGTTGCCTTCTGTACTCACCCTGACGGATCAAACCTGCAACCTAGGTATGTGCCCTGACCAGGACTCTAACTCACAACCCCTTGGTATACAGGATGACTCCAGTGAACTCAGCCACCTGGCCAGGGCAATTAATTATTAATTAGTTGGACAAGTCTCTGAGCCTCTGGTTCTTTACCTGAAAAGTGTGCCTTATGCTAATGTTTTTCAGATTCCAATATATACTTTTTTGTTTACATCTTAATATATCTGAAAACAAGATATGATTTACAGTACATTATATGTTTGTTTTAATTTGTGGTGTTTTTCCCCATTAAAATGGTTCATAAAATAATGGTGCATCTTACACTCAGTGATTTCTTAGATTTGATGAAATATGGTAGTATTTGCTTTACTAACCTGGGTTGCTGTCAGGATCAAATCAGATAATATATTTGATAGATCATGACATCTACGTTAACAAGCTAGCAAGCAAAAGCCCCTTTGGAAGTCCATTGACAATCTTTCTCCCTTTGTTATAATGAAACTATTTCTATGTGTCTTAAAAATACATTGGGAAGAGGTGGAAAATGGAAATTGCAAATTTAGATGAATTAAGATATCAAATGTCTTTCTTGAATATTTGAGATAGTAAAGAATTTCAGTGGAGTCTTACAATTCACTTCTTGAAAGACTTTTTTTTCTTTTCAAACAGTACCTCAGTCATGTTGATCTTGTCTCCTCTTACTCCCCCCACCCCAACAAGAACTCCAAGGATGACAAGCTTTGGGTGGGAGCAGGTGGAGGGTGAGAAGATCATTAATTTAATTTTGGACAAACTGTATTTGAGATCAGTTTGAAGCATCCAAGTGAAGATGTTGAGTAGGCAGTTGAATTTGTGAGTCAGAGATAAAAATGTGGCATTTTGGGTATAGAGATGGTAAATGAAGGCTCATCTTGGATGAGATCACCTAGGAAACAAATAGAGAAAGAAGGATTGGAACTGGAGGTTGACAAGCCTGTTCAGCCAGAAAACCTGTTTTATTTGGCCTGTGTAGTGTTTTTAAAATATTTGAACAAGTTGCTGTAGCATGTTTATAGTTTTTTGGCTGCCCAGAATATATTTTCTCTTTTTGATAGCAGCACCTTAATTTCCTTTTAAGAGATTTTCTATGCTCCAATCTCAGACTTTATGCTTTAGATTAAGTTCCACCCCTGACTCCAAATGAAGTGTGTGACTCAGGGCTGCCCAATCATCCCCCAAGTAGCCTGGTCATAGTGGTTTATTCAAGAATTGTCTAGTAATCTAAGTTGGCCCAAATCAGAGGGAATTTTGAGACTGTGAGGGAGCTCTAGGAAGAGAATCTTTTCTGGTTTCTGCTGAAACCTGGCAGGATGTGGTCTGGAGGTCTAGCGACTGCCTTACTGCTGTAAGGTAGAGCTTATTTGAGAATAGCGATGACAAAGGAGCAGTGGAATCCAGATAGAGAAACCAGTCCTAGGCATATGGATTAAACCCAGTGACAGCTGTACTCCTAAGCTTTTCAGTTAAAAGAGCCAATACATTCTCCTTTCATTGTAACTGAGATTCATTTTCTTTGCACCAGAAAGAAATCTTAATTTATGTAGTTGCCAAAATTTTAAAATCATGGGTTTTTGTATATAACGAAGGACTTTTGGCTTGAGCTAAATAACTGTTGTCTTTGTAGGAGCATCTGCTCTCCCTTTTATTAAGCCTGTACCACCCTCCCTGTTGTTACCTTAACCTGATGCCTAGGATCTGTTGCCAGTTATCCTGCTCTTCTGCTGTGTGTTGAGAGGGAAGTGAAAGCTTTGCTTCACTAATTGTATTCCTTGCTTGCCCCTATGGGTAGTTGGGCTTTTGACTGCTGATACACAGTGAAAGGAAAGGAGGTCCAACCCTAAAGAACAGATAGATAGAGGAGGAGCAGCTCTCAAAGAGAAGGGAGGTACAGCAGCAGTAAGGAAAGGAGTGGTTGTAAAGGCCAAAAGAAGGAGGATTTCAGGGAGAAGATTGATTAGCATTGCCAAATACTGTAATCAATGTTGCCAAAAGATAAAGAATGAAAAAAGGATTCTCATTAGGATTTGGCAATAAAGAGATGATTGTTGACCTGGACCGGAGCTGTTTCTGGAAGTGATGGAACCAGCCAGATTGGAATGGGTGGAGAAATGAATAGGAGATGGAAAAACGGAGAAATGCAAGGAGGACAATTTTTAGTCTTCCTGTAAAGGAAGCAAAGAAATCAGGCACTAGCTAGAGACATGTGAGGTTGAGGTGCAGTGCTTTAAAGGTAGGACTTGAAGATGCTGAAGTGTCGATGGGAAGGATCTGGTTGAAAGGGAGAAGTTGTTGAATAAATAGGAGTGAAAAAGGGTAATTGATTATGTGAGCCTGAGAAGGTAGAACAGAGTGGGATCTAAAGCCCAAGTGGAGTGGTTGACCTTGGATGAGAGGAGGGTACAGGATATAATAGGAAGGAAGAAGCTGAAGTTTGGTGACAGGTAATGTTATGATTACCTGTGTGATGGGTTCCATTTCTCTTTTAAGAGATGAGGTCACCTGAGAATGGGGTTGGTGCTGGTGGTGCGGATATCAGAAGGGGTGGAAGTTTGAAAGTGAAGTAACAGTTGAGGAGAAAGAATGAGTCTGTGAGAGAAATCTGCCAGGATTGCCCAGTATTGCAGAGTACTCATTTGCAGTTGGTGCTCATGAAAATTGAATGACACTGTCTGGCTGCGTGTGACTTCATCCAGTGCCCAGGTACTCAGTTGTAGGGAGCCACAGTAGGCGTCGTCTAAGGCTGGAGTTTGGCAGCAGGACAGAAGGGTGAGCAAGTTAAGTGTGGCAGTTGGCAAGGGTGTTATGAAAAGTATGTTATGGGAGTGATGGCTTTTAGAAAGGAAACTGAGCAAGAAGGAATATGAAATGGAACTTCGGAGGAGGCCCTAGCGGTTGATCACAATGAAAGGGATTTTGATAAGGAAGCTGAAGCTGAGGATATTGTCGTCAAAGGGTAGGATGTTTGGGCTGTGGTTGGCTCAAGTGGAGTGGAAGAAATGGTCCTTGGATGTGAGGCACTAAGAGAATAGAGACCAGAGTGTCCATGTGTTTGGATATTCGGGTCACTTGTGCTGTTTGCAGGATTAGGGAAGAGAGGAAGGTTTTAGCCAGGGTTCAAATGAGGTGTCTGGGTTTTTTCCTTTTCTATTAAGAATAGGTTATCCATTTCCTCTAAACCTCCTTACATTTAGTTTCAATGGAAATTCAGCAGGAGGCTAGATTTAAATAGTTTGGGGCCCACTTCTTTGTTTTTGCAACATGCCCTGAGAGTGATATTTTATGAGGAAAAATGTGTCTTTCATCACTTTGTGTTACTACAGAAAACGTAAATCATTTGAACCACTTGAGTTGATAGAATCTTCAGTTGTGGAATGATTGGTGCCCTTTTTGCCTTGCATGGCTATGTTGCTTCTGAAGGTGACTGACGGTGCAATCAGAACCTTCCGAGGAGGCCGGGTCGTACTGAGTCCCGTGAGGCTCTCACTCTGATGAGCTTTGAAGGGAGGGTAAGTATGAAGCCATGTGAGAGGCATCTGCTGTCGGTCGTAATACACGTCGCGCTTTGGCAGTCACTGGGGGAGAGCCAGCCCACCAGCCTGTAGTTTATAAGCAGTGATCTAAGCTCAGAAAATACTTCCCTGAATGGGAAGGCAGTGGAGCTAGCGCGCCTTATACTTGAGAAGGAAAAGGGGTTTGAAAGGCTCACCGAGAAAACAAAAAGCACTTGGATTTTATAATAAAATGTTAAATCTGATCATCTCAAAACATCTGAAGGTTGCGATAATAAAAATCCTCACCAAGTAATCAGGATGCAGAAGTCTGTAATCTTAAAAAAAAAGAGAGAAGAAAGAGAAAGAATTCAAGCATGTAAGCTTTCAGATACAGCATCTTTTCGTTACTGATTCTTAATAGATTAGATAAACGACAAAGCACAGGGCAGAAGTGTCCCTGTTTTCAGGCTGAGGATGATGACAATAGATAGCGGGAGAAGTCCCCCAGCGCTCAAGAGGCCTGCCCGGGAATGAAATGTTTCACAGCTGAGAGCAGTTCTGCTGCCCACCAGCCACTCACTCTGCTCTCTGTAGCTCTGTCTCCTTATTTCCCCCCGAGGAACCTGCTTATTCATCCCTACTTTTGCCTTTAACTTGCCCTGTCCTAATGCCTCTCTACCCCTTTCTCCACATCTCATTTATGCTTCCCTGTCCAAACCAAGTCCAAGTCCAACACGATGCTACATCTTTCCTATCTCTGGCTCCTTGCATTTATTATTTGTATAATTTGGTAACTTAGCTCTTTGATAGATTTCTAGATTGTTAAGGTGGTGAGAAATCTTGGATTATTTTCCTCAAACTGTTCCCAAAGCAAGAATCACTTTACCCAACTCAAGGCTTATAGTCTGCAAGTTCCGTTAGACCCTGGGGTATTCTGGAGTTAAAGACTTGGATTCTCCTATCTAGGACTTGAGCCTTTAAGGATTGTTTCATTTTTCTCTAATAAAGAGAACAAACGGTTGCTGATGAGTGTTGCCTGTCCTTGACATCTGCTGGTTTATACTATTTTACCCAAACAATAGTTTTGTCCCTGCCTTGATGATTTTTTTTCCTCTCAAGATAACTAAACCACCTGCTTTGTTCTTAGCATTTTTTTAAAGCCTTAGTTTATTCTAGATATGAGTCTTCTTATGGCTTACAAATTTATACTGTCCTTTGATGTACATCTTTACTAGGTATTATAAAGCTTGTAAAGTGGGAGATGAGGTATAAATCCAACAAGCATTGTTCATTGGGCTCAACAGAGTGGAATGGGGCTGAGTTAATTTGTAGCTAAAGAGCCCTAGCTTCTTTAAGATCCTTCAGGAAGTCTCAGTTGAGTTTGCAAACTGCCAAGAACAGTGCCTGGCACGTAGTCAGCCATTAATGGTAGCTATTATTATTGGGCCTGGGAGTTGATCAGAAAGATCCAATGTTGAAGAAATTTATAAATTAAGCGCTTATATCCTACATGAATTGAACCTCAGGATTTTCATGTCATAATAGTTCTCTACACTTATGCCCCAAAGAATAAATGGGGACCTTAGAATCAGAGCATTACAACTGGCAGATCTCAGCATTGAAAATGTTACATAGAAGGAAGCTGAGGCCTGGAAAAGTTTGGTGACCATCGCCAGGCCATACTGTTGATTTTGGCAGATTGGGACCAGGATGTAGCTCTCTGGGTTCTGAAACCAGGATTTTACCAGGTGTGTGACTCTTAAAAAGTCACCGTTGAGAGAGAATTGTGGAAAATCATGAGGGAAGGATTAGTGTTTGGAAGGTACCCTTGGTAGTAATGTCAAAGAATAGCATAAAATATAGAGGTTTGGCCCCTTAATATTTTACCATATTATTCTTCTCCAATGGTTCGCTTCTACATCCGGTCCTTATAAATTAAAATCTGGGTCAGTACTTTGGAAAACCAGGAGAGAGTTTGGAGCTCTAGGAATAATTGTAACCTCCCATAAGATTAAAGGCCACTGCTTTGAGAATGCAGCTGGCAAAGAGTGAGAGAGAAGAGCCTGGGCTCAGAGAGACCTATGGGCCCTGTGGGAACCACGTGGTTCCCGTGCACGGCTGCCCAGGCCTGGGGCCGGCTCTCAGTATTTTGCTGTGTAAGGAATGAGTTGTAGACAAGTCAGAAGCCACTGATAGTGGCTAAGATCTGTGATGTACTTAGAATTTCTGGGGCGCTGCTTGTGTACACTGCAGGAAGGATGGGAAAATAAAGAAACAATTCAGCACAGTGATGACAGAACAGAAAATACATACAAAGACCAGGTTAAGAATGTGTTTTCTGAAATTGCTGAGATGGGGGCAGTGTATAATTGTGTTGTATGTTGTGGAGAAGTCCTGTTGCCTTACTTGTAGAGAAGATCTGTTAGTGACCCCTGAACAAGAGCATTTGGACCGAGGGAAAATTCAGGAATGGATGTGTGAGCAGACAGAACAAGTACTTAATTTGAGCTTGTAGATGGCAAGCCGAGGTGCAAACCAGGCAATTTAGCTTCACAGTTGGAGATCTCAACCACCATGCTCTCTATCTGCCCTGCTGAGCTGTCCACTGAGATCCAAGCCCTGGAGAGACAACCAGGTCCTACAAGTCCTCCTGCTCTCTAGTGTCCCAGGGATTCCTTAGGGCCTTGTAACTCATTGGGTTGCTTTATGACCCAGGTCCTACAAGTCCTCCTGCTCTCTGGTGTCCCAGGGATTCCTTAGGGCCTTGTAACTCATTGGGTTGCTTTATGACCCAGGGCCATCTTTAACCAAATGACCTCAAGGATTTTTAGGTTCCCATGGAATCTCCAATCTTTGAATGCATCTGCATTCTTTCCTTATACCATCAACTTTTTATCTTGATAACTGAGTATATCGACTGGTTTTCCTTTCCCTTTGAGATTTTTAGTTAAACTTGGCTCAACCCAAAGCCTCTGGTGATTCCACATTCCTGTGTCTTCCTTCCCCCTGCCTCCCTCTGCGCCTCTGTGTCCTGAAGAGCTGTCTGTGTGCCCCTCACGTGCATCCTGAGTGCAGCACTTCTCCCCACACCAGTTTCCATGGGAAATCTCGTCCCATCGAATAGGCTGTACTGAAGACTTGAAGGGTCATAATTTGACCTTCGTGATCTTTCATCTGCTTTACTGATTTTATCTCTAGTTCCTGTTCTTTCTCACTTGAATATCAATCAAAGTTCTCCCCACATTAGGGCATCAGTGGGACAGGGAGGACCCCTCACTTTATAACTTAATAACTAGCACACATAAATACTGTTTATTTTCCGAGAATTCTGGTGAATAAATGATTTGTCTCATTACACGCACTTCAGCTTGGGTGCAAATGTATCAAACCAGAGATATGACTTTATACCTAATGTCTAATTGACTACAAAGCTATTGATTACGTCATCACTGGATTCTTTGTATTCATTCCTAATAACACATTTTACCACATACTCAGCACTAGACACTGTGCTGTCTGGACAGCACTCACCTTAAATTTCTTTTATCTTCTTTATCTACCAGCCTTGTAACCTTGTCTCAGCTCTCTTACCAATTCCCATGTTTTTTGAGCCCATAGCATGTGTGAACCCCATTCCATTTCTCCTTTCCCACACCTTGTAGCCTAGAATATAGTGTTTTGGCTTTTCTTTTAAATTTTATGTTTTCTTAAGTTTATGTTACAATTTCAGCAATCCTTTTCACGTCCTGTTAGTAAGTTCAGGGTCCAGGAGTCTCCTTGATAGTACCAGCATCCCTAGAATTTTCTTTTGAGTAAAAGTTGTAGATGGCATGCAAGTATCCTTAAGACTTATGTTCCTTTCTCTAGAAGAGATGGGAATTTCTCCTGTCATTGTCATTGACATGGATTATCTGAACATCTTTTTTTTTTCCCCCTCAAAAGAGCCAGGCGGGGCTTAATGTAACTAGATACTAGATCCCCAATACAGAGGATTTTGGGGGGATAGGGACATCATTCTCTCTAATTCTGAGGATTTCCTAGGACCTTAGAAACAGTGAGCTTCTTTCTAGATTCAAGGAGTTAGGAACTTGCTACTATTTGAGATTAGCACAAAATAAAGAGGACTCTAACTTCATCTTTGTGTGTGTTTTTTTCCTAGAGAAAAAATTCATTTCTGCTCTAGGGAAATAGAAAAGTCGAGGTTTAAAACAGATTACAGTATTCTTTGATGAGACTAAAGAATTAGAAGTTTGTCAAGTCTTTATTTCTTGGGTGAAAAAAGAGTTGGGGAATATTAAAAAGGTGTATTAGGTTCTAATAACAACAGTAGGCAGCATTTGTCAAGTCCATACGTGTTAGGCACTGTCCTAAGCATTTTCCATTTCTCATCTCCATTATTACAACAACCCTCTGACACTCCCACTCTTATCTTTATTTTATAGATAAGGGACCCAGGCTGCCAGAGAGGTTGAACAGCCTGCCCATAGCCACGCAGCTAAGAAATGGCAGGTCAGTGATTTTCACTTTGGCGATCTGGTCCGAAACTCACACTCTCAGCTACAAGGTTACACTGCCATAGATTGAGTGCAGCCTCCCACGATATATATAAAGCACAGAAGCGGCAGTTCCAGCATTTTTTCTTGTTGTTGGTTGTTTGTTTAATAGCAGGGTTTTCAAAAAGGCACTATGCAGTCCAAATGAAGTTTAATTAGACCCGTGTGGAAACATAACAATTATCTATGCCAAATTCCCAACTTTTTTTTTCATGTTCAATTATTAATAGTCACTGGTGCACAAATTCTTTCATTTATTTTTGAAGCAAAATCCTTGAAGCTTACATAGGACTCCAAGCTGTTGCCTTGTTGTTTGAGTATCTTTAGCTGAAAGGAGCATTTTCTCTAAAAAAGGAAAAAATCCATTTTTGTTTGTGGGACACAGATATCTTTGGAGAATATAGTATTACCAGGTGTGGAATCTTGGCATTAAGGTAAACTTTTCTTTCTCTTCCTTGAGCTGATGGAAAGGAGTGGGAGGTGGGGGGGGGTAGGGTTGGGGGTCGGGTGGGTGGACAGAGTATTTGGATATCTACAGGGCAGGGCAAAAGTAAGTTTACAGTTGTGAGTATGTGAAACAGAGAGTTTATTCTTGCATTATTATTTATTAATTATTTTATTATTTTCTATCCAAACAACTGAAAACCTACTTTTGCCCCACCCTTTATATCTAGCTCAGTCCAGCATCTGGACAAAAGCCTCTTTATCAGGTCCCAGACTCCCTGAAGCTGAGGGTTTAGAAGAGCCTAAAGAGATCTCCTGAGCTAGGTTATCTAAATGTGGTTTTATAAAGTCGCGGTACTTTTCTATTTGTAGAGGAAAAGATAATGAAAGCTACCCCTCTTCCCCATATAAAAGGGTGTTCTTACATTGCTTTCATAATTCAATTTACAAATTTCTCAATGATCATTTTTAATATTTTCTTCATTATTATAATATTCTTCCTCTGTCTAAGCCATAGAAAAGGTTATAGAAATATAACACATAAAATGTGATTATGTAAAAATAGCTACCTGCAAAGCTTTGATAGTGTAAATGATTTAAAAATAAAGCTTATTAGTTTCCTCCCATATTTAAAACAATACAGTAATTAAAGAAAATTTAATAGAAGCAAAGAAAAGCAAACTCCAATATTCCCTGTACCCAGGAGAAACTGACTTATTTCTGTATTTTTATCTGTGAAGAGTTTTTTACACCTTTCTCTGTGCTGAGTTTTTGTTTATATTTCTTGCTTATGATCATACTGTAAATATGATTTTGTTTCCTGCTCTCTTGGAAAGATGTCTCTGATCTGGAGACGGCTCAGGTCTTCTTTTCCCCATCGCAGGTCAGCTGTGCAGCCTGTGTCCTGAAGTTCTCCCTGGGCGGGACCCAGTGCTTCCTGCTGCTGAGAGCTGGGTAGTGCCCTTGGGCATCTCACAGAATTGCTGGGGAAGACAAGCAGGCGTTTCCATGGCTCTTTTTTTTTTTTTTAATATATGGAAAATTTCAAACATATACAGAAATACTGAGAATATTATAATGAATCCTATGTGCCTTTCTCCCAACTTCAACAATGACCAAATTAAGGCCAATCTTGCTTCATCTAGACCCCAACATCCTCTCCTCACCCAGATTATTTAGAAGCAAATCCCTGACACACTAATATTTTATTCATATTTCTGTACACATCTTTGAAAGATGTTCTTGTTTGTTCTTTTCTTTTAATACTGTAATATCATTATCATATTTAAGACCTTCTCTAATATAATCCAACATGGACTATCTAGTCAGTGTTCAAATTCATTTGTTTTCCTCATTCTTTCAGTTGGGTTGTATCAGGATCCAAATAAGGTCCATACATTGCGATTGGTTGACAAGCCTCCTGAGTCCCATTTAATATACAGGTTCACCCTTCACTGTCTTTTCCTTGTAATTTATTTTTTTGCCAAAACGAACCATTTATTCTGCAAAGTTTCCCATAAGCTGGATTTTGCTGATTACACCTCTCTTAAATGTTCCTCTGGCCACTATATTTCTTTTGAATTGGTAGTTACATCTAGAGGCTGGCTCAAAATTTGTTTCCATTTTTTGTCAAGAATACTTTACGAGTGTGTGTACTTCCATCAGGAGCAACTTAAATTAACATCAGTTCTGTGTGTGTGTGTGTGTGTGTGTGTGTGTGTGTGTGTGTGTGTGATTTGTTGACAAGCAATGATCATTGTTGCTGCCTAAATCCATCAGTTCATTAGGGGATTCAAAAATCTTATTTCAATCATATCTTATTACCCAGAATACTTCTATAAAGAGAATCTCCTATGAATCAGGTATTTGGTTATTGTGAGATACAGTTTATGCAGGAAAGGCAGGAAAAACACCTACTTTTTTCTCCTTATTTACCAGTTTTCATAAAAATTAGTTGACTCCATTAGCTATCTAATTAGTAATATTCTCCAAAGGTGACCACTGAGAGAGAGAGACAGAGATGGAGGAGAGGATAGAAAGGTGTGTGATTCATGTATCAATCCATTGCATTTATTCTTACAGATCCTAAAATTGTACCATCTTTGACCAGTGGGAGCCCCTCTGTGTTGGCTCCTGAATCCTCTTGATATGATTCTAATAGTCTTTGATAGTTTTCCTGCTTTCTGATGTTAAAATATTCTAGGTTAGTGGTTCTCAAAGTGTAACCTGAGGATGTAGGAGGGGATTCCTGAGACTCCGTTAAGGGGTCTATGAAGCCACAACAATTTTTATAGTAGTATTAAGATATTATTTACCTCTTTTACTCTCATTTTCTCACATGTATATAGTAGAATTTTCTAAATACCACATGTTGGCTATTGGAATGTGTGAGTGTGTATTCTTGTGTTTTCTAGAATTTTTAAAGATAAGTTCTTTGGTGTCTTCAGTAATTTCTAAAAATGTAAATAAAGGGGTCCTAAGACCAAACAACTCAAGAAATGGTTTTCTGTGCTCATCTTTTAAATTTCTTGCCACATACATGGAATCACTGATGTCCTTATAAATTAGCTCCTTTTTTTTTAAAACTTTTTTATGTGTGAGAGATCTGCTCCAAGTCTCACAGCTAATAACTAGCAAAACCAGAATTTGAGGTAGATGTTTATGCAGTTCCCCCCTTCCCCATAAAGCAGAATCACTGATGTCCAAAAATTTATGATTAATTAAAGCTTAGAAGCCATAAACACTGCCACTATGCTAGACATGGACATTTTAGGAGCCACCAGGTAAAATTAGCAGTTCTTTTTCTGAAATGGAATAGCCCTAAAAAGGGAAAAACAGATGTGGAGGCAGGACAAGTGGTTGCTGTAGCCCATGGTATCCTGAAAACCATGCACTGAATATGTTGTTTTTTTATGGTCTCGAGGAAATTCAAGATGTAGTGGTAACTCATTAGAACCTTAACTTTTGAAAATTTCAGTCTTCCAGAGAAAAGCCTGCTTAGCCCATGAAATTCAGTAATGGCTCCTGCATTTCCTACTGATTTCTGAACCCAGGATCCAACTGACGGCTTGTGGTTAGTTGAACCAAATCCTTCAAGAAAGTATCCTACAGTTTTCAAAGCTGAATAATGGTGCCTTAAGCCTGGGTCTCTCATTTTTCCATCACTGAATAGTATACAAATATCTATGAGACAAGTGCTTAAAACCAGTGGATTTTGCAGTTCTTTGTCCTCAGGGGAGTTTTTATTTTGTCTCATTCTGTTGAGCTGAACTTGGTAACTCATCCTTTGTTCAATGAACAGCATTACCCAAGAGAAACAACTCCTGTTTCCCAGCCACATGGAAGAGTTTCCAACATAAGAAAAGGAAGTGTGCTCTGAAAACAGCTAGCAGTGGCTTTCTGAAGCTAGAGTATGTACAGGAGAGGAGCAGCCTGACGTAATGTCCTTGACTTATAAGAAGCACCTGACAGCCTCAGGTGCCATCTGGAGAAGTGTCATCATATAGGAAGCTTGAATCAGAGCCCACAGGTACATCATAATTACTTTGTGGTTCAGGTGAGGAATGAGACAAAGAACATGTCAGGTTTCAGAGCTCTTAGTAAAACATAGGTTTCTTGCTTGGAAAGTAGATATTAAATACTAAATTCATTTTTGTATTTATGAACAAATCCATTTTTCACATGAACCTTATTTTTCTGAACATTAAACCTGTCATAGTGAAATGATTGAAATACCTGCTTTGTGTGACCTGTTGCATTTAGATTTATGTTTTTGGAAAGTCAGAGACCAGGGCTTTTTGAGCAAGTCATCTCATTGACTTTGCTAAAGGTAGTTTTAGAATACATGAAAGTCAGACTATGAAGTAGAAGGTAGTCTTTCATAGGGATAGGTATACCATTGGTCATGTCAAAATTTTATTTTCTTTCCTATTTGTCACTTTGCAAAAAAAAAAAGCATTTAAATTTCATGTTAAATTCACTGAACAGATCCATCTCCACATGAAAAGCATGTAGTATATGAAGACGTGAGCCTTGGTTTCATGGCTGGGGAATGCCAGGAATTTGGGGTTCTGGTGTCACTGAGGAAAATGGCCCCACCTTTCTGCACTTTGGTTTCCTGTTCAGAAAGTTCTCCTTCATAAAGGCCTTGAAGCACTAGGAGGAAAGGTGCTCTGTGTGTGGAGTTTTCCATAAAGTGCAGTCAACTAAAAGGCTGGGCTAAAGGTAGGTGAATGCTTTATAAAAATATGCTTTACGTATATATGGAATATTTATTAGTTTATGCCACACTTAGTTATTTACTCAAGTGTGAAGAGCCCCAAGCAATTTGAATTCAGATTTAAAATTCAGGTTTTGTTTACCTAATTGCCTTCTTTCTCTTAAGAGCAAAGAATATAAAGGCTTAGGAAGAAGTGGAAATTGGAATTGATTTTAATTGCCTGAAAAGATTTACTGTAGAAAAAGTTTTATTGAAGTGAAAATGAGAGCCAGATTACTTTTCTTGCTCTGTGTCTAATTACAGGCAACTTTGGAGTGGTCCATTGATCTCTTTCCCAAGTCTAAGGGAGGTTGTCCATCACAGAGTAAGCCATAACTTAACAGTTCTTCATGATGGCTGCCTTGACTAAAAGTCTCTGTGGTGTGAATCCAGAGTTCCAAGAATACATTTGGAGATGGAATCGATTATACAGATGATGCCCAAGAGGAATTGAGGCTATTTCAGGATATCCCAGAAACTAGGAAGAGCTCTTCCGCACTCCAACTCTCAGTGAGCCACTGTTGGGAGCAACTGTGTTTTGTATCCTTTCAGTGCTGTGGAGTTAAATGCAACTGAAGTTAGGCTGGTGTGGAGAGTGGGCCACTTATAAAGAATAGCATTTTTCTCTGGAGAGTATCACTCTTTAGAAAAGATAAACAATGGCATTGCATGATTTGTAGCTCATACACAGACCATCACTGGTGCTGAAAATTTAAGATCACGTCATGTTTAAATTTGTGGTATCTTGGTTTGATTCTAAATGCAAGTTCTTTTGCCTGATCTCATTTTGCATGAAGAGGCTACATGTGGGTGTTTTGGAACCCATTAACAGAAACCAGTGGGACTAGAAAACCTGAGCTGCTTAGGTGAAGGTCAAAGCCAAGTTGGAGTGAGTTCTGGAAAAAACATGTGGCATTGTGACCAGGCCCTTGTTCCTCAGGTGGTGGGGTGGACTTATGTTTGTTTTACTAGGGGAGGAGAGCTATTTTCTGCATTTGATTATGCTACATGATACTATGCAACCCATTTTGGCACTTAGGTCTGGGAAAGAAATATGTTTTAATTATTTATTGTATAGTTTTGTATAATTTGTATGATTTTTCTCTCCTTACTTTTCCTCTGAGAGGCAAGTAGGAAAATAGGAAAGCAGAGAACCCAGGTGATCTGCAAATAAGATTAAGAGGGAATTGTCTCAGGACTGGCACACTGCCTCCTGAAGTAAAATTAGAATTCCACTACCAAGAAAGAAATGAGGAATTGGTATCAGTTAGCCTTTGTGGTGTAACATACCACCCCTAAACTTAGCCACTAAAAACAAGTAATTTATTTGCCCACAATTCTCTGGGTTGGTAGTTTGGACTGGATTCATCTGGACAGTTCTTAGGTCACCTAGGCTCACTCCTGGGACTGCATGCAGTCAGCTGTCACCTCAGATGGGTCTAGGATGGTCTAACTCACTTGTCCGGCAGTTGGTGGGCTGTTGGCTGGGTGACTAGTTCTCTTCCGTTTGACCTCTCCAGCAGGTTAGCTCAGGCTTAATCACATGATAACCTCAGGATTCCAAGAGAACGAGAGTAGAAACTGCCAGGCTTCTTGAATTCTAGGCCCAGAATTTGTACAACGTCACTTCTACTAAATTCTTTTGGTCAGAGCAAATCATAAGACTGGCCCAGATTCAAGGCGTGGAGAAACAGACTATTCCTCTTAGAGAAACTGAAAATAATTTGTGGCATTTTTTCATCAATCACAAACGATTTGCATAGGGGAACAGCAGTGTTTCTCTCTCACTGTCTTGTACAGAGCTTCACTCAGCCCAGGCTGAGACTAAGACATTGTCCCTGTTCTCAAATCTAGGGGAAGAGGTGATAAGGCAGAGAGTGGATTTCTCTCAGGGCTGGGCTCACTCTAGTAGGGGCATCTTGTTATCTGCACTGGGATGAGGTAGGTCAGGTGGGACATTCCAGAGGGACCTATGAAAGCCAAGAGTGTTGAGGGGAAGGGAAGACATAGAGGAAGGGTGTAGAGTGATGTGGGCCTTGCTCTCCCTGCCCTGCTAAGGGATTTTGGTCATTTGTTGTTTTCAAGCCTCACTTTCCCCAGCTCAATAATGAAGACAACAGCTCTCCTATCTATTCTCTGTCCCAGGGAAAGATGACTGAAGTGACCAATAGAATTTAAAAAGAATGTAGTCCTAAATTCAGTGTGAGATCCTGGAATGGATCTTGGAACAAAAAAAAGGACCTTAGTGGAAAAACTGGAACTCTGAATAGGCCTGGATTTTAGTTAATAATAACACACCAGTGTCAGTCTCCTCGCTTTGACAACTTAGTACCATGTAAGATGTAAGATGTCATTGGGGTAGGCTGGGAACTCTCTGTGCTATCTTGGCAACTTCTCTGTAAATTGAAAATCATTCTGAAATAAAAGTTTATGTAGTATAAAAAAAGAGGGAAGTGTCTCTAGGAAATGAAAAAGCTCTGAGATGGATAAGTTTTAGAACATAAAATATTAAAACCAAGGATCAAGAATTCTCCACTTAATCAAACTACTTCGAAGTTTCATTTCTGTTGTTGCTGCGTGCCTTACCTAGATGTCTGGTAAAGTTTTATAGTTGTGTGAAGCTGTTTGAAGTCAGAACAAAACAAATTAACTGAAAATAATCTTAGCTGTCCCCCAGTCCATCCTTTGTATTTTGCTGATGAATCCAGATACAGTGGTACCTCGGTTTCAAATGTACTTCATTCCGGACACCGTTCGTGTTCTGAAACGTTGGAAAACTGAGGGGTCCACAGCCGACAGCTGGGCCTCAGGACCTTGCCCTCAGTGGAAACTGTGGGGCATGTTCAACTTCCGAGGCGTGTTCGAAAACCGAAGCACTTACTTCAGGGTTTACAGTGTTCGTAAACCGAAACGTTTGTCAATGGAGACATTTGAAAACCGAGGTACCACTGTACTCACAATGAAAGTTATATCTTCGTCTCAGTATTTCCCACGCCTAGCACTGGGTTTAGCATATACTGTGTACTTACTGGCTAACTGGGACAGAATTTACTTAAAAAAAATTGAAGCAAACCCTTTGGACAGAGTATATTTGAAGGAAGTCTCGGTGGAATGTTTGAGAAGTATGGTGGAAGGTGTTAGAACAACTCTTCTTTTGGGGATTTAAAAACTTTGCATTTCGTTTATGAATTGTTCGAGCCTGGTGCCTACTATTCTAAAAACTTCTAATGTGTAAAATGTCCTGGGTATGAAACCTTTTATGTATAAAATATCTTTTGTGTTACACATTCTTAAGATGGTAGTCTCTTACCATTACTTTGGGGATATTATTTACTGTTTTAGAGTCAACAGAAGAATGAATGAACAGGGATCATTGTTGACTAGACACTGTTCTCCATATGTCAAAATTTAATAAAACATGGATTTTAAAGTTCCACCAAGCAAGCAATAGCTTGTTAAAAATAACATTTCAGTGGTTTCTTTTTTTCCTTTAGTTTTTCTTTTCTTTGTATTTATGTCTCTCAGTAGAATTTTTAAATTTCTTACTTTTTATTAAGGAATAATTGACATATAACATTATATTGGTTTTATTTTTTAATGTATATTTTAATTTTATTTTTGTATCACTATTTATCCCCCATACCCTCTTCCACCTCCACCCACACTCGCCCCCTGCAATCACTACACTGTTTAAATAGACAGCGTAATGATTCACTATTTGTATGTTTTACAGAATGATTGCCACAAGTCTAGTTAACATCCATCACCATAGTTACAATTTTTTTCTTGTGATGACATCTACTCCATCAACTTTCAAATATGCAATACAATATTATTAACTATAGTCACCATACTGTAGATTACATCCTTATGACTTATTTATTTTATAACTGGAAGTTTGTACCTTTGATCTCCTTCACTTTTTTCACCCACCCCTTTTTTCCCCTGCACCCACCTCTAGCAACCAACAGTCTGTTCTCTGTATCTCTGATCTTGGTATTTTGTTGTGTTTTGGGGTTTTTTAGATTCCACATATAAGTGAAGTCATACAGTATTTGTCTTTCTCTCTGTCTGGCTTATTTACTTAGCATAATGCTCTTAAGATCCATCCATCTTGTTGCAAATGGCAAGATTTCGTTTTTATGATTGAATAATATTGTATTGTGTATATGTGTGTGTGTGTGTGTGTGTGTATTTATATGCATATACCGTATTTTCTTCATTCATCCATCAGTGGACATTTAGGTTGTTTCCATATCTTGACTGTTGTAAATAATGCTGTAGTGAACATGGGGGTTCATATATCTTTTTGTCTCAAATGTTTTTCATTTTCTTAAGATAAACAGAGTGGAATTGTTGGATCATATGGTAGGTTCTATTTTCAATTTTTTGAGGAACCTCTATACTGTTTTCCGTAACATTCAGTACATTTTTTTTAACAACCTAAAGTAATTTATCTGGTACATGGCCATTTGGATAGCTGAGAATTTTAACTTGCACCATTATTTTTTTCTTTAAATGAATGTGGGCTTTTTCCCTTGAGTAGGGCTGAGTCTAGAGTCTGATCATTTTAAACATGTGGGACTCGGGCAGATTTGTTTCTGAAGCTGTTTGAAGGAACTTCCCATCCTCCTGTCTGGCTTATGCCTCGGGTGCAGGTGCAGGGACTGTGCCATGGGCAGGACTCTGGAGTAGAGAGCGAGGAGGGGTGGACAACGAAGCAGGCCTCACGTGTGAATCTTGTTTGGTGAAAGGCTGCCAAAAGTCCCAGTCCTGGAGATTCTGTTCGTTCTCAGTTTACTTGGGGATTTTAAGATAGCATGACAATTACTTGAGTTTCTAGAAACCCTGCTTTATGACAAAAAGTGGTTTTCTGTGAGAACTGTTTTTGAGATGTTTCAAGTGTGTCAAAAGGACATGAATATGCTGGAGCATTGCAGGGATAATTTCTTATGGGCTAAAATCTTCAGATATAGAAGAAAGAATCCAAATGTCTTCTTTATTACATTTGTTCCTTTTCCATAGATGTCTAGTGAGCACTTCTAACATTCCATGCACTCTTTTGTTGCTGGACAACATGGACATACTTCCCTGCCCTCATAGAACTTCTAGAGTGGGAAAGACCGGCATACAGATAAGTTAAATGTGTGTGGTGGTGATACATGCTATAGAGAAAATTAAACAGGAATGGGAGATAGGAATGGTACCGGTGAGTGAAGGAACCATATTAGGACCTAAGGTCTTGCACAACCTATGGTGACTGACTAGACCCACAGGCATGAAATAACACAGTCCTTTACGTATTGTGATTGACTGTGCTGTCATAATCATCACTAGTATTGTCACTGTCACAGCCAGAAAGTATTTACCCCACACCTGTGAGCAAGGTTGTGTGTGGAATGAGTCATTCAGCTGAGCGTTTGTCCTCAAGACTGACAGCTTCTATGTAGACACATGCAGAGGACTTAACTCATGACAAATAAAATAAATAAATTGTATTCACTCAGCAAGTATTTATTGATGATGGTATACACAAAGCATTGTGGTGAATAGCAAAGTAAGTAAAGGTATGCTTTGCTAAAAAAGCATATATTTGCACGTAGTGGATCGTTTGCATGACAGTAATTTAACATCTGAGAGAGACTATGAAAGGTCCATGACATATGCTGATTTGCCAGTTTGCTGAGGCATGATTTTCAGTCAAATGCTTTGGGAGGCAGGGGAGGGTAAATAATCTAGGAGTGTGTCAGCCGATTGCCCAGTGTCCACATTCCAGCACCGTGTTGTTTCTACCCATTGTTTCATGTGTAAACGCCTCTGAAGTGAAACACGCTTTCTTTGGGGAGGATTGCTCTGAGAAGGAAGTGGGCTTCTAGTGCTGAGGATGAGAGCACTAGACGTGATGGTTGTTGCCCAGAAAACGGAATCATTGAGTGTTTCAAGGAAATAGTTAGCATTTCGCTTCCTTGTGAAGGAAACCATATGCTATACTACTATTTGCCCACTCAGAGATGAACCCCTCATAAGTATATCATTTGGGTGAATCCTGATAAGGTCCCTAAAGGAGGTGTGGACATGGCAGAGTTGATCTCCCTTGTTGAAGGGGGCTCTCTCGGAGGAAGCTAAGCAACGCTTCTTCATCAGCTGCTTCATCTGGGCCTTAATATCGGGTTTTTCTCTTTCCTTCAGAAATAAAGGGTCAGCCATCTTTGTGTGAGGATTCCTGGAATACGTTTTCCATCCAGCCTCCCTTGCACTTAGGTGTGGCCACGTGTCTGGATTCTAGCCATCAGAATGGCCATGGCAAGGAGGGCAGAGCCTGTCAGCCTGAGTCCCTGTTTCAGTGTGAAAAAGCATCACTTCAGTCTCCCAGTCCCCAGCATGGGAGCAAGACACAGTGGCCTAAGGTATTCGAGCCAGTGTATATCTTTGGGTCCATTTCAGCAGAGAATAGTCTTCCTAACTAATATTGATGCTGTGTGGTACCTCGGCCTGGTCTCAGCTGTTTCCACCTGAATGGTAGAATCAGTGCTCTTGGATGAGGGTGGTTATTGTGCTCGCAGGCTACGGGTGCGTGCTTATTAGTGCACTCACCATTCACAGCTTACAGATGTCTGTGCCCCTTGCCGTGTCCCCAGTGGCTCAGGGTAAGGACCAGAGAGTGCTAACTGACCCCTGAGTTTCCTCCTCATATATTTTAGTGCCTGCCTTGTGCTAAGTACTACTGGGGATACCTAGAAATAAAAAAACATGACCTGTAACTTCAAAAAGGTAACAATTCTAGTTGACCGGACCACTTCAAATGGCGCTCTCAGCTGGAGGTAACAAAAAACAAAAGTTAAATTTCTTAAACAATAAGTGATTTTTTTTTAAGAGCTGAGAGGTATGTAGACTTCAGGTTGTTTCTCTGTGATTTTTAATCCAGTCAGGTTCACCCCTGAAATTTATAGTCAACCACAAAGTCCAGTACGCAGCCCTAATTAGAGCTGCCTTCCCCTCTCCTCACGTCTGCGCTTCTGATATGGATCGTGTAAGAGGCGTTCCACATTGTCCAGTGCAAGCTGACTGAGTGCCCTTTTCCCCTTGAATTCCAATGAGCTGGGCCCACGGTGAAGAATTAAGAGTTGTTACTATCCTGAGTACTGAGAATGGTGGATAGAGGTACAAGGGGATTAGTGTGTGTAACCTGAGAAAACTCTATTCAACTGTGTTTTAGTTGTTACTTTCAGCAGACTCAGTGGCTCCCTTCATTTGGCGTTCTTGCTATAAGCCAAGTTAGAATTTGAAGATCAGCTGCTTTTTTCTTCTTTAGCCGATTATCAATCCCCCTTTTCAGTTTTCTCTGTTATTCCTATCTGTCCATGTTCCTGTCAGTTTGTCTGTCTTCCTCTGGGATGGCCTACTCCTCAGAGGGAAGCACCAGACCTCAGCTATCTTTGTATTCTTTCCCCTAGTCTTTTACCCCAGAACATAGTGTAGTGCTTCATATATATTATGTATGTCTCAATAAATGTCTAATGAATCAGTTGGTTACTTAAATTTCTTACACTGGAAGAGCTGCTTGAGCTGGTTTTATGCTTGGGGAGTAATTCCATTTATGGTGAACATTACTTCCTGCTGCCAATGTGCTGCTGTCAATTCTTGTCATGTTTCACTTTGTTTAACTTTGTGACATTAGCCTTGCCTTAGCCAGTAACAGGAGACACCCAGCATGAGTCTAAGAAGGGAAAGTGCTGTCGTGCTAAATGGTTGCTGTGTGACCTGGTTCAAAAGCTATTTGTCTGGCGGGTGATACTGAACCACATTCTTAGGAGTTCTTGGCAAAACTACTATGTTATACTTAGTACTATATCACTCAATTTAATAAAAGAACAACAGATTAAACTTCTTCTGCTTGGTAGCTAGATTTCTATCTTAGGTCTTGCTTGTCACACTGAAGATTCTGGAGAATTCTCTGAAAAGAGACTCATGTACATCCATACTTAGGCATGCTTCCCCTAATAAAATTACAACTAAAATCATCCCTCAGGGGTTTGGTATGTTCCTTCCTAAGAGCGCATTTTAATAATGGTAACAGAACAGAATGTTGACATTGGCTTTAGGATACAAAAGGCTACGGCAGAAGGTATCTTACAGGAAGAGTACTCCACTCTCCTTTGTAATTAGGGGCTTCAACAGTATATCTGCTCCTTTGAGCAGCAGTGGGATTACTGTCAATGTCTTACTTTATTTTAGACTTAACAACTGGTCTTCCCTCCCTCTCCAGCTGAGAGGTGACTTTAGAAGAAGCCAGCCAGAGCTTTTCTCTGATCTTGCTCTACTCACTTCTTCTGTCAGTGTGTGAACTTTTTGCTAAAAGTCGGCGAAGCAGAAGACCATCTTCATGTCTTTGACGGTTTGACCTTTACATTTAAGAATCTGTGATATGCACATTTCAGTGCTGTCTTACTTGTTGCTTAACTTAACTGGCTTTGTGAAGACAGAAAAACCATTATTTCTTTAACAGGATTTAGAAAAACCATAAGAATGTAATTGTGTAGAATTCCCCATCATAAGTTAACTTTAAAAAATTGTGAACATTTATGTTGGAAATATGAACCTGATTATCTTCTCCCCAAATAGTCTGTGATTATTAATAGTGAAGGAGTTAAATTTTTTCCTGCATCTCAATTCGCTGGACTAAATGACATTATAGTGGCCTGAAAATACTGGCCCAGTCTCGTCCACCTACAGGAAATAGTTTTAGAGACTGTCCTCCCTAAGTTATAAGAAAAGCAGCTTCCCATCTCCAACTTATGCATAAGAAGATATTATTTTGACATTATTAAAACACTTTAATTTTTGTTTGAAAGAACCCCTACCCCCTTCCCTTTGCATATGATCACCATATGCAAAGGTAATCAACCTCATTAATGACCTAAGAAATGCAAATTTTAATAATGTGCCATTTTTTACCTATCAGATTGGCAAAGATGAGTAAGATTGATAATACCTAGAATTGGACAAGACAGAGGTAATCTTATTCATTAGGGGTGGAGTATTAATTAAAAGTATGGCATTTTGGAAGGATATTAGACATATTTATCAATATTTTAAATGTGTATCCATGTCTAGCAATTCCCACATAATATTTATGCTGATACACAATAGATGTCTGTTGTACTTTTTATCATTGAAAAGTTGGAAAGAATGTGAATATTCATAAATAGGAAATTGGTCAAATAAAATATGACATATTTGTATAAAGAAATGACATGTTAAAAATTTTTTGCACAGAAATGTCATACTTATAACATCCATTGAAATTACTTTTTCCTATGTGTGTGAATTATATACAGAGTTGGGCAACTTACAGTTGTGAGTAAAACAGTTTATTCTTGTATTATTTATTAATTATTATATTATTTTCCATACTAACAACATAAGCCTAGTTTTGCCCTACCCAGTATTTATAGAAAGAAGTCTAGGAGAATATACAACATACTGTTAATTGTAGTTAAGGGTGGGTTTATAGGAGCCTTTTGGGTTTTTTTTGCTCTATGCATTTTTATGTTGCTTTTGTAATCAAAAGAATTAAAACTATTTAAAAATATAGATGCAGTGCTTCCTAGGCATGGGCACTCAGTTTTGGATTAGGGATATCAAAGTGCATAATGATGAGATTTAATACAGATCTCAAGGAGTTTATGGTCTAGTCAGTGAACATGCGAAGGCAGATACATCTAGTAATATCTTATGGATTGTAAAATATTCAGGAGGGTTAAGGGTTAGTTTGATTGGGTAGGTTAGGAGGAATTTAGTATGAAAGTAAGTATAAAAGCAGCCATAGAGGGGACTTGAGCTGAATTTTGAAAGATTTGATAGTTGATTTGGTATTTGATAGTTGAGTAGATGACAGAGGGAACACAAGAGAGTAAAGGTGTGTGTGGGTGATGGCGTTTCCAGCGACAAGGTAAGACCTGGGCTCTTGTCTTCTTCAAGCAAATATTTTAGTCAAGAGACAAAGTGCAGCAAAGCAAGCAAGAATTTATTGGGCACAGTAAAACCACACTCAGGATAGTGAAACAAGGAAGGGCTTAGAAGAAGTAACAGGAGAGCCCAGGCTGGGCTGCTTTGGCTCACTGAGCAGTCAGAGAGAGAAGGGGGCCTTGGAGACAGGTTCAAGGGGTAAGCCCTGGAGGAGCTGCCACTGCCCATTACTTCCCTGGTTGCAAGTCTCCTGGGGTCCCTTGGAATATAGGAGATTCGTACCTGTGGGGAAAGAAGAGGAGGAAGGGAATGTCATGGGTGTGCTTCCAGGAGGCTGGGTCCTTTGCATTGAGGATATTTGTCTCTCTCTTGCAAGTGGAAATCTTAGGGGAGGTCTCAGGGGAGGGTCTCAATAGAATATTAATCACCTTTTCAGGTGCTGTGTCAGGGTCCTGGTCTCTGCTGATTGGTCAGCACCAGGTCAGGGCATCATTAGTCAATGCAACTGGTCCTGAGGCCGCCAGGGAGTCACTTGTCTGGTTTTGCTGCTTTTCTGGGCCTGGAATTGAAATACAACTGAAGTCTAGATGTTATCCTTGGGAAGGAAAAGGTTAGTGGGGCTAAACTACATGGCCATCGATATGCTAGGAGAGGAAAGATTAGCCTGGAGGTGAGATCCTTGTTTTCTCAGTTTTGCCCCTTGCTAGGTACCCTGGGCTTTCTGCCCTGGCGACCTTCTGTAGTTGCTTTGCTCATGTATTTCTAACTGCCTATTACAGTGTCAAGTTTGAGTTTGGGAAGTGCAAGGAGGTTGACTTGGCTGCAGTTCATGAGCACCAATATAGGTGAGTATTGCTATGGGGGAGAGGGTGAGGACCACACACATGGAAAAGAGTGGACAGGATTCTGGCCTGTGAGGCAGGACTCCTTCCTGCTTCTGCCATGTAGATGTTGTGGAGTTTAGACAAAATCACTTTCACTCTCTGGGTCTCAGTTTCTCAATCTGTTAAATGAGAGTGTTGGATTTGATTTGTGACCTCTTGTGTTTTATCTCCCCCCCTCCCCCGTTAAAAATAGAACCTTTTAGGTCAAAAAGAAGTTATACTTTAAATTGGGTGTATAAAGCAGATAGAAGTGGAGCTGCTGTACCTGAGGTGTTGCGATGAGACTCCCCCCCCCCTCAAAGAGGTTCCTTTGGGGGGAGTCTGTGGAACCCCAAGGCTTTGGGGGAGCCCTAGCAGAAAACCCTGGCCCAGCAGAACTGGACAGCCCTTTCCAGCCTGAAGATTATGGTGGTGCCAGCATGCTATTTTGATGTCAATGCTTCCTTCATCGTTAGCTTTGCTTTTATTTTGGCCTGATTTCTTCCCTACCCTAGGTTCTGCTGCTCACCTATGTTCAGTGTCGTTTCTCATTATACCTAAAGTGCTTCTCTACTTTATGTCCATCTCCTTGACAGTTTTCTTCTCTCATATCTCTTGTTTCTTATTGATTTTTCCCACTTTTATTTGGATGAACAGACTGGCTTTTTTAGGATACAAAGAAAGTTATAATGGGTAATGCTATTGAATGCCCACTGTGGTGCTGTTCTAAACATTTTCCATAGTTATTTCATTCATCTTCATAACAATCTCATGAGGCAGGTGTTAATATCATTATTATTTTACAGATGAGGAGACAAAGTTAGGCACAAAAGCAAATAATGTGATGATGTCAGAGAGAAACAGTTGTCAGAACTGTGACTCAAGCATAGGCAAGCTGCTCTAAAGCCCTTCCACGTGAGGGTTGCCTAAACTTTTTTGCTTTCACTCTTAGCTGTCAATTCTCAGGAAGGGTGTATCTCATTCATTTCAGGCCTTTGTATGCTCTGGAGCTGTTTCTGCTCCCTTTCCTTCCCCCTTCCCTTTCCTTCCCTTTTTTGAAAAGAGAGATGCAAAGAAGCCTTTTGTGATTCCACCAATGACCTAGTTACAGTTTAACTGAAACTCACATGAGAAGTGATCTGGAGATTGTTGTTTTCCCTGGATTTCTCAGGACCTGACACAGGAAATGAGGCTAAAGGATTCAGGTACAAAAAACCCATTTAGGTTGACAGTTGCAAGTTTACTAAGGAATTTGGGGGTGAGGAAGGAAGTAGGGGAGAAAAAGGGGCAGGGCCAGGGACATTTAGTTTATTGTGAAGTCAAGAAATAGAAAATTGTTTCTACTTTTCTTTGTTACTTTACCATTTTGAAAAGCTAAACAGCTTTAGAGAGCGATTTCTCCTTTTGTTCTGCTGTTGCTATTTTAACATCCTGCCGAGAACAGTCCTAATATAATTACCTGGAAATAAATGAGGAAGATGTACCAATGCTGATTTGTGGGAAGCGTATTGTTGCTACCAAGAGATCAAGGAAAAAAGTAAATGATTAACCAAATTGCTAAGGACTCAAACCTTTGAACTGCAAAGTGTTATAATTTGTTTACTCAGAAGAAATAAATCTAAAGGCCAAGAAGCATTTTAAAAACTTAACCCACTTCTTTGCTTTAAAAACTTATTTTTAAATAAAAATTAATTTGGAGAAAAAAAAATTTAACCTAGAATCTTTTGGCCAATGTCTGACCTGACCTATTTTATCATAACTAAATTTAAAGTATGAAAGGTAAGTTTTAAGAAGTAAAATTCATGTAGCTCTGTTACTTTTACCCATAAAGTTACAAAACTATATGAAAACTTAGCCATTTCTCTTATTACTTCAACTGTTTGGGGTGGGAGATGAAGAATGAGTTCCAAATATAGAAACACATCTTTAATTTATATAGTAAATGTATATTTAGTGATCAATATAAAGGTTTTTATCACATTGAAGCACTTTTCTTTCCATTTACTGGGTTCTGAAAATAATGTTCAGATTTATAACGTACTTGGTTTAAAGCAGTTTCTAAAATCTGGTGTGTGTGTGTTTTGAAAGGAGAGCAATAAAGTAAATTTATTGGGATGTCACTACACATTTTACTTTAGAGCAGATGTTGGAAACAAGGTAGGCCTTCTAAAAGGGGACAGGGCTGATAAACATGCAAGGGGATTTAGTTACTATATTTCTAAAGTAGTGTTATCTATGTGGTTGCCTGTGGATAAATCCCAAAGATATAAATTTTATTCTCAAGAAGTTTATTTTTTCTAGAGTTACTTCATAATTTGGATATCCCTAAAAGAAAAATATTTTTACTTTTATTGTTAGGGAGTCCACAGAAGCTAAGGATGAAATTTTCTGTAAAATTTCTACAGTGCTGGAGATTGGGTCTAGCAGCCCAGAAAAAAATCCTACCTTCTTTAAAAAGAATCCTTGAATCTCCCCTCGTAGGAATTAATCTATACTTCTCATTCATGGATTCATTCATTCATTCATTCAACAAACTATTACTGAAAACCTAAATGGGATTAAAACTGTGAGCAAGATCAACATAGTACCTGTCTTCCCAGAATTGAGGGGCATACAGAGTAAGTACACAGAGTTAACAGGCAGCATCATTACTCCTATAATGGAAGAAGTTAGGCTGCATATAGATCTGGGAAGACTTCTTGGAGGAAGTCCTGTCTAAGCAAGTAGGAGTTAACTGAGTGAACAGAGAGGATTGAGGGCACAGTATACAAGGTTGGGGAAACAGCTTTGTGCAGGGAGTAAAA
Source organism: Miniopterus natalensis (assembly GCF_054644295.1). Lineage (NCBI taxonomy): Eukaryota > Metazoa > Chordata > Mammalia > Chiroptera > Miniopteridae > Miniopterus > Miniopterus natalensis. Next base: position 70,075,601 of record NC_142081.1, on the reverse strand, counting down.
CAGGCATAGTGATTCTGAAATGGAAAACAGTTCAGAGTGGTTGGAGCTTGGAGCATAAAGGAGGAGGAAAGAGTGGCAATAAGAGAGGCTAGAAAGACAAACCGGTTCTAGAACCCTGAGAGCTTAGTAAACCCACTCTCCTGATGGCAGTGATGGCCATTAACTTGGTGACAGGATGTTCTGTAAAAATCATACTAGCTGCTGTGTAGCAAATATATTGGAGAGAGACACTTGGTCATCACTGTTCAAGATCAAAGAAAGAGGTAAGTGACCAATCCCAGAATCCCATTTTTAGGGTTTATTTCCTGGGAAGCACTGCTGGTACCAAGTACTGCCATATAGGTCAGGGTCCAGTCAGAAAATAGATGCCATGATAATCTTTCAAATAGAGGCGATTTAATGTAGGGAACTGGGGACACAGAGTTTTGGGGGGCTGAAAGAGTAAATGGGGGAAGCAGAGGTAACCTAGAGATTAGTAACTTCAGGAAGCAGCTGCCATCCCTAGTGCTGGAGGGAACAAAAGGGAATAAGTGTGGTCACTAAACCTGGAAACTCAGTCGGGACCACCACAGAGCTGTGCTCACTGCTAAGGAGGCACTTGGCCCTCTGGGGAGGGATTCCCTTAAGGCTTGTGCATGGGGAACTGGAGCTGCCTGCTGTTATGGAGCCTGACAGGAGCTGGAAAACAGAAAGAGTTTCTTCTCTCCTCTGCTTTGCAGTCTCCTGCCAGTGGCTCCAATGATCAGAATTTAACAAGAAGCCAGTTGCAAAGGAGTCTGGGAAATATGGTTTGCAGACTTCTAGCTCTTGTATCATAGAGCAGACTATGAAAGGGTGGACTTGGCCTGAGAGACAGCTGGTAAGTAATCTGCCCCAGGCATTATAGAAAAGTAACTAGCTATACTTTGGGAACTGGGTGGCTGTGGGGAGGAAACCTGGGTACCAGTTGATCATCTCGGAGGTAGTTATCTAGACAGGAGATAACTGCACCCTGATTTAGGGCAAGGACAGAGAGAAAGAGAAGTAGGTAAATGTGGAGAGATTTAGAATGTGGAAAGGAACAGAATTTGGGGACTGATGTAGTGTGAGAGATAAAGGAATGGATCAGAGGGAATAAAGGAGGGGGAGGAGTTAAGGAGGAAGCTTGCCTTTCTGACCTGGGTGGATGGTGGTGCTGTTTACTGAGATAGAAACATAGGACTAGAAACTGTTTACGGGAAGATGATTCATTCAGTTTTGGACTTTGGGATTTGAGGTGCTTGTGGCTTATCCAACTGGAAATTCACTGTGGCTCATCCAACTGGAAATTAACATCCTAAGATATCGATGTGATATATTTTCAGTCTGTACATGGTACGTGAAGCCTTAAGAGGAAGAGATTACCGGGGGAGACTATAGAGCGGGGAGAGAAGTGATCATAGGGCAGAACCCGAGAGTAACAGTGTTTCAGGAAAGAACACAGTAGCGGAGAAAAGTTTGTGAAGGAGACTGTGAAAGAGTGGTCGGAGTGGTTGGAAGAAAACCAGAGTGCAGGATGCCCCAGAAGGCAGGGAGGAGTATCGGAAGAGGAGGTGATGATCACTAGTTCAAGTGCTCAAAAGTTTACTGTACAGTACTGTTTGTGCTTATTTTATTACACTCATCAAGTCTGTTTTCCAGAGTTGCTTATGGGTGGTTCTCCTCTAGTAAAATGTAGGCCTGAGACACTATGCTGATATATCTCAGCATCTGGCTTTGATGTTTTACACATAAGTATATACTTGATGTGTATTTTTTGCATTGGATTAATGAGTTGTTTGCAAATTCCAGGTTGTGGATTGGCCATTTGTTTTCATAAATCAAGTTTTATTGGAACACAGGCCTGCCCATTTATTTATGTCTATGCTTGTAACAGGAAGCCAGTTGCAAAGGAGTCTGGGAAATGTGGTTTGCAGACTTCTAGTTCTAGTATCATACAGCAGACTATGAAAGGGTGGACTTGGCCTGAGCGACAGCTGGTAAATAATCTACCCCAGGTGTTATAGAAAAGTAACTCTAGCTATACTGTGAATACTGAATTGGAAGGAGGCAAACCTGGGTACCAGTTGATCAGTTCGGAGCTTGTTATCTACACAGGAGATAATGGCAGCCTGATTTAGGGCAAGGACACACTGTAACAGCAGAGGTGAATAGTTACGACCAAGACTTCATGGCCTACAAAACCTAAAATATTTACTATGTGTCCCTTTATGTTTGTTGATCCCTGGATTGTGATCTGGAAGCTGTTTCATGTAAGCTCGAAAGATTGTGTCTTTGACTTTTCCTTAAAAAAATCTGTTTAATATATTTAGGAAAGATGTGGAGCATAGTCTCATTTTTGATACGAAGACGATAGAACCAAGGGAAAGAAAAGTGAGCAGATGGTTATAGCATCCCTTCCAACATGACCGGGGCTAAGTGGTACCCTTATAAGAACTACTAGGACAAGAAAGGTGGAACAAGAGGGAACATGGATTTGTGCATAAAACATGCCTTTTCAGCTCTATGATGTACCATGTTCTGTATTAGGTGCTGGGGTTTCTCTAGTTGCTCAGAATCTGGTTGGAAACGCAGCCCCATAAGCAGAAACAATTCCCCATGATGTGCTAGGCACAGTGATAAAGCCGTGCACATGTGGTACAAAAGAGGGGCACCTGACCCAGCCTGGGGAGAAACAGCAGGAGGAAGCATGGTGATACTGGGAGGAGGCCACCAGGTGCCTCGGGTGCCACACTGCCACTTCAGAGCTGGGAGTGGAGAGGTGGATGTGAGGCTAGGCCGGTTGTCTGCCAGCTCTGTAATCGGCAGTCCTGTGTGAGAAGTAGAGCTCTTGAGGCTGTGCAGTCATGGAGAAAAGGCAGTTCCAAACTTTTGGAATCAAAGTTTATCTTCTAGTCATTCTTTTTTTTTTTTTTTCAGATGACATATTTAGTGTAGTTTGATTTTGGGGGAATCATAACCTTGAATTGGTTGATTTTCTTCTTACATAAAGTACAGAAGTCATCTTGTATTAATATGTCTTTTGACTGGATTTGGCTTGCTGTTAGGGATGATAAAAGCTCAGTGGGCTGAGCATCTAATAAAGGCAATGAAAGTTCTCCATCTATTTAAAAGTCTGAACTTGCTGTCATTTCACTATTCATGCCCCTCAATAAGAACAGGTTACACATTCATCTGACTGTGCTGTCCTAGTGACCTCTGTGAACTGATTCTGTCAGGTGTTAGGCCTAACATATGAAAAAAGAAACGGAGACACATACTTGCAGATTTAAGTTATTTGCCAACGTTCATTGCATTCAGTAAGTTCTTTTGTTTGTAAGTAAAATAGAGTTTATCAAACCCTTGCAAATGAACTGGAAATCTGGGTAAACATAGGCAGCTCTGGGTGCTTATTTCTCTCTCTTTCCTTCTCTCTGCCTGTTGGCACCATCCTTTCCTTAGTCTACAGATCGTTTTCCCCTTTAACTTTTGCTTGCATGTGATCTGTCTTTTCTCAGCCTCTTTCTGCATCATAAATGACACTTAAAGTTTAACTCCCACTGCTATTTGAGTCATTGGCTCTGTTTTCTTTCATTGTCTGGAGGTCTAGCTTATCTTTTCAATCAAGGCCATAATGTACTGGGTTGACTCTTCCTGGGTCAAAAGCCTTCCCCTATTTTACTCAGCTTTGACTTAGGGGTGTATCCATGTGGTTTATAAAGGCAGAAGATTGGGCAGCTCCCCCTGGAAGCATAAAGTGAGAAGCAAGGCATTCTGAGTTGTAACCTGTCCAGTATATCCCTTCCCAGCCTGGCCCAAAACGCATTTCCTGCGCACAATTCTAAAGACACCCTCTTCTAATGTATTCCAGTCCTCACAGGTAAAACCACACATTCACCAACATGAAGCATCCCAAAGTCATCGTTGCTACACTGAGAAGCAGTCATGGGACCACTTAAAAAGCATCACCCAGTCTGAATCCACAATTCTTTTTTTTTTTTTTAAACATATCTTTATTGACTTCAGAGAAAGGAAAGGAGGGGGAGAGAGAGAGATAGGAACATCAATGATGAGAGAGTCATTGATCGGCTGCCCAGCCCGCAACCCTGGGCATGTGCCCTGACCGGGAATCGAACCCCAATCTCCTGGATCCTAGGTCGATGCTCAACCGATGAGCCACGCCTGGCCGGGTCCACAATTCTCAATGATGCTTATTTCAACTCTAGCTCTCTCCTGACCTAGTGTAGCCATTCTGCAACCCATTGACAAAATGTGACATGTAACATTGACACGCCCTGTGTTCAATGGTGAAGACTATCTTCATGCTCAATTAAGAAGAACGAGAAGAAATCCCACCTCCCAGTCTAGCTGTGAGAAAGACACATCATGTATTGGTCACTGGCTCAGCATATGCTCTGTCTAGTAGAATAGACCCCATGACTGATGATGGGTGGCCTCCTGCGGGCATTCTGTGACCTGATGCTTGGAAATAGTAAGGTATATTGGAGGAGCCCCAATTCCTAAGCCCTTGACTTGTTGACTTTCCCCTTTTACTCTGAAATGAGTTTTCTGATCTGTAAACAGCTATGCTAATGTTATTGTCTCTAGGCTGTCAGTTGACCTGGATTTTTGGAAATACCATGGAATTTTGTTTTTTTTCCTCTGCCTTCCTTCTATTTTTCTTCTTTTTACCTTTCCTTGTTAAAGTTTTGTTCTGGAGCTTTTTTTTTTTTTTTTTTTTACTTCAGTAGTTGATGTGATACAGAATAGAAATCTCAGGTCATTGGATACATCTCAAACCAGAATCTTTTTGGATTTTTCGCTCAACCCTTGTGAAGAATCTAGAGCATTCTAATTTTGTAGTAGAGTAGGTATCTATGGAGCTTGGGTTCTGTAATCAAGTTTGTTTATTTCTGAGCATTCCTTCTTGGCTAATTTCCATATGGTTTCTAAGTTAATTGCACAGAAAAAAATGAAAAAATTTAGTTTCCTGCATTGTATTGACATGACTTTTGCATTTGCATTTAATCATTTGCACTTCTTCTATCTCAGTAAGTACAGTGAGCTGGCTTTATATTCACATACCATTGAGAACTATATGATATATGAAGGGTAAAGTTAGCATAGAGGAAATCAGCATAGTCATTTTGTAAATAAACTAAGTCTCAAGGAACGCTGCAGCCATCAACCAACACCACATAACTTCCAACTAATTAAGGCGTTGCAGTGTGTGCTTTTCCCCCATGCCCCCAAGCCCCCACCCTTTGACAACCATAGGATCATTATTCTCTCCATCTATGGGTCTGTTTCTGTTTTGTTTTCTTTATTCATTTATTTTGTGTGTGTGTGTGTGTGTTTGTATTTTTAGATTCCACATATAAGTGAAATCATACAGAATTTGTCTTTATCTGATTTGTTTCATTTAGCATAATACCTTCTGGGTCCATTTATGTTGTCATAAATGGCAAGATTTTTTTCCTTTTTATTGCTGAATAATATTTCTATGTGTGTGTGTGTGTGTGTATCACATCTTTATTCATTCATCTATTGACAGACATCTAGGTTGCTTCCATATCTTGGCTATTCCTAGTAATGCTACAATGAACATAAGGGTGTATATAATTTTTCAAATTAGTGTTTTTGTTTTCTTTGGATAAATACCCAGAAGTGGAATTGTGGAGTCATAAGGCAGCCCTATTTTTAATTTTTTGAGGAACCTTCATACTCTTTTCCACAGTGGCTGCACCAGTCTGCATTTGCACCAACAGTGCAAGAGGGTTTTCTTTTCTCCACATCTTGTCAACACTTGTTTGTTGATTTGTTGATGGTAGCCTTTCTGACAGGTGTGAGGTGATATCTCATTGTGGTTTTAATTTGCATTTCTCTGGTGATTAGTGATGTTGAGCATCTTTTCGTATATCTTTTGGCCATCTGTATGTCCTCTTTTTTTTAACTTATCTTTATTGTTGAAATTATTACAGATGTCCCCTTTTTCCCCCATTGGCCCCTTCAACCCCACCCCCACCCCTTGCCTCAGGCCTTCACCACAGTATTGTCTGTGTCCATAGGTTATGCATATATGCATATACATTCTTTGTTTAATCTCTCCCTACCTACCCCACCTTCCCTCTGAGATCCCTCAATCTGTTCCATGCTTCTATGTCACTGAATCTATTTTGTTCGTCAGTTTATTAAGTTCTTTAGATTCCACATATAAGTGAGATCATGTGATATTTGTCTTTTTCTTCCTGGCTTATTTCACTCAGCATAATATTCTCCAGGTCCATCCATGCTGTCCCAAAGGGTAAGAGATCCTTCTTCTTTACAGCTGCATAGTATTCCATGGTATAAATGTTCCACAGCTTTTTTATCCACTCATCTACTGTCCTCTTTGGAGAAATGTCTATTCAGCTCCTCTGCCCATTTTTTAATTGGATTGTTATTTGGGGTTGAGTTGTATGAGTTCCTTACATATTTTTAATATTAACCCCTTATGGTATATATCATTTGCAAACATTTTCTCCCATTCAGTAGGTTGTCTTCATTTTGTTGATGGTTTTCTTTGCTATGGAAAAAAATGTTTAATTTTATATAGTCTTATTGGTTTATTTTTTCTTTTGTTATCCTTGCTCAAGGAGACATATACAAAAAGATATTGCTGCCCAGCTGGTGTGGCTCAGTTGGTTGAGTGTCTGCCCATGCACCAGGAGTTTGCAGATTGGATTCCTAGTCAGGGCACATGCCTGGGTTTTGGGCTTGATCCCCAGTAGGGTAAGTGCAGGAGGCAGCTGATCAATGTTTCTCTTTCATTGATGTTTCTCTCCCTCTCCTTTCTCTGAAAGCAATAAAAAAAAAAGAAAAAGATATTGCTGAGAGTGATGTCAGAGAGTTTACTACCTATGTTTTCTTCTAGGAATTTTATGGTTTTAGATCTTACATGTAAGTCTCTAATCCATTCTGAGGTTTTTTTTAACATGGTGTAAGAAAGTGGTTCAATTTCATTTTTTTTTACATCTATCGGTCTTATTTTCCCAACACCATTTATTGAAGAGACTATCTTTACTCCATTGTATATCCTTGCTTCCTTTGTTGTAGATTAATTCACCATAAAAATGAGGGTTTATCCGTGGGATCTCAAATCTATTCCATTCATCTATATGTCTGTTTTTATACCAGTACCATACCGATTTGATTATTATAGCTTTGTAGTCTAGTTTGATGTCAGGGAGCCTGATACCTCCCACTTTGTTCCTTCTCAATACTTTTGGGGGTATTCAAGGTCTTTTGTGGTTCCATATAAATTTCAGGATTAGTTATTCTAAGTCTGAGAGGATACCATTGGTATTTTAATAGGGATTGCATTGAATCTGTATATTACTTTTGGTAATAAGCACATTTTAACATTATTAATCCTTCCCATCTATGAACAAGGTATATCCTGCCATTTATTTATATCTTCTTCAGTGTCTTATGGGTTTCAGAGTACAGGCCTTTCACCTCTTTGGTTAAATTTATTCCTTGATATTTTATGGGATTGTTTTCTTAGTTTCTCCTTATGATTATTCATTATTGGTGTATAGAAAAAAACAGATTTTTGTATATTGATTCTATATCCTGCAATTTTACTGAATTCATTTATTAGTTCTGATAGTTTTTTGATGAAGTCTTTAGGGTTTTCTATATATAGGATCATGTCATCTGCAAATAATGAGAGTTTTACTTCTTTCTTTATGATTTGGATGATTTATTTCTTTTTCTTGTCTGATTCCTATGGCTAGGACTTCCAATACTATGTTGAATAGAAGTGGTGATAGTGAGCATCCTTGTCTTGTTCCTGATCTTAGAGGAAAAGCTTTTAGCTTTTCATCATTAAGTATGATATTAGATGTGGGTTTGTTATAGATGGCCTGTACTGTGTTGAGATATGTTTCTTCTGTACCCACTTTGTTGAGTTTTTATCATAAAAGGATGTTAAATTTTGTTAAATGCTTTCTCTATATCTGTTGAGATGATCTTATAGTTTTTATCCTTTATTTTGTTAATGTGATGTATCATATTGATTGATTTATGGAAGTTGAACCATCCTTGTGTCCCTAGGATAAATCCCACTTGGTCATAATGTATAATCCTTTAATGTATTGATGAATCTAGTTTGCTAATACTTTATTGAGAAGTTTTGCATCTATGTATATTAAGATTTGTTTTTTGTAATGTCTTTGTCTGGTTTCATTACCAGGATAATGCTGGCATCACAGATTGAGTGTGGAAGAATTCCTTTCTCTTCAGTTTTTTTGAAATAGTTTAAGAAGAGAGTTATCAGTTCTTCGAATATTTGGTAAAATTCACCTGTGAAACCATGTGGTCCTAGATTTTTATTTGTTGGGACTTTTTTTTATTACTGCTTAAATTTCATTGCTGGTAATGGTTTATTTAGATTTTCTGTTTCTTCCTGATTCAGTCTTGGAAGGTTATAAACTTTTAGAAATAGATTCATTTCTTCTAGATTGTCAATTTTGGGGGCATGTAATTGTTTGTTGTATTCTTTAATTATCTTTTGTATTTACGTGGTGTTGGTTGTAACTCCTCTTTCATTTATGATTTTATTTATTTGGGCTCTCTTTTTTTCTTGAGTTTAGATAAAAGTTTGTCATTTTTGTTTATCTTTTCAAAGAACAAGCTCTCAGCTTTATTGGTCTTTTCTATTGTTTCTTAAATTTCTGTTCCATTTTATTTCTGCTCTGTCCTTAACTATTTCCTTCCTTTTGTTTACTTTGGGTTTTGTTTGTTCTTTTTCTAGTTCTTTAGGTGTAGAGTTAGAGTGTTTATTTGGGATTTTTCTTGTTTCTTGAGGTCAGCCTATACAGCAATGAACTTTCCTCTTAAAAGAATTTTTGCTGCTTCCCATAAGTTTTGAAAAGCTGTGTTTTAATTTTCATTTGTTTCAGATAGTTTTTTTTATTTTCTGTTTGATTTTCTCTTTGATCCATTGGTTGTTCAGTAGCTTGTTGTTCAGTCTCCACCTATTTGTGTTTTTTCCAGTTTTCTTACCATAATTGATTTTTAGTTTCATGCCATCATGGTCAGAAAAGATGCTTCAAATGATTTCAGTCTTCTTGAATTTATTGAGGCTTGTTTTGTGGCCTTATATGTGATTTATCCTGCAGAATGTTTTATGTGCACTTGAAAAAAAAACAAATGTATTCTGCAGTTTTGGGGTGAAATGTTTGTTAAGTTGATCTAGTCTAATGTGACAGTTAAGGTCATTATTTCTTTGTTAATTTTCTGTCTAGATGATTTATCCATTGATATGAGTAGGACATTCAAGTTCCCTATTATTGTATTACTATGGATGGCTCCCTTTATGTCCATTAATAATTGCTTTATACAGTATATTTAGTTGCTCCTATGTTGGGCGCTTAGATATTTACAATTATTATATCCCCCTCTTATATTGACCCCTTTATAATTATATAATGTCCTCTTTGTCTTTTTATTTACATTTTTTGTTTTAAAGTCTATTTTGTCTGATACGAGAATTGTTACCCCAGTTTTTGTTTTGTTTTGTTTTTGTTTGTTCTGGGTTTTTTGGTTTGGCTTCTATTTGCATGGAATATATTTTTCCATCCCTTCACTTTCAGTCTGTATGTGTCTTTGATTTTGAAGTGAGTCTCTTATAAGCAGCATGTACAGGGTATCCCCCAAAACATGCATACACACTTTAACAGCTGATAGCTCAATTTTGAAAATGGAATGTATTTTAATAAACACTGCCTTTATAATTATTCAAAGTGTGTGTACACATTTTTGGGGACACCCTATAAATGGCTCATTTTTTAATGCATTCAGCCATCCTATGCTTTTTATTGGAGCACTTAATTTATTTACATTTAAAGTAATTATTGATTAGTGCATACTTTTGTTCATTTTGTTAATTGTTTTTTGGTAGTTTTTATAGTTTTCTTTTCTCTTGATCTCTTCACTTGTCATCTGCTGGTTTTCTTTAGTGTTTTGGTTTGGTTTGGTTTGGTTCTTGTCCCTTTTTTATTTGTATATCTTTTTGTGGGTTTTTGGTTTGTTGTTACCATGAGATTTATGTGTATCATTCTATATCTACAGTAGTCCTTTTAAGCTGATAGGTGTTTAAGTTTGAATATGTTCTATAAGGACTACATTTTTACTGCCCCCTCAATGCTTTATGTTATTTGGGATTTTGATGAAATGTTTTAGATTTTTTTGTTTTGTGTATTTTGTAACTATTTATTGTAGTTAGAGTTGAGTTTGATGCTTTTCTTTTTACTTTTGTAGTAGCTTTATAAGTCTGATTCACTGTATTTCTTAAATATTTGGCTTTACCTGTGGGATTTTTTTCCTTTCTCATATTTTTTATTTCTGGTTTTGGAATTTCCTTTTCTGCTTAAAGAATAATCTTTAATATTTTTGTAAAGCTGGTTTAATGGCAATGAACTCCTTTAGTTTTTGCTTGTCCAGGAAACTCTTTATGTCTCCTTGCATTCTGAATGATAACTTTGCTGAGTAAACTATTTCAAGTCTCAGTTTCCTTTTTTTCAGCACTTTAAAGTTGGCCTTTCACTCCCTTCTGAACTGTAAAATTGTTGCTGATAAATCAGCTGATAGCCTATGGGGTTTACTTTGTGCATAACTTATCGTTTTCCTTTGCTTCCTTCAGGACTGTCTCTTTACCTTTAACTTTTGCCATTTTAATTACAATATGTCCTGGTATATGTCTCTTTGGGTTCATCTTGTTTGGAACTCTCTGTGCTCCCTGAACCTGGATGTCTATTTTTCCTCCGGTTAGGAAAGTTTTCTGCCATTATTTCTTTGAATAATGTTTCTGTTTCTTTTTCTCTTTCTTTTTCTTCTGAAATGCCTGTAATGCAAATGTTTGAGCTCTTGATGTCATCCCTGAGGTTTCTTAGACTATGGTCTTGTTTTGTTTTTATAAAAATACCTTTTGTTGTTCTCATTGGTTGATGTCCACTAGTCTGTCTTCCAGGTCACTGGTCTTATCTGTATTAGCTAATCTGCTATTCATTCCTTAGGTGTATTTTTCATTTTAGTTAGTATATTCTTCAGGTCTGCCTAGTTCTTTCTTTTACTTTCTAACTCTTTGTTGAAGTTCTCCCTAAGTTCCTGTATTTCATTCTTAAGTTTGGTGAGCATCCTTATGACCATTTCTTTTAATTTTTTTATCAGGCAAATTACTTAATTCCATTTTCTTAGAGTTTTTCTTTGGGGATTTTTTTTTTCTTTATTTGAGAACTATTCTTCTTCTTTTTCATTTTGTTTGACCTTCTGTGTTTGTTTATATGAATTAGACAAAATAGCTATCTCTCTCAGTCTTGAAAAAGTGGCCTTATGTAGAAGCAGCCTTTGTGTAGACTGTGTGTATCATGTGATTTTGACACACCTGTAGGAGTTAAGCAGGAGCCTATGGTGTTCAGGGCACTGGCCTACCAAGCCAGAGTGGCTCCAGGTGAGGAGGCCAGGTGCATGTAATATTGCCTTGTTGATCCTGCTTACTTCCTTTGATTTGGGTCAAAATGGGTCAGTCATTGTGTTCAAGAACATGGTGCAGCAACCTTGTAGGTAGGCGAGAGTACCTGGATAGAGCCCCTGCCCACCATATGGTGGTGGAGTGGGATGTAAACAGTGGTGCCCACCAACACTTCTGACCCTGGAGTATTTCTATAGTCTCTGGAGTGCTCCTGTGATCCACAGCATTCTCTATACAGTCTCTCTTGTTTGTTGTAGAGAGAGTAGTCTTGTGTAGAAGCGACTTCCTTGTAGACTTTATGTGCCAGCTAATTTTGGTAAGCTGGATGGAGCCAGAAGGTGCTTATGGTACCAGGGGCACTGGCCCCCCTGGCTGGAGTGGCCCAGCAGGGAGGCCAGACAGGAGGGTCAGGTGCCCATGGTGATGCCCTGCTTGTTTTTCCTGTTCCTTCTCCTTGTTCAGAGGCAAAAGGCCACTGGTGATGTACCTGGGAATGAGCTGTGGTGACCTTGCAGGTAAGCCAAAGCACCCAAGTAGTACTCCACCCACTCTATGGAGGTGGAAGAGCATGTAAACAATGATGCTCACTGACTCCTCCCACCTAGAGAGATCCTGAAGCTCCCAGAGGGCTCCCACAGTTTCCCGGCTTTCTTTATTTGGTCCCTTTCTCCTGCTTGTAGTTCAGAAGCTGTTCATTCACCCCTCAGTTGTCTCGGAGAAGTAACTGCTCTATATATACATGCATATTTGAGTTTGCTCATGGGAGGGGTTGAGTTCAGTGTCCTCCTATGTCACCGCCATCTTAGACCTCCTTTTTTATTTTTAATACATGTTATTTATCTAGTTTAATTTAGCTAGTAAAAGTTCCTGATTCTCAGCCCTGAACTCTTTCTCTTCCAGTTTTCCCAATTTTTGCCTGGTTAGTTTGGGCTTAAAACCATTCCATCACACTGACACATCTATTCACAATCATTGGGGGATTTCTGTGTTATAAGAAAACACACACACACACACACACACAGAATTAACAGATCAATCATGTAATGATGTGTAGTGTTAGATACTCATAGAAATAAAACAGATGATGATTGTCCTGGGGATGATCTTTGACATTGTGTAATTTATTGCTTTCCAGGAATTTTTTTAGATGAACACAAAAATCTAAGAAGTTTATTGTATTGGCTATGAGAGACAAACTAGATATAAAAGTTCTTTTAAGAAAAATAAAATACAGATATTATACTCTTTAAGCTCTTCGTATGAAGCCAGTGGTCCTTCAGAGAGGAGTAGTTATTGAGAACCCCTTTGAAAGTTCAAAGCTCCTTTCAGAATAGTCTCCTGACATTGCCAGCCCTGCTTACCTCTCCATGTGCAGCAACTCTCTCGAGTTCTAGCACAAACTTGGAACATAATAGGTACTCAATGAAAGGAGTTGAAAGGATGAAAACATGAATAAGTACAGTTTCAGCCATCAAATTTCTGCGGAACACCGACTCTTTAAGGTTATATATAGAGATTACATAGGGTGTCAGTGAAAAAAGACTATCAGGCTGGTGTTTTAAGAATACCAATCCAGCAGATGACCAACTTTGAATATGCATCATGCCCACTTGTTTGATTTACTTAGGATAAATTCTTAGGAGTAGAATTGCTGTTGTGCCTATTTCTAGAGCTTTTGATAAATATATCTGAAGTGTTCTCCAGAAGGCTATACCAGTTGGCTGTATATGAGACTGTCAGAGTCCCCACCATCCACATTTCACTTTATTTGTATTTGTGTTTCCAGAGCCTGTTTGGTGGCACTTTCTCAGAGCAGTTGGCTTGTTGGAATTGAGAATATAAAGTGTTTATAAACTTCTAAGATGACTATGTGATACGAACATTTGGTGCTTTTTTTAATGGCTTTGGTTTAATTCTCCAAAATCCATGTGATGATTCCTTGATCTCTGCTTTACTTCCCCATTAGGCTCTACATTTTTTTTATCTGTCTTCCTTCTTACATATTCTTACAACTTTCTCAGTCAGGTTAATTAATTTAGTATCTACACCAGGTTCTTCATACTCAGTAATGAGATAGGAAAAAATTAATGAACAGGCCAGATACAAGAAAAACAAGGCAACATGGATGATAAAGGTCAACTGAGAGTAAGCCTCAGTTTGGGCAATAAAATAAGGAATGGTGGGAAGTATGAATTTGGGGACTGATTGTAGAGATGATAATGATGGGGAGGGGAGGTGGGCATGCAAACCTAGTATTGTCAGATCCTCCCATTTTTCAAGAGAAACTGGAAATCTTTTTTACAAAATATATATTTTTTAAATGTGCATGGGCCAAGAAAAGTTATTATTGTAAACTATTTGTTTATGACCTCGGATTTGTCTACTCCCACTTCAGTGAACATGTGGGGATGAACATTTTAAAAGTAGTTTTCCTTTCACCTCCCCTCACGACCCCCCAGTAATACTTGGTACCAAATAGACATTTGAGGAATTTATATTTGTCTCAGATACCTTTCTCTTGTGGCAGCTTCTCCGTGACCATTTCTTTCTTTTTTTCCAGAGTTTCCTCTTGCTTTCTGAAAGTTTGTAGGGTCTCTGCAGAGTGTCCTTTGTGCTCCCCTTAGGGAGATAAAGCAGTCGTAGCCACCTTGCACAGATCCTAAGTGGAGTTCTCCGTCACTTAACTCACAGCCAACAGCTTCCATGGCTTTTCATGGCAGCGGATCTCCCTGCGTAGTTTGTGCAGGCAGACTTAATTAAAGTCTTTAATTACATTTCAAGATTAGGCTTAACAGAGTATCTCCTGATCACCAGCCTCTAAAGGATTAAAGCATCTCCCTCTTCTGCTGCTGTGGAGCAGCAGCTTCAAATTCCTACTTTATCGGGTAGTTGCTTGTTCTTCTTGTCTTTTTCCTCAACTAGACTCTTTTTCCCTTAAATATATCTATTTTGCCTATAATCTCTATCCCTTGCACAGACCCCAGGTCATAGTAATTTCTCAGTAAATGTGTGTAGAATGAAGGTCCTGTCCCTAGATGATATTTCTTGTTACCTCTGACGATAAAAAAACATTATGTGCTAGAGCAGAAATGTTCCTCAAAGCCAGATGAATATCCTCTTAGAAGGCTTGGATAGCTTTGGCTCCACATTTTTTTATTTTCCTGCCTGACAGTTAGTAGTCAATGATAGTGATTATATTCTTGATCCCTTTACTTAATTACTGAACCCACAGGGCATGTCTAAATTGATTTCTTTTCAACTGCTGTGCTGATTTGCTTACTGTTGATGGCTTTTCCACACTAGAATGCAAGCTCCAAGAGGGAAAGGACTGTGTTGATCTTGTTCCTCAGTGTCCAGGACAGTGTTGTATATTGAATGAGTGAAGCCGTGTCTCACCCCAGCTCCACTCTGCTCCTTGCATGCTCCTTTTACCTTTTTTTGCACTTGCCCTTGCCTTTTAAAAATTTCTGCACTGCCTCTCCCTTAGTAACAACGCTCCACCTACAGTGGAGCAGACTTAAATTGGCTCTGTCATTATTTTCCTGCTTAAGCTGGCAGGTCCATATGGTAAGGCAAAGGGGTGCAATGGAAGCCTGACAGGATTGCAGGAGGAAAACCCATCTCTTTCCTGACTGTCTAGTGGAGTCATCAAGGTGGGTCCTTTCTCTGAGCCTCATTCTCTTAACCAGCCAAAGAGAGATGATAATACCTCCCTACTTCCCTCACAAGTTGGGAAGATGAAATAGGATGACGCCTGAGGAAAGCTTCGCAGAATACACTGTGATGTGTATATGCTTCTGCAGCTGTAAGCTGACATGCTTACATACGTATCTGCCTTTCAAGGACCAGGGCACCCCAGATGGGAGCAGTTTGACCCAGGGAACTGATTTTCATAACCTTCTCCTTCATCCTTTACAAGTCTTGTGAAGTGGGTGGCACTGTCCCATTTTAAAGATGGAGATACGGCTCTCAGTGATGTAGAATTTTACCCAAAATTATTCATCAAGTAAAGGCAAAAGCAGGGCTCAGACCTAGATCATCTGGTGACAAACCTAGCCTTCTTTTCACTACCTAACATCTGCAAGATTAGGACTGGGGAGAAGTGACCACTGTGTCTTGGTCTCAGAATCTGGATGCTGAGCCCGATCACATGTGCTTGGACATCTCTGTAATTTATTAATGTGTAATACCATAAACTTGTACTAGTGTTAACCTGAGTTAGTATTAGGGAAGTATTCAATAAGTAGATTGTTCTTCCCTATCAGACACTGCTCAGCTAGTTAGGTCAGAAGTTAGTTATTTTCTAGAACATGCTGATTAGAAAAGGTGTTGACACTGAATGACAGAAGAGCTGATTGAATGGGGCAGAGTTTTCATTTGCACATGGACCTTGAGTCTGACCTGGATTTGTAGGATAGTCTGTGGCATCCCCATACATAGAACAGGGATGCCTACCTACCCACCCACTGTGGAGATTTCACTGTGGATTGGATGCTGTGTCCTAACCAAGGCATTCTAGTTTGGGAAGTCTCAAGTGAACTTATAAAAACTCTTCAGTTACCCAACAGGACCTTGTGCAGCTGCATGTGGAAATCAGGATAATTCTGGCATTTCTGAGAGCATTTTAATAGAGCACTGATTACAGATTGCAGGCACCTGGTGGTGTTTTTGTACTGAGGCTGAAGGGTACAGTTCCAAAGACAAGTACTAGACTTGTCAGATTCCTGTTTTCCTACCCTGTGTTTCCCAGGGCCTGGAATAGGTACTGAGAAACCCTCTCAACAGCTAATGCAGGCTCCTGGCAGAGTTGTCATGTGTTTTCAGGAGATCACTAATGCCAGAGCATTAATTCCCAAACTGATAATGGAATGCAACTGGGTCCAAGGTGCTTTCTCCTTCCAGTAGCTCAGAGTACTGAGACTGTAGGAGGGCTCCTGTTAGTTGGGATCAGCACAGAGCCCTGTGGCTTGGGACTTGGCCAAAGCTATTCTGTACTGCTTGGACTGGCTCAGGCTGTTCCACTTGGGTAGGCCATCATTGCTTTTGGCCTCAACAGCCAAATGAGAAAATATAAACTGTGAAAATTCAAGGGAATAAAAGGTGATAGCCAAAAGTTGAGGAATCTATGGACTAGAGGTATTCTAGTCCAACATTTAAATCTATGCCAATTCATAAGAAAAAGGATAAATCTGAGAAGAGCCACCACTGTGATGTCATGTTTTCTTTTTCCCCCCCTTCTTCCTGCCATACCACCTGTCCTCACCTTCCACATACTCAAGATTGCCATAATAATTGATCATTGAAAGAGCATTCAGCAAAGTGGAGAGCAATGGCTAGCCCTAACCTTGACCTTGCTACTTTTTAGTGGTATGATTTGGGAATTAGCTTTTGGACCAGTTTTCTTATGATTTAAGAGAGAGAATTGGATGAGATAGATATCCACTAAGATCACTTACAGCTATTAAATTTTTAAGCTTATTAATGCCAACATTCTAACTTTCTATGCCTTTCAACAAGTATAAGCTGCTTGGCAGGTAGGGCCCCAAAAGGTATCAAAGAATGGTGTCTGGCTGGCTCATTTGGAAGGTGTTGCTGAGGTCCTTCTCAGTAAAGTCAAGTGCAGGAATTCCCCTTGCCAAGTCTATTACCGTTGAAGCCCAGAGCACTGCTGCCAGGGAAGCCACTCATGTTGCTTGAAGCACTGGCAGCGAAGATAGAGGGCACAGAAAGAATGTAAGGGAGGAGGTCACAGGAGGGTTCAAGTGTGTTTTTGAGATGCCAGAGGGGGCAATACAGCAAAGGAAGTGGAAAGAGGAGTCTCCCTTGAGAAGCAGCAGAAACCTTTGAAATATGTGCCTTTTATATGTAAACCTTTTCCAGTTTGGAAAATAGTCTACAATACAAGATTCATAAAACTGCCTGGTGGCAACCTTCCAGGATCCTCCCAGTTGACTCCTATTATAATCTGCTGGCCTCCAAAGGAGGGTGGTGAGCAACCGTGATGAGGTTTCAGCAGTCATTGTCTTGTTTTGGGGGACAGAGATCTATTGTAGGCTTTGCTAACGTATTCTCAGTTCCCCAGTTTTATATTTGTGGAACCAAAACAAGCTCTATTTTAACTAGACTGCGTGATCCTCTGAGCCAGCCACACAGCATGACATGCACACTCAAGATGAACCGATATGCACAGAAAGAATCACTTCAGACTACAGCCTGATTCCTTATCTTTTTAGCTGCTGGTCAGGGATGGTAAGTTTCTTGTCCATCAGAAAGCAAGGCTGATGAGGCAAAACTGTGAAGCAGATGAGTTTGTCTCTGTTACCTAGAATGCATTTCCACCTCACCTTTCCCTACCATTTCTTTTCATGAGAGTGAGGAAAAGCAAAGACTCTTGGAATCACACTCTCTGGGTTCAAATACCTGCTCTGCCCTTTAAAATCTGTGTGATCTAGAACCTCAGTTTCCTTAGCTGTAAAATGGAATCTCACCCCTTCCCCCAAGTATAAACATATTAATGGGGATTTTCAAATACCAAGGCCTCATATCTAAGTATATGTGCCTCCTGTTGGAGCTTAGGTAGCTGATGGGAAAGCTTTTGAAGACTGAGTGAGACTCTTTCCAGCACCGTTCAGATTTTACTGCATAGGCACAAAATCATGAAGTTGACCATGATTGGGAAGACCAATTAAAGTTGAAATGACAACCCTTGGCCAGATCCATATGAGATAAAAGAGTTTAATGACCTGATTGAAAATCTCATTTGTGAAATTGAGACATCGGCTCTCCCAAAAAATTATAAACTGATGATATTCTCCAAACCAGCAATTCAAGTAGGAAATGCTTTAAAATTGATGTTAGATTTAAAGAATATTTTGAGACGTTATGCTATGGTTTTTAGATTTTTAGAAAGTATGTAAACATGTTCCAACTATATTTTAGGTTTTGCCTGTCTTTTAGGTTTTTATAGGTTTCATATACTTAAAAATGGAGGGTTTTTTTAATTTAAAGGCTCTTCTTTTTTCTTTTTTTTTTTTTTCTTTTTTAGTGTTACATTCCAGGTCTGTTCTAAAATAGAAATAGCTGAATCAAGAGAACTAATAATTTACCTAAGATTTGAGTCACCAAATCTCTGATATTTTTTTAAAAAAGATAAAAAGCTCATCGTACCCTTGCTGTAGGATTTATTCATTTATTTGTGTGTTTTTTTAATGCTTGATATGTTCGGTCTTTTTAAAAATTCATAACCTCTGTTATAAACTTATGTATAAATTAAACCCCTCCTCTAAGGAAAACGCCTGAACTATTACCTAAGTCTTCCACTTCCTTTTATGTATGGGTTTAGTCTCCTCACCCTGCTCCTTCTATTTTCAGTGTAAGAGAAACATACTAGTTCATCAAGCAGTACAGAACATAGCATATAATTAAAACATTTATTTTCATGTTGTCAATTTTCGTGTGGCTTTCTTCGTATTTGGTTGGAATAAATTTTCTGCTGCAGTGTTGTCTGCTATAAACAATGCTCTGAGGCCAATATCTTGTTTTCTTAGTTTGCCAACTAGCTGTTGGACATCACAATGACACAAGCACTCAAAAATCAGGAGATGCTAACAATCCAAGCTCCTTTTGGTTTGTTTTTCCATAACAAGCCTTTATTTTTTCTTTGATACAGTTAAATTCATTTTTTTAAGGCCTGCCTCACATTTTGGGTTTATAATCCTGTCATAATCCAGTGAAGGGCATCCTAGCCTGCCCTTTCCTTTGGTACTTTATTTCTACCCTTTACTGTAGGATTGGTATATGGGTACTGTGGAACCAACTTAACTGGTCCTTGGTATTTAAACTTGTGAATGTGAAGGTTCTATTATAGAATGAATCCCTCAGAATGAGTGATGCTTATGAAATCTCCATCTCACCTTAAGAAATCTTCCATATGGCATATTCCCAGTAACGTGTTTGTTTTTATTGTTGGCAATGTTATTTTCTGGCTCCGTTACATCATTTGTTAAAGTTAGGATGTAGTGATTGACAAGAAGGTTAAAAAGTCCACCCACAGTGTAAATAAACTTGTGTAAACACAGGTCTTGTGGTCTGGGTATAGAGCAGGGTTTGTTCTTTGGATGTTAAACCTTCAAGAAGACTGAGCTTACCAAACATGTACACACAGAAGGAGGAGATGAAAATAGTCTGGATTTATAGTTGAAGCAGATGTGAGTCACTGGCTTGGAGCATCCTGTGAACATAATGTCTCCTACACAAGGAGGGTTAGGATATACCAGGAAAGGAAGCCAACCACGTTGCATAGTATTTGGTAGCCTGATGGGGGAAAAGAGCTCCCTCTTTTCCTTCCTTAAAGAGTTAAACTGTATTTTAGGTTTTAATGTTTCGTGCACTTAAAAAAATGTAACCCGAGCTGCTGTATATGGCTGTGCTGTTTTTGTGCTGATCCAAAGGTGTGTGTCCAAGGGAGGGAGTGCAAGCTGACGTTTCTCTGGCGTTCTGTTCACCAGGCTGTGGGCCCTGGCGGGGAGCTGCATCTGATCAGAGGAGTGGTGCCATTTTCTTCTCACAAAAATGCCTCCCAGGCCTTGTTATAATTGTTCATATCGTTTGCTCTTCTTTCTCATAATTCTTTGAAGGTGGGAATTTATTCAGTTTCACCTCTTGGATTCCCAGCACCACTCTTGGACTAGAGTTGGAAACAGAGGAAGGTAGACTGACAATTAAATCTCAATAAAATATCTTTTGATATGTCTTCCAGTTTTGGAAGAAAGAGTATTTTTGGTGGAATAAGAATATTGCCCTGCAGAATTCTCTGATCTATTTCTTGTTTTACAATCTAGAGATAATCATATTAACATTTTGGCAAACTTTTTCTAGACATCTTGTTATGCATATAAAATACACACATGTGATTTTAAATCCTCGAGCTCCTTTTCTGTTTTGCAACTTTTTTTTTCACTCTGTAGTATATCATGGTCATTTTTTCCAAGTCGTATCCTGTAGGTCTACGCTATGAATTTTAAAGGCTATGTAATATTCTGTTGAGTGGATGGGCTATATTGTATTTAACCAAAGATGATTAGCTATTGATGGGTATTTAGGTTGTTTATGATGTTTTGTTGTTAAAAATGAATCGGAGGTAAACATGCATTTTTAACATAGGAATGCATGCTCACCTATTTTCTCCAGTAATAGAGCTGCTGGTTCAGAGGTTTCCAACTCAAATATTAATCTCTGTAAGAGAGAAATTCCACCTTCCTCATAATCTTTAGACCAGTAGGAGTGGATTAAAAGTGACATGGTGGGCATGGTGTGTCATTCATAAAAACACATACCTAATGATTCTAATTTACAACCAGAAAGCAACTTTGGAAGATGCCCGTAACGCCTATCTTGACTGCACACTTGGGATTGAGGGTGGCAGTGCTTTGTAAGTCATGCTGTGCTATACAGACCTCAGTGACTCATTACTGGGGCTTTACAGAGTATCTGCCGTGTTCTCTCAAAAATGTTTATGGAATCTATTTACTTACTTTATAAAAATTCATTAAATGCGAGGAGTGGGGTAACCTCCAATGACAATGGTTCTGCACCTATTTGTACAGCAGAATAAACCAAACAGATCATCAAGAAAACAAGCTGAGACCCTGCCACCTAAATCCCCTGAATTTCTGTGAGCAGGCCCTGAGCACCCCAGTTGATGTTAATGTTTGTCTTTGTTTGGAATTCCTCCTTTAAGGTATTTCTTTGTCAATCTCCAAGTATTTTTCTAGCCCATTAGAGAATAATTTTAACTTTTATCCAGTTTGAAAGTTTCTGACTCCTTCCAGAATATTTTTAGAGGATTTTTTTGGGGTGGTATTGATTTAGTCCCGATCTTTGTAAATCTTGTGAAGTCTTAAACATGGATTGTTGGTCTGCGATGCCCTCTGGTTTCACACCATGGCAAGCCCACTCCATAGCCCTTGTTGTTTCTACCACAAAGAATGATGAATTTGTAGTGATTGCACTTCTTAACTTTGTATGTATATTATTATCAGATTAAAGTTATGTGCCTATTCTAGTGGCATATTAGACTCCCTTTTTAGGTTTTTCTATTAAGAATTTTTAGTTAAGAATAGCAGTTGAACTACATGGAAAAATTGGCTGGTGGACTAAAATTTGTGTCTAATTTATTTAATTTTACCTCATACTTACATGCTATGGAGCGACTGAAATTTTCATCTGGAGAACTTTCTTATCAAAAAGTGGAGTTGTCTCAGTAGGAATTTGAAATATTTAGAGTCAGTAACCTTTACTTGACCAAATTTTTATAAAGAAGCTAAATTGACCACAGATTATCTCATTGACCTTAACATATGAAACCAGAAAAAATAGACTTTCATTGCACAAACAAATTGCAGGTTTTCTGATTACCATGTGAAGTTTTTGGATTTCGGAGGGAAATTAACATTTTTAGATTATTTTTAAGGGGAGCAATTTAATATTTCTCTTCTTTTCGATATTTACAACATTGACCCATTCCTTGTCAAGGGAATTGTGTTTCTCTGTCAAGACCTGAGGCATGGAGACGAAACAAATACAGTTAAGCTTGAGCCATATTTATCCTTCAGTATATTACAATTGGACAGTGTAGAGGGATCATTGTGAGCAAGATGGGAGCGGTACTGGAGCCCTTTTGGGAGGCATCCAAATCATTCAAGCCAGGGATGATGGGGATTCGAACCAAGGCAGAGATGTGAGAATGAAGACGAGCTGGTGGAATCCAGAAATATTAAATTGAATCCACAGCACTTGGTGCTTGGTTAGTTTTTATGGGCTATTGGAGGGAAAAGGTAGCATCTAGGTTAACTCTTAGTGAAACTGTTCAGTGGGTCGCTAGATAAGTGGACTTAAAGCCAGCAAGGCAGTGGCAGCTGGGTACATGATTAGTGTCATCAGATTAAAGGCAGGAGTCAAAGCTGCATTTGTAGAATTTCAAAAACGAAGTGGCAACGCAGAGGAGTCCTATCTTAAAACATGATCTTGTTTCTCTCATCTCTAAGTTATTTGAAGTTACCTCACTAGAGTTAACCATGCACTAGGGAAGACCAGCTGATTCTCCCTAAAAGTCTTCCAGGATGACATCATGTTTGCTGTTAATGTTGGGGAATTCTGAAACTTGGTATCAGCTTGTTTGGAGAGCATCTGCCTCAGGGTTGAGTCACATCAGTTTAAGAGGGTAAATGTCTAAAACCAGAGATTCTGGTTACTCACTGGCAATGGGAACATGACTGTGAAACAGTTCAGATTTTGTTGGTGCAGCCAGTACCAAAATATGATCAGAAGACTGCATGTTAACCATGGCGTCCAAACAGGGAAGTTTTTGAGGCAAGATAAATCAGTTACCTAATTATATTAAACTAAACGGCGCCTCTGTCTCACCAGAGGAGGCTCTGGCCTCTCAGGTGAGAAAATTCAAGCCTGTCGGCTACACCCACTTAGAACTATGATAATAAATGCCCAGCCAAAGGGCTTCTGCAGTTTTAATTTGCTCGATGCCCTGCCACTCCCCCTTGCCCTCTCACCACAGAGGGCAATTTCCAGTTCAACTATTGAAAATTAAAAGTGTTAGTGTTGGATTACAAAAACATCATTATTTGTACCCATTTGTTCATGTCCTTCATCTGCTTAATCCCTGAGATTTTAGGAGTTTACAGCTCCTACTCCGAAGGATAATTTCATTTCCTGGTAATTTGTGGGGGGTGGAAGGCCATCTCTCTACAGCAGCCCTGGACTAACAAAAGTGGGTGTGGATTAGATGGCTCAGAGCCAGAGGAAGCTAGATGAAAAGGCTTGAGAAAGATGAAAACTCACTGCAATTGTTTCCACAACTACCACTTAAGGCTGCTTTGACTTGCAAATCATATTGTAGGTTGGTTTCTTGGATGGGAAAGCTTTGTAATTATAGCCTGTGAAGCTCTGAACCAAAAAGATAAAAAGCTTTCATGGGGTTATAAGGGAAGAAAAATAATCTTCCCTTTACCCTTCTGAGTTCTTAGCTGAGACCCCTGTAATAAAAAACAAATTAACAAGAGAAAAACAAACAGAAGTTTATTAATAAGCATACCTCATGTATACATGGGAGATAACCCAAGGAAAAATGAGTAATCCATGAGGTGGGTTAGATTTTAGGATTAAATGCCATTTTAATAAGAAAAGGGGAGGGGGAATATAGACCTCTTAGGGGGAAGTAAGTGATTTATAGGAAAGATGAGTAGGCCCTAAGAAGAATAGATGGGAGGGAGGATAATTTGTGACAAGGGTTTTCTGGGGTATGGTGTTAACTTCTAGTCTCTCCTGTGACAAAAGTCACTCTTCTCTGGTTGAAGAAACTCCTGAGGAAGGGATTTATGACAACTGAGTTCCTTTTGGAGAATCTGTCTTTAGGCAGATAAGGGGAGTTCAGAGACAGCTCCCCCTGCATTTGCTGTCTTTCAGATGCCTTCAGTTCAAAGTGATCAATATACTAAAGTGCCACATTTTGAGGTGGCATGTCCTGCTACCCTGCAGGTTGATGCAGGTTGGAGTAACTGTGGTCATTGGTTCACCATTGCTGCTGTTTTCATCTTGTTTCCTTACAATGGGATCCCAGTTTTGGGCTGGTCATTGATTTATCACCAGTAAGATGTAAGACCTGATAAATCGGCTTACTTGAATATAGGGAAAAATCCTGTGCATTTTCTTCCTATATTGTCTCCTGAGAATGCATTCCTTTCTGTTCCACAGTTCCTCCTTAGGCTATCAGCTTTTAAGTTAGGTGTCCGGATAGCTGCAGGAGAACCAGTTAGGGAGTTGTTTAAAATACAGATCCCAAGATTCCGATTTGGTGGGTGTGAAGAAGGGGCCCAGGAGTCTGCATTTTTGAAAAGCTCTCCATGATGCATTCAGAACATGAAATCAGGTCTGGGAGACACTCTTACAGTGTTATACCCAGTTTTCGCGAGATTAATTCACAGAGAACGAATTGAGCGTTTGGAGATTTATTATGCCGGCGGCTGCGAGGGGCTCATGCCCTAAACAGACTCGCAGCCCTGAACAGTCTCTGCAGCGAGAATATAAAGGCAAAACCCACATTGTTTGGCTAAGGCGGCAGGTGGGGGGCTAGCGAAGCGCCAGACAGAAGCTGAGAAAAGCGTTCATTAACTTTCTTGGTTAACTATTCCCTGGAATTTACTCCCTGGAATTTTTATGGGCGGAAACCTTTTACAAAGTTTACAGAGAGCCAGGGGAAGGGAAGAGGTCATTGTTTACCAAATTTTGTTGCTCCTGCTTATCTTCAAAGTAGCGGCTGTAAAGGCTGAAATGGGAGTGCTCTACTTTGACAGATTATTGCCACAAAGATGCAATAGTACCCTTTTACTTTCTGAGTCTTTCCCTTCTAAGCCAGCATCCATTCCCATTTCCAGGGTGGCATTAAAAACATACGTACATATGTGATTTCACTCAGGCCTGTTAGTAAAGTCAACAAAAGAACAGCCAAGACCATATAAAAACGCTGTAAGAGTTTATTAGAGTTTATGGGAGCCAGACTGAGGACATGCCCTGCAGCATGATCTTGATGGATTGAGAAAATGTTCTGGAGAATGGCACTTTGGCAGTTCTTTTTATATATTTAGAATCGGAGGAGAAAACATAAGGAAGGTTACATGAAATCCACTGGTGGTTGGTTAAGGAGGCGGGAGAAAGCAAAACAGGGAAATCTCTGGGATTGGATAAAAGCAAAATGGAGAAACACATTCTTCTTTTACATTGGTGGGTGTAGGATAGTTAACACTTAACAGTAACAGGAAATAGAGGTGTCGGAGGGCAGAAGGCGGCAGTGAGGAGCTTGGTGCCCATGCTCCTGTGAGAGGGCCTAGGAAAGGTGACTCTGGCATTTTCAAAGGTATATTATCTGAGATGCAGAAGGACAATGGGCAGGGGCTCTATGAAAGTAAAGCTTAACCTTTTACTAAGGAAGCTTTGGCCTGGGGTGTGACCACCCACCACGACCTACCCAGTTAGGAATTTATGATCAGACCGTCCTGTGAGGCTACTTTTAGTCACTGAGCTTGTCAGACCTGCCATGTAGCCCCTTTCTCATCCACAGCATCATTGTCCTGAACAACACATCTGACAATTTCCCATAAAAATGAGTTGGATAATACCCTACTGGAGAGTTCCTGAGGGCAATGCCTATAAACTCCTTATCCTTATAACAGTACACAGACTTTCATATATATTAGACCATTTATCTACATTTAAAGAGTTTCATATTCATGAATGAGAAAAGTGAGGGTTTGGTAAATAAAAGGTTCAATTTCTCTTTTACAAATACTTTCTGGTATGGATGGCTACATTTATTCACTTTATACAAGTTCAGAGGGTCTTTTTCATATTATAGTAGGAAGTTAATAAAAATTCCATTTTAACCATTTATTATACAATTCAGGCACTAGAAATAAGTGATTCACATGTGTGTTCCATTTAATTCTTTCAGTGGTTCCACAAGGTAGGCAAAGATATCTCTGTGTAGTAGTTAGTAAACAGAGAGTCTGGAATTTTAAGAGATTTCCCCAGTCACATATAGGTCTCAAGTTTTGGAGCTGAAATTTGAACCCAGGTTCAGTGGTTTATTTTTCCTTTTTTGGGTCCTGGCCATTGAATAAAAACAGCAAAAGGTTATACTCATTTCTTACTACTTTTTCAAAAGAAGACTAGAATTTCCTAAGAGTTTGGTAAAACATGCATGCCACTTTCTCCCCCTCTTTTTTTTTCCGAACAGATTTTTACATAGTAAAATGATAGCTTTCCATTTTTTTAACCTCAGTGTTAGAAAGGAACTAATTCAAGATGGAAAATCAAAAACCATACCACAGTTGGGAAGGTACTGGCCAGAGAATTCCCAGTGGGTTTGGGAATATGACTTTCTTTCTACATTGCTTATAGAATGTTTGAGGTCACTCTGCGACCACTGGCTTTCTTTTTCACCTGTCCCCAAGTGGTGACAGGTGAGAGGCGTTGGAGCTAGAAAAGAACTAGTACACGTTTTTCTTTTTTTTTGAAAAAGGTCCCTGTCACTTATAACACCTACCTGAGAAAGTCATATGATGAATCATAGTGGGGAAATTCTGTTTGTTAACTTCTAGGAAATCACGGGGAATGAGTTAGTGGTCACTAACTAAGAATATCTTTTTTATTACAGAATTGAAACTAGGAGAAATTTCTTTAACCAGAGGATATTCTTTTTTAAATATCTCTATTTTCTCTCATGAGGTTACAGATGTGGTCTGGTTATAGGTGGACAGGTGTGTTGGTAGCATTTGTGAATCTTGCATTGGGAAGCATGTTCCCATGGTCTCCCATCATAAATCATGTGGATTTAAGTGAAACCTTTGATGTAGTCAGCAGCCAACTCTTGGAGAACAGGGGCCATGTCTTAATGATTTCTTATATCTCTAATTCTGAGCATAGAAGTAGCACCTGGTAGGACCAGTGGCTCAGTTTTACAGCAGACTGGTCAACTCCATGAGCTGCTGTTACCATATGCATATAGCTGTGCTAGCGACCCATATATAGGATCTCTAGATTCTCTATGTAGCCTGCATGACCAACCCATAAGCCCTCTCTGTACCATTAGTTCTGATTTATTAATTTCCTGAGAAATGTTCGTTACTGATTAAGGTGTAGAGCATGACTAGGATGACAACGCATTTACTCAAGTTACTGTTGAGCTTTTTGTATGATAGGGTTAAAATTCAGATTGACCTTGAATATAATAAATACAAATAAGTAGAATTAAGGCTATTAGGGAAATGCAGTTTTTTGAAAACTAAATACAGCATGGGGACTGTGTATGTGTGAGTTTTTTGTAGAGGAGAGCAAGGGGAACTCATGGTGATGCAACAACATACTGTTTTGTTTTCTTAATTATTGTGTGCACACTGCCAGTTAACCACAGGAGCATAGAATATGGAGAGCTGCTGGGTAACTTTTGCAAAATACTTAGTATTAGTCAGACATGTCTCTAATTCTCTGTCCACTTTGGCCAAAGGAAAATGTGGAGAATTTATCAAGGTTCCAGATTATGGCAACTGGATGTAGAGGAGCATTGGAAAATAAGACCTAGTGAAAGAGGCTAATAAATAAGGATTATTTCCTTAGCTTGAGCCAAAGCAGCTGAAGGGTGATTAAATTAATGGTCTTCTGTTGCATATATAGTTACTATGTAGAAGATAATATAATTATTTCCACTGTGAATAGAATTAAGGAAATAGATTTACATTAGAGTTAAAGGAGATTTTGATGGAGCGTAAATTGACTTTAAGGATTGTTGGACAGTAGAAAGACTTCCAACTGGAGATGTGAAGTCATGTTCCTTACAGAATAGAAATAGGGGTAGGTACTTCATGCCAGTTTGACTTAGATGCAGTTGTGGGGTACAGATTGACTTACTTTCTAGATCCCATCTCATGCTGCTCATCTCACATTGTGTTTGACATTTTTGGTAAATAGATCAGTATTCTCACTTTATTTATATTTTTTCATAGTTATTACAAATGCTAAGACCTCACTTTTAACGATTCTGTAATGCTTTTTAAGCAAGAGAGAGGTTAAACCACAAACTGAAAATGACTTCACCTGCAAGTCAGCTTGCTGCTCCTTCTTACATGGGCCCTTACAATATTCTCAATTCCAACCTGCCCTTTTTTTTTGGTTTGTTTTAGAAAACTTAACTGCACCCGCCCTCTTCGCTTGTTCTACAATGAGTGCCAAATCTGCCATCAGCAAGGAAATTTTTGCACCTCTTGATGAGAGGATGCTGGGAGCTGTCCAAGTCAAGAGGAGAACGAAGAAAAAGATCCCTTTCTTGGCAACTGGGGGCCAAGGCGAATACTTAACTTACATCTGCCTGTCAGGTAATGGAAACTAGATATTAATATTATTAAAGCAACTTCTTTAAAATAGTTCATTCTGAGGTATCCAGGAGGGTTGTATTCCCGGGTTTTGTACATGTCTGCTCTTCCACTCTCCTGTCCTGTTTTCCTGACGTCTTCTCTGATCCTTACTTATGGCACCTTTAGTTTTGAGGTTACCTTATATGGGAAAGGTAATGAAGTTCCACTTTAATGTATTTTCTGAATCATTCAGAACGTCTATAAGGGGTTCGGCAGACACAGTTACTTGTCCATACTTCCTTCACTAGGACGTTGATGGAATGTGGGCTATCCTCTGGGCTTTTTTGTAGAACAATTCCTGATATTTGGTTAATTGTCCTTACTAGCAGCCTGAGATTCATTGAATTTCTTTTTCTTAACAGTTGCCAATAATCAGTGATAGTTTGTCTCAAGATAAATATCAACACATTGTGAAATGTGAGGAAGAAGTCTGAGCTCATAGATCACTGCTTTGCCTGACAGCTGTTCCTTGTCAGAATGAGGCATCTGTGTCTGTTAAGCTTAGTATTTTGTTGGATTATTTTTTTCTCTCTTTCTGTTTGTGATTGTTGTAGATCTGTGGGATGTACTGTGGATCCATACCAATTTTTTGAGATAAAACTTGGATAAGTTTTCCATGGAGTTATGGCGCATTTATAACATTTCTGATATTTCTTGTAGCTGGGCAATGGAAAAATTAAGTTTGCCTTAATTCATCCCTTTTTAAAATTTCCATTAATTTAAATTAATGGAATTAATTTGTGGCTTGGGAATTAAACTTTATTTTTGGGCCCATTTTTAACTGAAAAAAAATAATAAGCCTGTTATCATTTAAGCTTATCAGAATTATTTCAGGGTAGAGATAGCTTTTTTCCAGAAAGAACATGTAAAGATAATAATAATGAGACTGTATCTTAGTATAAAATGAAATGAGAACAGCTTTGGCCAGTGTGGCTCAGGCGGTTGGTTGGAATATCGTCCTGTGCACCAAAGGGTCTTGGGTTTGATTCCTGGTCAGGGCACATACCCAGGTTGGGGTTTGAATCCCCAGTTGGGGAATGTACGGGAGGCAACTGATTGACTTCTCTCTCTCTCTCTCTCTCTCTCTTCCCCACCTCTCTCTCCTTTCCTGTCTCTCTAAAATCAATAAAAAGATAGCCTCCAGTGAGGATTAAAATAAATAAAAACAAAATGAAATGATGAGATCATAGCCCTTTGATAAGAATGCCTTCTGATTGGTTAAAAGAAAGCTTTTATTTAAATAAGTGTGGGAGAATTGACCTTGAAATATAAGTCTCTCTTTCTTAATCCCAAATAAAAATTAGGTTAATAAAATTTGGTTATCGTGGGAGGACACTTGCATGCCTTTAGTGTGCTGGACAGTGCCTGGCATATAATAGGGGCGCTATTCATATCTAATGACTAAGTAAAAGAAAGAAGCAGCCTTTCCTAATACCGTCCTAGTATTCTGTTAATGAGATTCAGGTCTTAAAATATTTTTTCATATTCTTAAATTTAGATTCTAGAATTTTTGCTTGCACTAATAACAATAGAAATGCATTACAATAAGTTTTGTTTTATGTTTGGGCTGACCTGAACATGGACACATAGTGATTCTAACTATATTTAGCTCTGTGCTCTCAATATTTCATTGAGATTTCTTGAAGACAGTAGTTGAGGAAAAGATAGATGGTCTAAAATCCCCTAGTTTTTCCTAGTACATGCCTATACCTGGAAAAGAGGGCAGTTTTATGTGCATTTGAGGCACATGCTATTGTTGGCCTATTTTGGATCATGTAGTCTACAAGAGTGATATGGGGACTCTAACTGCCTCATCTCAGTGAAATAACATAACCATTTCCCCTGCTGCAGGAGATGATGACTGGATAACTGCATGTCCTTTACAAATTACCAAGAACTTCGGGTTTCAAGTCTGAAACTATGAGACATGCTCTTTTGTTTCATTGTAACGGAGGAAAATCTTTTGTTCTGAAAGTCTTCATCTTTTTCATGTATTTGAATTTTGAGAGGGCAGGTTGATAAAATAGATCTGACATTTAAGCAAATGAGTTCATGGAAATTGGGGCAGAAGAAGGCTAGGCAACTTTGACACCCAAAAATTTTTTGCAGGTTGGTTTTTCTTATAATTGAGACAGCAGCAGCTACCTTTATTTTCTTATGTGACTCTTAGAGGAATATCAGTCACATCTCTGATAAGGTAATGTTTTTATTAACAAGTAATTTATTAATTACTCAAATATTTATTAAGTACTTTTTATGGACTGACCACTCTAGGCACTAGGGGTTCAGTTACGAAAAAAACTTATGAATCTTACCTTGTTTCACGGGGAAGGAGCAATAAACATTAATAAGTTACTCATTAAAATAAATATAATCATTAACCATAAAATAGTTAACAAGGAAAAAGATAGATGAAGACATGTGTAAGGAGAATTTGGCCTGGTTGGGAGAACCCAGAGCTGCTCCACTGGTTCTGAAAAAAAGAACCATATTGGTGCAGAGAGCATTCCAGGCAGAGGGAATGGCAGCCTCATTAAAAGACTCAGCAGGGTTTTGAGTTTCTCCTTTCCTCCTATTAAGTTGAAGGATGACCTCTTTGTCACTAAACTCACCTAGGAGGCTGTGAAGTGAAAGCAGAGTCCTTGAATGACAGCTTCCTTCCTCTTTTTAGTGTGAACCACCTAATGCTTTCCGGGGAGGCCAAGCCTTTCAACTCCTATGGTTTGATTGATGATAAAAACCAGCTATCCATTTTGAACAGGCAAAATTAGTACAAATTAAGACAATGTCTGCAAATAATATTTAACCACTTTTAAAACAGTATAAATAGTTAATTTTTTTTAAAAAAGAGAAGAATATCATAGTTTTAAACGCTTGCCAACACATGCATGTAAGACATTGATATCCAGTGTCTTTTCCTAGTGTTTCTTTGTGTGAGTTCCCCCCTTTCAGTGTCTGGCAGAATTTATAATCAGAGGGAGAGGCCTGTGAACATAAGACATTATTTTCAGAGGGTAAGTATATCCTCTGTAAGAATGCAAAAAAGGTTCTGGAGTGCAGGAAATATGATAATCTTTCTTGAGTTACTTAGTTGTAATTGTATAAGGAGAGAAATAAAATCTCCAGTTCATTCATAGAATTTGAGTGTTTCTCATTGGACTTCCTGAATGGTTTCTTTAATGGTATGAAATGCTTATATACTGACATGATTCTATTCATTAGCATTTGTAAAGCACTTGTTTCTACTTTTCCTTCTTGGCAGTGGCTAAAGTTAAAAAGACTGACAATACCAAGTGTTAACAAGAATGTGGAGCAATTTAAGTTCTCATACTTTGTTGGGCAGGGAGGATGTGAAAGTGTAAGTGCTTTGGTAAACAATTTGGCATTTTGAAATAAAGTCAAACATGACTCAGCAACTGTGTTCCTAGGCATTTACCCAGAAGAAATAAAATCATATGTCCACATAAAGGCATGTACATACAGCTTTATAACATTCTTATATATAATAACCAAAAGTCAGACTCAAATGTCCATCTACATGTGAATGAATAAGCAAATTATTTTATATCTATGCAGTGTAATACTACCCTAAGAAACTACTTGTACATACAGCCACATGGATGAATCTCAAAAGGCTTATGTTGGTGAAGAAAAGAAAAGAAAAAGATAGAAAAGACTACATGCTGTGTGGTTCTATTTATATGAAATTCTAGAATGGACTTGAGCCATATTGACAGAAAGCCCATTGGTGTTTGCCAAGGATTGGGATTGACTGCAAAGGGGCATGAGGGAATTTTTTCAATAGTGTAAGTGTTCTGTATGTTGATTTTAGTGATGGTTACTTAGGTATAGCATACATTTGTCACAAACTCATAAAACTGCACACTTAAAATGGGTGCATTTATTTTATGTAAATATATCTCAGTAAATTGACATTCTAAAAATGTCTTATAGAGACACTAATGGGTTCATCTTTTATAGGTAAGAGAAGTTATCCTAGAATGCCCTTTTGAACCCTCAGACAGAAGCAGTTGTGGATCATATAAACTTGTGCATGCACCTATATGATTTGTGTACCTATTTGTTCTAAGTTTCTTACAGCACTTGGAACATTGCCGAGTATAGACACAATAGATGCTTATATGGAAGATGCTATTTAAATTTAGGGCTTACTACATACCTGATTATGGTATAGACTTTATTTGTAATAGAACTGTTAACTCATTTAAAGTGTGAAGTAAGCCCTTCTCACAACAATTTCTACAGTTAGTTGCCCCCTCGCTGATATTTCGGTCTATAAATCTAAACTAGAAACATGCTAAGAAGTTAAAATCAATTTATTATTAGAAGCTAGTTACCTATTAAACATTTCTCATTTTCATGTTAAAAATCTATTCCCCCATCCAGTTTTAATTCAGTGTGTGTAATGTGTGATGCTAGACTTTATGTCCATAAATGGTTAAAAAAATTCTTTCCTTGGTTGCTACTTATTGTTCCTATAGAAGGAGCATGAAGAAACTTTATTTTTTGTGGTTAATACATTCTTTTACATATTTTGTTAAAACAGAAAATCTTAATCTTTTCAAAATGATTTTGGATTTGTAGAGAACAAATTTTTCATATTTAAAAAAATGTTTTGACTGTTCTTTGATGATGTAATTTATGTAAATGTCCCCATGGAAGGTAATGATGTGGACTAGGAGCCTAGAACCTGACAATATTTTCTTTTTTTTAATTTATCTTTACTGTTGAAAGTATTACAGATGTCTCCCTTTTTGCCCCCCATTGACCCCCCTCCATCCCATCCCCACCCCCACCCCACTGCCCTGCCCAGACCTTCACCGCACTATTGTCTGTCCATGGGTTATGCATATATGCATATAAGTTTTTTGGTTAATCTCTTCCTGACACCTCCCCCCCACCCCAACCCCTTCCCTCTGAATTTCATCAGTCTGTTGTATGCTTCAATGTCTCTGGATCTATTTTGCTTGTCAGTTATTTAGTTCATTAGATTCCACAGATATGTGAGATCATGTGACACTTGTCTTTGGTTGCCAATCCTAAGTGTTCCTTAGAATAACCTCCAGAAGTTTTCAAAATGCAGATGGCCTGGTTCCACCTGTGTCCTACTGATGCAGCACTGGGTAATGGAGAAAGTAATCTGTATTTTGAAAGTGTTATGCTGAAACTAAGGTTGAGAAGTTTCATTATCTTGGGGAGTTATACTCTGGGTTGTCTTATTAGTATATTTGACATAAGGATATATTTTTGGTACTCAGCTCTATCAAAAGAATTCTTCTTAGTCCCTTTCTTATTGACTGACCATGGTCAAACCTCTGAATTTTTCTGGGCTTCAAGTAATTCAGTTGACAAGTTCAAGCGTACCTTTGGACTCTTGTGTTTCTAGGATTCTGAATTCCCATGGGTGTTTTATGCCAAATTTTATTCTTATTCTATACGTGTCATGTAGGGAGAAATTCAGGTTATTAATAATCCAAATGGATGCTTAAAACATTTATGAGAGTTTGAGAACA
Organism: Miniopterus natalensis; assembly: GCF_054644295.1. Lineage (NCBI taxonomy): Eukaryota > Metazoa > Chordata > Mammalia > Chiroptera > Miniopteridae > Miniopterus > Miniopterus natalensis. The sequence goes on along the minus strand of NC_142081.1, from coordinate 70,041,576 downwards.
TTCTTTATTGGTTGTTATTGGAATTAGGGTAACCAAAGTTAATTGTCAGCTGTCTGGCATAAGGAAGAAATTATTTTTATCCACTTTCTGATTCAGACTGGATCTCATCTCAAGGTCTATAAATATTAGAAGAGAGAAACATGAAGAATATAAGACAGATGAAATTTGACCTTCATAAAAGTGTTTTATTCAGGATGGTGAGTTGACTTTCCAAGAGTTTTTATCCAAGAAAAATGAAGAAACCCACATTGAACTGAGAGGTATATAAAAATATTAGTAGTGAAGGAAGAAAAAAAAAACAACTATAACAACAATATATACTTAATATTTTTACTATAGAAGTAGTAAGTATTGCTGAAAATATGAGTCTTTCAGAAAATTATGTAGAAGAAAATGAAAATCATTTATATTGTGTATGTTATTATTTTAGCTCCAGTAATCCTCACCTTAGGTGGCATGTTCTTCTTTTCACTGGTGAAGGGGCTAGTGTTCATCAGAGAGGCTATGACATCCCAGAGTCACTATTTTGGTAGTGACAGACTTGGAAATCCCAGTCCCTGGGACCTCAGTGGCCACGCTTGTTTTGCCATAGGACCTCATCTCTTCTGACTTAGGTAAGGAAGGTGGTGTGCTGTAGAGAGGACCTTGTTTTAAGAACCCGATTTTTTCCTAACTTTACAAAATTGACAAAGACATTGAACAGTTTTGACCTGCACTGTGTCTTCCTATCTCATTCATGAAGTTATTGATTGATAGACTGCATTTTTGGAATACAGTGTATGTCAGGGTAAGCCTTTTGTCTCTAAATATGGAGATTTGATATGTAAATCCAGCCATAAAACTTTAAGTAGCCCTAGAAGACAATGCAATAAAAAACAAAGTTATTTTCAGTGCCTTACTTATATGATCCTTTCTATATTCTTTTTTATTTTATAAAAATACAATATCCTCTCTTATACCCTACATTGAGAATTTGGCTCTTTTGTGATATGTGCATAGACGCCTTTGATTAAAAAACATTTGTAACAATAATAATCTTTGGTTATGGAAAGGCAAAGTAGAGAGAGGGTTTTCTTCTGAGATGTCTTCTGTCTCAGTAGATTTTGCCACCAGGTGTCATTTATAAATGAACATTGGTGTGCCAGTGCCATGCATCCATCACTTGCTTCAGTGCTCAATACGGTTAGGGTGGCACCGGCCCGCCCTTGAATTAGTAATAATAGCAGTGATGGTATTTATTGAGTTTCTGTGTCAGGCATGGTTTTATGCCCTTTATATCTGTTAACTCAGTTTTTACAACAGCGTTATGAGGTAGATAACACTACTGGTCTCATTTTTTAGATGAGGATACTGAGTATACAGAAGTAAATTAGCTTCCCCAAGATCAATTTGCATGTTACAGAACAGGGATTTGAGCCCAAGTAGTTTGATTCTAGGCCTATTCTCTCAGCCTCTGTGCTCTTCTCTTCTCCTCTCTCTCTCTCCCCCTCTCCCTTTCCTCACTCCCTCTCTTTTTTTGAGAGAGGACTTCCTAAACAAAAATATTTTTTCTTGCCTTCCCTCATGCAGCTTTAGTGATAATCTTGTCTCTGTATTAATCTGCTTTCCTACCTCCTTAGGCTTTGGTTGATTTTGGCTGGGTGGTGACAGCCTTCCACACCAATAACTGGGCTGTTAAGAAAGCCACATATTAGAATGATAGTGTCAGCAATGTACTTGAGTCTTAGAGAAAATTAATTCCTCAGGGCAATTCTGAGAAGCTCCTGACAAGGGGCACTGCCATGTGTGAACTTGTTCTGTTCAGTTGTATAACAGAAAAAATGTAGATGCCTTACTTTTTTTTTTTTTTAGAGTTTCCTTGGTGGTTCTAGATCTCTTCCTGTTAAAATAGGTAGTAGTATTTGTCTTTTCTAAAGCTTTGTGAATAGGAGAGTCCAAAAATGGGTAACTAAGTACTTAACAGGCATGATCTCATTTCACCCTCACGGCAGCCTTCTGACGTGACTGCTGTTGTTCTTTCTACTTTACAAATGAAACAGCCCAGGCTTAATGCCGCTAAGTACACCGCCCGGGTCAGGCGGTTGGATGGTGACCGGGCTGAGACTCCCATCTGGGTTCATCTCGCACCCAAGTCTGCACACTTTTTAATTTTTTTCCAGGACAGGGCTAGGTCCCAGAAACAGAACTCTCCCTTCCTTAACAACAAGGACAACATTCCTTGAGCAAAGCATTTTAATCCCTGCGGATTTAGAGGATGTGCTGTCAGCGGCCTCGGCTTTTCTAGTGGTTTAGCACGCCAACAGCTTTCTTTTTCCATTCTCTCATGCACGCGTTCCAAGACCCAAACCAGATGGAAGCCCGGGAAAACTCTTAGCAGAGGCCGGTGCCAAACGTTTCATTTAAAAAGGAAACTCCATCTGTGTGCTCTCCCACCATACAGCCCACTGCGAAGAACAGGAATTTCACAGCTGACTCACTTATGTTCATTTGATTAGTTTTGACTGATTGCAAAGGTGGAGCAAGTGGTGGTTGGGGACATGGCAAACGAAGGCCGCTCTCCTTCTGGAACGCGGCTGGCGAGGCAGCGCACCCGGCAGACATCTCAATGGCAGCGACCAAAAAGGCAGGGCTTTTTGGTTTTTTCTTTAAATTTTTTTTTTTTTTTACTCTTCACCCAAGGGTATGTTTTTGATTTTAGAGAGCGAGGAAGGGAGAAAGGGAGAGGAAAACATCAGTGTGAGAAACATCAACCTGTTGCCCTCCCGCACACGCCCTGACCAGGGGTCAGACCTGCTACCTCGTTGTGTAAGGGACGGCACTCCAACCAACTGAGCCTCCCGGCCAGGGCAGGAAGGCAAGGTTTTAATCCATGCAAATGCATTCTTTGTTGGTGATGATTTTCTGAGTTTCCACTTGTAGAAGTTAGTGCCCTTTGCTGTTATATTGAGAGTTGAATATCATCAGCATTTCATCTGTTAGTATGTCATAGTCAGAGGCACTGAGGATACCATGAGTCCCTGTGTGTGTGTGTGTGTGTGTGTGTGTGTGTGTGTGTGTGTGTGGACAAGGCCTGATACATAGAAGGCCCTCAGCTTTATGAGCAACATTGTGAGGATACCATGAGTCCGTGTGTGTGTGTGTGTGTGTGTGTGTGTGTGTGTGTGTGTGTGTGTGTGTGTGTGTGTGTGTGTGTGTGTGTGGACAAGGCCTGATACATAGAAGGCCCTCAGCTTTATGAGCAACATTGTCTTGTCATTAAATGGGACATTCACTGGTTCTCGTCATACAAAGATAATTCAGCTGCAATTTTTAAAAATGTATTAATGTATGCCTGTGACAGGATTTGTCTTGGGGGTTTCCTACTCCCCCTTTCATTCTTTTTTCAGTTTCTCTCTCAAATTTGCTTTCCCCTCCCCTTTGTTTCCCACCCTTGCCAGGGATCTCAAGGTCATTCTGACTCCCAGTTTCTAAACCAAGCTACTCTTAATTCTCTATGTTCCAAAATTATCCTCCACCCCCCACCCCCGCAAAACTAGAATATTGGGGGGCTCACACTGCTGTTCTCTTTCTGAGAGTTTGAAGACTTCTATTCTGATCTAATGAGTATTTGTGCGTTGCTGGGTCGATCGGACGCCGACATCCTTGTGTTCGGGCCTCTTGATCCAACTTTGTGGGGAGTTAGAACTGGCTTAGTCGAGTTCCTGTCCCTGAAATGGGAGATGTTGTTTTCTTACACCTATCTTCGCTAGATCAAAAGAAAAATTGAAACAAAATAAAACAAGATGTTCTCAGGGGTCAGGCAAGTGCACTGCTAAGCAAATAGCAGAAGTGGGAGAGGCTGGTACAAATGCCTGTGGACCCAGAGTTTCAGCCCAGATCAGATTCTTGTTTGCCCAACTCTTCCTGTTACCCTTCGTTCAGAGAGAAAGAATGATTGTGAGGGCTGTTTCTGTGCCAGTTACAGTCATGATAAACCATATGCAGAATTTTCCAGAGGAAACTATAAATGGCCCCAAGGACGGTGAAGCTGCCAGGTTGTCCTGTCCCATGAAGAACAGATGACTAGTGCCCTGAACTTGATCACATTTCTCCTCTGGTCTCCCATGTCGTCTTCTACTCGCACTAGCATTGCCAGGTTATCTTTGACAGTTGGGTTTCTGTTTCCGCCCCCAAACTGCCTGTCCCTAGAGAGTAGAGACGTGTGGTAGACACCTCTCTAGCCTCTGGAACAGATGAAGGGCCTGGGGGAAACAGGGCCAATCCTACTCTTGCTCAGACTGCAGCTTGGGCTCACTTTCTGGGTTGGAGCTCTGGGCTGGGAGCTCACACATTCACTCTGGGCTACATTGGCTGGGGCTTGGTTTAGCACTTTTTTTTTTTTTTTCCAACTTGCTGTTATTCACACTAAATTGCTGCTGGGTGTTCTTTCAATTCCTTTGGAATTCATCTGGTTACTGAGCAGGGTCTTTTCTTTTACATAACGGCCCAGTTACCAAAATGAAAATGCAGATTTCTCTGATTTACTTGGACTTTTAGAATCATCCAAAATGAGCAATTTATAAATGTTTCGATTGTAACTACAGTGGGAAGCTGCTGTCTCACGTTTTCGAAGTGCCTGAGTTGTCTCTCCTGAAGAAGGAGTTCAAACTGTGGAGGAAGAAACGATCATTTAATGGGCACTGAGAATATCCAAACTTTCCCTGAACGTTCTTTTTTCACAGTAATCGTTTGTCACTTCTACATTTCCTTAAAGAGGGTTCTCAAGGGAAAAATAGACTCCATTTTATTAAAAATCTCTCTGCGGATATTCATACTGTTCTCCCTTCCGACGCACACACATACCCTTTTAACACAAATTGGTTTTTATCCACCACGCTTAGGTCTCGTGTGGCTTGGGTTGCAGACCTCATGCCCAAGTGCGTTTTGATGTTTGTTATCAGTTTAACAAATTACGCTGCGCTGAGAAGCCTACAGGGACTTGGCGAGTGGTGTTGAGGAGGCAAGAATAGACCCGGCCTTGACTCCTTGAGCTCTAGGTTTCCATTTGCACAGAAGGAAGCAGTAGAGTGCAGAGCTGCCCTCTTTGGTTTTCCAGGGAATGTGAGTAAGCAACAGTTATGTAAGTTTTTTGCTCCAATAGGGATCCTTTCTGTCGCGGACAGGCAAGAGGCAGCTGTGCTTTGGGATCCATGAATTTTCACCTGTTTTCCTCCCTATAAATACACGTGTGTTCTTTATCAGAAACATAGAAAGCACCACAAATAAAGGAAAAAATGGGAAAAAATCATGTAAAAATTGTGGCTTTCACTTTAGGTTTTATGTTTTTTAATACTCCTCCCTGTTTATGATATTCTAGGTATAGTTTTGTTTCCCTTTTTATTTTTCATGATAGTAAAATTTTATTTTTATACACTCTTTATAAAGATAATTTTATTGGCTTCTTGAGTACCATAGAGTATTTAACCATCTATTGTTGGCTATTTTGTTGTTTTCAATTTTCACAGTGAGACATAAGGAACACCCGGTCTTGCTTATATACGCTCACACACGCACACACACACACACATATGTATGAATCCATCTTACAGATGAGGAAATCGAGGAGCACTCAGAGAGCCTGTCAGCGGAGACATTCACACTGCTAGTAAGTGGTAAAATGAGACTGGAACCCCAGTGCTCTGCCATGGACCAGAATGAGCTTATTTGAAAACCCACATGTGTTAGAACTTCTTAAAAGTAAAATATCTTATTGCACAGTGTGTGCTTAACACCTGGTTAACCATCCCCATCTTTGAGGTACATATGATGCCTGCTCATTTTAGGGTTAGGGTATTATTTGATTTCCATATGCATTTGCAGTTGTACATAAATGTGGTGTGGTGTTTGTGCCCCTGTGTGTGTGTGTGTGTGTTTGCAGAGAAAGATAGGAATGCTCTAATGCTCCTGAAAAGAAGCAGCTGCTTACTTCATGTTTCTGGTCTGGTTCACTTATGAAGTCATTCGACATCTTCAATTGTATTGTTAGATGTGGGATGGGGAAAGTGGCAAATGTCAGCCAAACATATGTGTGCTTTCTGGAAGGTAGAGGGCTAGCTGCAGTGTGAACTGTGTCCTAACACAGGCAAGGGGCCTGTCACAGTGCTCAGCACTTGGTAGTTAGAAGTGAGGACTCTGTTTTCAGAACCTGAAATCAGCAGAAACGGTTATTTGTTTCAGTTCTAGTATTAGGTTTGATTTGGACTAGATGTAAACATCTGTGACTTTGCTTTTAGTTCACTATCATCAGGCTGGGAATGGTTTATTTGGTTCTGAAGCCTCTTGGCCTTTTGTACTATTTAAAAAGTGGATACTTACATTTCCTTTTTGGATCTGACATTTATTGATTCATCCCGGGGAGCCTCAGTCTTTGCTTATATACCAGAGTCCTTGGTTCCCATATAAACAGCTTTGAGCCAGTGCCTATTCTTTTTTGTACGTAATTATTTTTCTTGCCAGTTTTTACACTTCATATGTAACAGCTGTATAGACCATTTACTTACAGCATGGCTATACCAACCTTCTTTGGGAAAGAAATTTTTCAAGCTTGAGTTCAAACACTAGGTCTCCAAGACATTCACATGCACCACATCTCACATAAAGATAAGTGTAAGTCACAATACTCCCTTTTCTATGGAATTTAGAGCTATGAAACACATCACTTTTGTTTTCAGAAATAACATAGTTCTGAGATTAGATTGGACTTTGAGTATGTGTTTCAGAGATTGTCTTTACCCTCCAACCCCCTTTCGATGCTGCCCCTCACTTCAGGTGTCCTGTCCAACTGCTATTAGATACCAGTACCCTTTGCCTCCCAAAGCCAATCTTTGCAACCCACCAGGGTTGGCCACTGTTTCCTCTCTGAAATTACTCTCTTCCTTCACCACTACTATTAAAAATTTCCTCCAGTGGGACTGAGGAAATGTGATCTGAGATGTTAGGAGAAAACTAATACAGTTTGCAAAAACTTTTAAAGACTGATATGTGCCCAGCGTGGCTCAGCAGTTGCACATCAACTATGACCCAGGAGATCGCGATTCGATTCCCGGTCAGGACACATGCCTGGGTTGTGGGCTTGATCCCCAGTGGGAGATGTGCAGGAGATAGCAGATCAATGACTTTCCCATCATTGATGTTTCTATCTTTCTCTCTCTCCCTTATTCTCTCTGAAATCAATAAAGATATGTTAAAAAAAAAAAAAAAAAAAAAGACTGATATGTAATTTGAATACCTTTCCCAGAGGGCAGTTGCATTTGCAAAAAGTGGCGACCCCTGTAAAGCTACTGTGACGGTGGTAGCAGTAGTAACACTGAGAGCATTTATTGAGCAACTAGCATCACCTCTTTTATATCTTCTCAGAGAATTGTGACTGGGGCTGGTAGACACACTGTAATAACCATCTGCGCTTCCTGTTTTGATCACTGTTCTACAGCGCCTGTTTCCTTAGGTATCTGTTGGAAGTATTCATTTGTTCAATGTGGACACTTAAAAACTCTTGCTTGGGGCCTTTTTGTATGGGGATGACTTTTACCTGGAATTTTAGAAAACAGCCTGTTAAATGGACTTTGATTTTATTTAATTTGGCTGCTGTTGGTTTTTGCATTTAAACAAAGAGTTTTATAGAAAAAAAATGCAACTTGATACTAAGGAGTCTTACATCACTCATTTTCATAAATCGACTTACTAACCAAGGGTACTTAGGATTATAAATGCCTCCTTCAATTTCAAAAAATGTGTTCGTGGTGTGTGTTTTTAAATCACTCTTAGCCAGCCAGATAAAACTCCCTGGCTTTAAGTCTGTGAGTTGATAGGGATCTTGTTGCCAAGATTTTTCTACATAATATTTCAAACTTGCTTCCTTCCAAAATTTAATTTTATTTTGAGCTACAGTACAGCTCTGTGAATGTGGAGGTCAGAGGAAGAAAAGAATCTTCTTTTCCATAAAATGAGCTCTTTCATTCTGCACTGGAAATACCTTGCAGGCCACAGGCAAGGGGAGAGTTTTGCAGAAATGAGTTTAAATTTCCGTGTGGCCAGTTTAATTTTTGCCTAGAGGTAAGATGGTGGTACTGAAAGACTTGTGAGGATTCAGCACTTGGCATTATGCAGTGTAGTTAGAATCCTAAATACTTTTGTTTGTGCAGCATTAAAAGTGAGATTTGGATGGGAATGATTTACTTAGATTTATGGTTTAGATTATTCTAATTTTAGCCTAACCGCATTGAGTCCAATTAGAACTTTCAAGTTCTGCTTTTATAAGAGATGCTCTGCAGAGTGTCATTTTCCTAAGTTTCTAATGGGTCTTGAAAAGGTAAGAATTGTCTGTGTACACTGTCAAGCGTACTGTATTGGTGAGAAGTTGCAGAAACCCTTCAGATATGAGGCTTTCTTTTGTCATACATAGAGTACAAGTGGGAAGAAATGGCTTATTGAGTGAGTTCTGTGTGTATAAAATGTTTCTTCTATTTCCAGGAAAGCCATCAGAAGTAACTGCATAAGGGCACAGGCTTTGGGGACAGAAAAAGTGTGAATTTGAATCTTGGTTCTACTGACTAGTCATGTAACCTAGAGAGACTCACTTGGCCTCTCTAAGCCTCAGTTTCCACTTATGTAAAATGGTGATTAAAAACATCTTGGAGGACTATTGTGAAAACTTAAAAAATTGTATGTGAAGATGTACATACACTGCTTTGCTTGGCCCCAGAGCATGCTTACTAAATGTTAGTTTCTTCATTATCCTCATCTGACATTCAAAAGCATTCTTTTATTGGTGACTAGGAGTAAGAGTGATCAGTGATTTGTCAGTGACTGCACTAGAAAAGGCAAGAAAGTAGCCTGCGACTTTGCACATTTTCAGGAGTGAGAATGGCAGTTTTGTGCAGGAACCAAAGAGGGTTTCTAGTCCAGTGAGCTTGACACATATCAGGTGCCTAGTCACAAGTTTTGTCACTGCCATATTGGCTTGTATGAAATTATTCGTTCTGAAGTTGGAAATTATTCATCTCTTTTGAAAAACAAATGAGTGACAAGCCAGTGGAGTTTCAGTGTAGAGGGAGGAGGCTGGATACTTCCTTTTTTTTAAACCTTCACCTGAGGATAGTTTTTCCATTGCTTTTTCAGAGAGAGTGGAAGGGAAGGAGAGAGAGGGGGAGGGAGCACATTGATGTGAGAGAGGTGTATTGATTCGTCGCCTCCCTCTCATGCCCGACTGGGGTGGAGCCTACAACCCAGGTACGTGCCCTTGGCTGGAATCGAACCTGGGACCCTTCACTCCAAGGGCCGACGCTTTAACCACTGAGCCAAAGCAGCCAGGGCTGGATAACTTCCTATGCTGCGAGTTTGGGGTGAGGTGAAAAAGCAGGACTAGACTCAGACACAACTCTGTCCCACCTCAGCCATATCCCTTTCTAGCTGTGGGCACAGAACATCGCTAACCCCTGTGAACTGCTCTCCACCAGGGACCTGGTGTGGAAATTAAATAAGGCCACCTGCAAAGTGCCTGGCACACTATAGGCCTCTGGCAAATGCTAAGCATAGTGTTTGTGTGTGTGTGTTGGGGTAGGGATACAAAGTGCAGCTCTATTCTTGGAGAGCTTAAGAGCCCATAGAATATACTGAATGCTTAAAAGTGGTCCATTCACCGGAAGGACACAGTGGGAACCACTCCTCACTACTTTATGGCCCAATTACCTGCTGAAACCTGAAGTGTCACTGCCCTGGCCTCGGCATGAGCACTAGTCCTATTAAGAGCTAAGTTCTAGTATTTCATTCTGAAGGCATGGTGGATTAGTGTGTTACAAAAACAAAGCTTGCCAGGTGGTTCAGTGTGAGATATTTTTTTTTCTAAACTGATGTACCATCAGTTTTTATTGCCTTCTTAAAATGTCTTTGTTTGCGGGGAGAGCCTTAAAGCCCAGTAGGCGGCAGGCAGCTTGCAGAAGTCTGCGCACAGGGATGGCTTTAAGCTGTGCTCTCAGTCCCCAAAGACCTTGAGTTTCCTGCAGTTTGATAACTTGCTTTAAGGATATAAAAGAAACTTCTGAAAACCAATTTCTGGTGTATCACTTTATTTTCTCCACGTTCATTTTTATGCAAACGAATGCCATTCATTTGGATTTTCTTCTATTTAAAGCTTTGAAAGCCAAAGCGTGCATCTGAAGACTTAGTCTGCAGCAGGTCAGCTGTGTCCCTGACTAGCTATCTCTTCCTCATTCCTGGTAGGCAGTGGCCGGTCCTCTGCGACCGGGTGCCAGCCTCTGTAACTTGGTCCTGAACCTTACTGACCTTTTTTTGTGTGTGTGTGTGTGTAACTCCAGTCTCTTCAAAGGTGCAGTGATTTTATTTTTCTTAATTCCATTGACCCACATGACCAAATACCTAGTGGGCAATGTTTTCTTCATGGTCAGCTGCCCAGCTGCTTGCTAGTAGCTAGTAACTGCAGATAGAGAGGAGACAAGAGCTTGGGCTTTGCAGTCAAGCAGACTTGGGTTTGAATCTTGCACTGACACCAGCTGTGTGACCTTGGGCAAGTGACTTCCCCTCTCAGCATCTGGGTTTCCTCAGCAATAAAGCTCGGTGTTTGGTGTGGTTGTAAAGATGAAAGGTAATGTGGGTGAAGTACCTGGCATATTTTCTAGCACAGAGTAAGTGTTGCTTTATTGCTATTTTGTGATGTGACTATAAGTCACATAGTGTGGGCAGACATCAGAAGCTACAAGAGGCAAGGAACAGACTCCCTAGAGCTTCCAGCAAGAAGATAGCCTGCTAACACCTTAAATTTGGACTTCTAGCATCCAGAACTGTGGGAGAATATTTATGTTTTAAGCCACCCAGTTTGAGCATATCTGTTATGGTAGCCACAGACCACTCCCTCTATCATGCTATATTGTCAGCACTGAGGATTTTAGACATTTAGACCAGTCCCATTCCTTTAGACACAGAGGAATGCTGTAGGAGGTACAGGAGACACTATTTTTAACTTCATGCTGTCAGAAATTTAATAGGAATTTAAGCAGGCACAGGTCTGTATATTGAGCAATTTGCATATGCTTACAAATATATGAAGAAATGCAGTAATTTGGAGATATCTCCTTACTCAGAAGCTTCGGGGGTTGGTCTACTCTCAGCTGAGGTGCCCTTTGGTCACATTTTTTCTGGGTTTGCTTATTTGAAAAAACTTCTTGACAGCATTAAACAAATCAAGAGGGAAAACATACTCTTCCTCCTATGCTTAGTGAGGTGAGGTACTTACCTGGTTCCTGGTGAGTTATTTTTTTCCTTGAATAACAATACTTGAAAACCTTTCTAGCCAAATTTTGTTCTCATGATAAAGAGAGTTTTAATTGTGGTGTTGGGGTTAAGTTTTCATGATTCAAAACATTAAATGCAGCTTGCAGAGCATCAATAGTTACAGTCTTGCATTTCAGAAATTTAGTTTTGTTTAGAATAACTTAAAAGAAGATTTATAAAGTATTTTGGATTAACACCCTTCTGAATTGCTTTTAGTTGTGCAAAAATTAGGAACAAACCTTATGGAAGTTTAGAAGAGGTTTGGGGCGGGGGGGGGGAAGTCTATGCTATTAATAGGTGAATAGAATATATGGTAACTATGTTTATGCTCACATGTATTAACTACGTGCATTTAAATAGGCCACTTGTGTCTACCAGCTTGAAATAAGCTTATTTGGCTTAATGGGATTCTCTAAATATTGTTTTTAAAATCTTTCTATGGAAAATTGCAAATATACAGCAGTAGAGAGACAGTATGTTTGCATTGTCCAGTTTCGACAATGAACTCTCCTGACTAATCATATTAGCATCCACTTCCCTTCACTGCAGTTTACTTTTATGTAAATCATCTCATTAAAAGACAGAGACTTTTAAAAAGCACAACCAAAATATCACAACAAAAATTTCTTAATATCATCAAAGATTAAGTCAGTATTCAACTTTCCCAGTTGCCCCATGTAAGTTTATCTCATATATATATTTTTGAATAAAGTATACAAATTTAAATGAAGTATAAAAATACATGTAAGATATATTTCTCATATCATCTATATACATATATGTTTATGTGCAATCCTAATTAGAATCCAAATAAGGCCTACACAGGAAAACTGATTGCTGATCTCTTAATTTCTTTAATTTTATTAACAGATGGAAAAGTGTACAAATTATAAGTGTAGTGAATTTTAAGCTTAGTGAATTTTCACAAAGGGAACACTTTTATGTAACCAGCACCCAGATGAAGAAACTGAACATTACCAACTCCTCAGATGCTCTCTATGTCCCTCCTATTAACACCCCTTTCCCCCCCAGGATAACCATTATTTTGATTTCTTGCACCCAGTTTAGAACTGTCTGTCTAGAAACTTTATGTAAATGGAGTCCTAGAGTATGTACTATTTAGTGCTCGGCTTCTCAATATTGATCGTGAGATTGACTCACCCGGGCTGATGCATGTAGCTGTAGGTTGTCATTCTCATCAGTGAACAGGATTCTATTGTAAATGCTGTACCACAGTTTTTCATTCGTTTTGATCGACATTTGCACTTTTGCCAGATTTTGGTTATTACAAATAGCACCGCTATGAGCTTTCTTGTACATGTCTTTTGGTGACTGTTCCCACATATTTCTGTTAGGTATGTACCAGGAATACAATTGCTAAGTCAGAGGGTATGTACCTCTTCAGCTTCAGTATATACTGCAAACCGATTTCCAAGGGGTGGTAACAATTTACGCTCTCATGCATAGAATGCCACTTGATCCATACATGTGGTCATTATCAGTTGCAAATTCTTTAGTTGGGCAGGGACGGTTAGTGAATGAATTTTTGCAGTTGAAAATTGACTAGTGTAAGAAAGCCAGTTTTATATCTTAAATATAGAGCTTAGCAGACTCATCCTTAGTTTTCTTAATCTAAAATTTTAAGGAAATGGAATTTGGCCAGATTAAAGACAGTGTTCTTATTCTACATCTGAGAAATATTTTCCATTTATAAAGTACCCAACTCTTTGTTTATAACCAACTTTTGCATGTGTGTATCCCTCTCACTGTGATGAAAACACGTTTGCTTTGGAAAGAACTCTTAGAAACCTGGAAGAGTGTTGTCAAGGTGATTCTCAGGCTTGTCTTTCCAAGGCCAAGTAGTGCTTAACCCAAGATCCACTTTCCATCTCTTAGTTCTCTGTGTCACTCTTCTGTGGATCCCTCTTTAGTTTCTGCTTTCCTCTGAAACTATGAAGATGAAAGAAAACTTTAAACTTAGGGGAAAATGATCACTACTCAATTTAGAGAAAAAGCTTACCTTCTGGCCCATGCATTTTATACTTCTGTTAATGTTTTTAAATAAAAGATGATAGATGTCAAAATAATGGCATGTGTGGTGAAGTATCCAGCTATAACCAGCTTTTGCCTGTAGCTAAAATATGTTCTCAGTAATGCTTACACTCTGCTCTTTCCTTTTGAATTTAGTTCTAATTCAAGTAGATCCATGCCTTTTCCCTTATAATTACTTTTTGTTCTTTCCTCAACTCTCAGTTGCTCGGTGTGCACTCTCCTTTCCCACTGATGTCATCAGCTTTGGACACTGGCTATCCAGGTGCATGCCAAGGCGTTAGGAAGAAGTTCAGATCAGTTTCAGGATGACTGCTAGACCTTGTTCTCCACTTCATGCTATGGAATAGGTTTCTGGAAAATGGGAAGGACCCAAGGAGTCTGTGTGATGTTTCTGAGTCATCAATAATCAATTGCATTTGCCCTGTCTTATATGACAGAATCAGCAGCATTGTTCTTTATTACACTCAGAGACAGGGCCTTCTCTTTTCTTCTATCACCTTCTATTAATTTTTGAAAATCCGTTAATGACAAAGTTTGTATCTTATCAGTCTCCCATCAATCCAGGGGAGCTCCTGATAAGGTGTCAACAAAAGAGGAGAAACCAGCAGTAAAGAATCATTAAAGATGCTGTCTAGGTGCTCACTGTCAGAAGACAGTTCTCACTTGGCCTTTCTATTTCAAGAGAAACTAAGCCCAGAAAATCAACTACATGAAAGTAATATCACCTGGTCCCTCTCTGAGCCAGCAACACACTGTTTCTGAATGTGAGACACTTAAGTGCCACAGAGCTTCTGAGTGCCTGCCCTGCACTTCTGGGCTCCTGGCACTTCCTAGAGATTCTTTGTGTAAAGCATGCGATCCCCAGACTTTGAGAGGTAGGTGCAAAGTTTCATTAAAGGGCACAAAATCCAGGCTTTTCATAACCATTATAGTCTGCCTCAGAGATTCTTTGGGTCCAAGTGCAGGGCTCTGCCATTGCCTAGGAGTCTCAACAGAGCCCTGCCTTTTCATCTGGCCCCACAGTGGGTTCAAAAATGGATCTTCACAAATTCGGGCTTCTTAAAAGTGTGAATTCTTTTCAAGCATCTTTGCTTTCTCCAGAGGAAGTGGGATCTGGCACCTTTTCCCACCCCTCCTCCCCTACTTTTGGGAACATAGAGTTTTGTGCCTTCTGTGTAAGGCTAGGGCAAAGGATACTGCATATGGAGACTGACTTTGCATATTAAATTAATGTTTGTGTTCAGATGGTAAACTGATCTGACCTAAGAAATTGTTAGCTGTTAGTGAAAATCTGAGCGATCTTCTTAAAGGCAGAAGTCAGTCTGTGTAGGAATACGAGCTTGTATAGCAAAATGGTACTTCTAAGTGTGAATCCTTACAAGTCAAAAGTACATCTTGGGAAGTGGCATGTGGGGAGGTGTTTCTTTTCAAGAAGCCTATTTGGAGATGGTGATGTGGCCCTATAATTGGGCAATGTGTGGATTTGGGCTTCTCTTTGCTCATTAAACTTTAGCTGTAATAGTACACATTTTTATCCAATCACTGCCTATCTACTGTTATGGTGAACAGCCTGCTCCTCGGCCCTCATATTTAGTCAGTTTCCCCCAAGAGTAAAGAGTGCTCAGTGTCTAAGAATGGAAGTTTTGTTGGTGGAACATCCCTGTTTTGTGTAGTGGATGCATGAATGAGATTCTTCCTCCTGTTCCTGTCTTCTCAGGAACAGGCAATGACTTCTTTTTGTTGGTAATTGGTCTTTGGGTGTCATTTTTGAGCATGCGTGCATCATGCCTCTTTGTCATTCTGGTGGAACTGCCCTGGATTTTCTCATTTACTTTTCCTTCAAGGTCTCTGTCACCACATCATGCTCCTCAGTCCCTATTTTCTTCAAAGACCCATCTGTGTTCCCTTCAGTGAGCTGTTCCCGTCGCAGCTGGCGCTCCTGCCTGAGCATAGCCACAGCTTCTTGTTCAAACCAGTTTGGTCCCAGAGAGTCAGAAAGCTATTGCTTTGCTTTCTGTTTCAGAAGACCTGTCTCCCTGTGTTAATCAAGATTAGAGTATTTGGGGAGACTTTTACTGATAGATGGGGCCTCTTTCAATTTGTTAGTTAATAAGCACTTGACTTTGGTAATAGTCTGCTTGACATCTGTACTTTCTTAGGTTGTTACTTCTGGGCAATTTCTCAGTTACTCATATTATATAACAAGTCCTGTGTATCCCATACCCTCTTACTTGCTTAAGGACTCTGCTCTTCCAGTTACCTTCTCTCCAACCAGCTCTAGGAAACTCTTACTGTAAGTATACCTACATTCTTTCATATCTTCCATTCCAAAAATAATTCTGTCAGGACGCCAGACTTTCTGCCAACCTATCCTCTTAAACTGCTTTCCCTGGAGAGGGGTCTGCATTTGTTTGGGGCACTTGATAATCCCTCAAATTTGAGAATTATTTCTGTACCCAATAAATTGTGACCCCTTGGGGGTACAGTATCTTTTAAGACGTTATCCATGGAGTAGTTACTTAATACATGATTTGTAGAATTGCAAACCCCAGAGAGCATTGAGTGCATTGCCCTCATGTTGCCAATAGGAAGTAGATCTCCTCTAAGATTAGATTGTTTGCTAGAGATAGAATCAGGGCCAAGACTCAGGCTTCCTGGCTCCCATTATACACTCACACAAGCTCCCCTTGCCTGCGTAATGGCCCAGAGGTTTTCTAATATGCTTTCCATAAAGCAGTGGAGGATACTATCCTAGGGAAAGACAGGTAGAGGAGAGGAAGAAGATAAAGGAGACAAAGAATGATCTAGAGAAAAGCAAAAAGAGAGCTTAAGAAGTTGATTGAGATTTTGTGAAAAGAGGACCATAGTTTTGATGACAGTTGTGTTTGGGGAAACAAGAAAAGAGGTTATATATGAACATAGAGAGGAGGGTAAAGGTAGGAAAAGCTAGGATAGGACTATACTGGATAGTCCTAAGTAGTCATAGTCCAAGGTAATGATGAAAGCCCTGAGTTGAAGACCCTGGCTCAGAACCCTTCGATAACTTAGTGAGGTAAACTCAGAGTCCTGGACAAGATCCCAAAGCTCCGTCTACTTCCAGCATCTCTGTCTTTGATCTGAATGTGACAAAATGCCCAATGCATTGTGGTTCATTCAATGCACCCTTGGGTTTCCACTGGGAAAAACTCCCCCATATTCCCTATGTGCTCTCCACACACCCGTGTGAACGGCTGACAGTGTGAGGGCTAAGCCGCCATGATACATTTAAAAATAACTTTAATTAGAACCTTTTCCTTGGAGGTTTTAAAGCAAGAAGAATACAGCTGTGTTTGTCACCCTCTGCCTGAGAGCTGACCCTGCCCCCATGGGCTGGGAGGTAGTTATGCTCTTGGTGGTTCTTGGTGGTGGTCAGCAGGCCAAGGTGAGAGAGTGATGAGACCTGCGCAATGGCAGAATTCTTTAAGGTTCTTCCAGATTTTACTATTACTCATCTTAGAATATGAAAAATAAAATGAATTTTTTTCAACAAATTTTTTTTTAACAGCTTTCACTTGTTAGTTTCTTAAATTGACAGCTTTTGGTTGCATACCCTGGGCCTCTTCTTGGGGAGGAAGCTGCATTTTGACTGTCTAAAGAAAGATGGAGAAAATAGAGTAGGAAAAAAAAAAAGGCCTAATTTTGGTTTAAAATTTGTTTGGGAGGGAAAAATAAAGCAATTAATAAATTCGTGTTGCTGAATAAAAAAGCAACAAATGAATTTCAGTAACTGCATAAATAAGTAACTGTTTTGAATCACTAAATAACATGATTTTCTAAAATAAGAAAATATGTATTCATTCCAGTTCTTTGGTACTTCAAAGCTAGATCACATACTGTTCAAAATCTTTAATGATTTATTTAAAGGTCAAGATGTAGACATTATACGAACCAGTGAAACCAATTTTTATTCCTTTCTGAATGTTATAACCCTATCATATAGCAGTACATTTTATTAAATATATTCAGTTCAGTACTGAAGAAAAACTGGTTTGCTTTTTCATCTATAGCCATTAAGTTTTTAAATGTCCAGAACTAAACCTGGCAGTTTTCATTGAGTTTCCGTTTTTAACAAGGAATTCAGAATTTAATTACTGAATGTCATAAGGAACATAAAGCTAAAAGATGTTAAAATCTAAGATTTTGATTCTGTTGGGACATTTAGAATGATTCATTTTTCAGTTAGGATTCTGTTCAGCTGCACATAATAAAAATTAAAAAACCTGAAGAAACAGTGGCTTCAATAAATTAGAAATGTATTTTTTCACATATGAGTCCAGGACAGATATTGCTGTTCTTCTGCCCATCAGCTTTGCCTGCCTTACCTGGCTAGAACTGCCTTGCAGTTGTAAAAGGAATGGGCCGCCCACAAAGTCACATCTAGCTTTCTGGAAGGAAGAAAGGGCAAGCCAGGGGGCAGAAGCAGCAGGCCAGCTTTCAGCGAGTTCTCCCAGAAACCCAGGGGATTTCCAGTGCGTTTCATAGGCCAAGACTCAGTCACATGTCCATCCTCAACTGTGAGTGAGGTTGAAAACACAGTGCCACCTTCTCACCACCTAAATCCAGGCTGTATTAAGAAGAAAACGGTTACTGGGTAAGCTGCTAACCCCATCAGCCTCTGGAGAGTAAGCATACACATCTTCTGAAAGGGATTTCATTTTCAAGAACTGATTCTAATTGACTTAAGATTTTTTTTCTGTGACCCCTCTTTCTCTTGTTTCCTTCTCTGGATCACTTTTCTCTTTACTGGTAAGCGTCCCTATCTTGACTTTTCTGCTACGGAGCAATCAATTTGAAAACAATTAAATACGCACTTAGGTATTGGTCTGTGAATTTAGGCATAGGCCAAAAGGGCACGAGTCACCCCATGATCTTTTGTGGAGCAGCATGCCATTTGTGAGTAATCGACTTGCTCTTTTCACGGTCTTCACTGCATGACCTGCCCTCGGATCAAAGGTGTTTGTGTTCATAAAAAATCAAACTGTATGTGTCAGGCATGAAGACAAGATAACTGGCCGTTTGATTCTGGCCATTTCATTGCTCTTGGGAGGAATGTGAGAGAACATCATTTATACATTGTGATGACAGGTTTCTGCACAACACTGTGTCTCCCACCCTGCGTGGTCCTGAGGTTCCTTAAGGTGATACAACTGTGTGTGGGGGAAATCACTGTAACCACAGGGGAGTTTTTTCACACACTCACCTCCTCCTTCCCACCTTTCCTCACTGAATGTGAACCATTTTCAGATGGTCTGCTGACCCCGCCCTCTGCCTCCTCTGGATGGAATTGTTGGCCATGTGCATTTAGTTAGCAGTCTGCTTTGACATATGGCTCTAATTTTCCCCTATAAAAAGGGAGGCTCAGATGGCACCACCTGTATGCCTTTGGTTTCATTTTTATTGTTAAGACCTCCACCAGTGGAATTCAAAATGGTTCAAGACCTATTTGAAAAGAGTTGGTTTCTGATTTTCTTCTGTTTATTCTCTTTCCCTTTATTTTCTTTTAGGAGTCCTGTCAAATTCCATCCCACAGTTTCATTAAATCATTGCTCTTTACAAGTTGACTCCGTTCCCATCACCAGATTTTCAGCCTCTCCTCTCTCAGCAGTTAATCTCTTCACAGTCTCAACTTTCTCAAACACAGGATGAATTGAAGTAAACCCATCGCCCCAACAGACTTGCTGAGGAGGAACTTGTGCAGATGTACGAACGACGTGCTGGCATTCAGCGGGCAGCGCCTGCACCTGCACCTGCACCTGCACCTGCGCCTGCACCTGCACCTGCGCCTGCACCTGCACTCACAGGCTCTCAGAAACCAGAGGAAGCATTACCTGGTTCAGTAATGTCTGCTAGTCTCTGGGGTGCTGTCACACTGGTGGTTTCTGAGTTAGTACTTATAATGGCACTTGCTCAAACAGAAGAAAGAGCCAAGGAAGAGGGAGGACTGAAGCAGAAAGGGCAGACACCTTGGAGTAGGTGTGAGGATGCACCAGGTGGAGGGCTCCTGGCCTCACCCTGAGAGGGAGAACAAATTGCTGGGCTGTATGCAAAGCAGTGAGCCTGATGTAGCTAGCGGATATAGGGTCTACTCCCTGTTGGCTCCAGGGCAGAAGTTGAAACTCAAAATTATAAGCCCCTTATGATCTGGGTTTTGTGTATTTATTACTTAACCCCAGCATACACACACACTCTCTCTCTCTCTCTTACTCATATACAGCTACTCTTTTCCCTACCCGCAAACACAGCCTTTATGTCTATGTCAGTCATATTGATTAATCTAATGAACTTTCATATTTTTCCATCTTCTTTTAATTGCATTTCTTGTTTCTTCATCCAGCCAAATTTGATGTGCCCTTCCAACTCCCCCTCACATGTTGTCTCTCCCAGATGCCTGCTTGAGTCCCCCAGTCTGAGCGGCTGCTCCTCCTCTGCACTCCTGGAGTGTCCTTACGCATCCTTAGCGTGGCCCTTATCACACTCCTGCAGTTTCTGTTTGCTTGTCTTCTCTCCTGCTCCATCGCAGGACTTTGAGGTTAGCAACCATAAGTTATTCAACTCCGTAAACACAGTGTCTAGCACAGTGTCAAACAGAATGTGGCTGAATTAATGGATAAAATCCAAAGAAACTGGCTCTGTTTTCAAATTTTATAGCTGCATTTTTCAATCTCTCCAGTTGACATCATTGACCCTACTTTTCAAGTTTCTATATGATTACTTAGTTTGAATGCCTGTTTGGTGTTTGGGGTGGAGTGAGGTCGAGTGGAGTGGAGGAAGTTGCTATGACAAAAGACAGGAAGAAGACTGATTTGGGAAAAGGTTTGTATGCAGGTCAACAGGTCTCTGACATGCACCAGCATAAAAATAGACCTGCAGTTCTCAGCTGTCTGCAGACAGCCTACTTACTGGAAAGTCAAAAAAGAGGCTCCCAGCAGCAAGCCAGTGGAACAATAATGCAGAGCCCTGATGACAGATTCAGGATAAAGGGAATATGAGCATCATCTTAACCACAGACTGTACGTACACTTCGTGGGTTTCTCACCCATAGAACCACTGTCTGGCTGAATGCCTTCAGTGTGAATGTTGATTCTGCATAGTCACAATTCTGAGCTGCAATTTTTTTACCTTGCCTCTTTCAGCAATTATACTTCTCACTAAGATCACCTGTGCCTGCAGGAAGGCAAGAGTTTTGGAGCTGAAACCATCATTCTTTATTCCTTCTAAACACCAGATCTTATCATTGTATCTTACATGGGGACCAACCCCAGGTAAAGTCATCCTTTTACCCAGTTGGCTGTTTTGCTGTAGGTGCCAATTGGATGGACAGGCAGGTCACTCTTCAGAATTAACCTGTAAGGTTTACATCACTCTCCCAGCTTTATAAAAACATGGATATAACTGATATCTCAAAATGAGAGCAAAATTTAAGGATTAGAGGGCAGGAGGTCATTAATGACATACCTTTTTAAGATACTTGGCAAACAAGCAACAGAAACCCTCTTTCTAAATGATGTGGATGGGGCCTCAATTTGCTATGTTCTATAAAGGTCCAGCACAGCAGCCATGAAGCTATGTGTGGCTAGTGAACACTTGTAATTAAAATTAGTCCCAGTTAAGTTGTGCTGCAAACCAGAAACGTATACTAGATTTTGAAGATTTAGTACAAAAAAGAATGTTAAATAAATAAACAGCCTTCTTATATTTATTACATTTTGAGTTAAATAAAATATTAATGTCATCTGTTTCTTTTTACATTTAATATGACTATTAGAAAATGAATGTTGTCCACATTTTATTTCT
Source organism: Miniopterus natalensis (assembly GCF_054644295.1). Lineage (NCBI taxonomy): Eukaryota > Metazoa > Chordata > Mammalia > Chiroptera > Miniopteridae > Miniopterus > Miniopterus natalensis. The sequence continues at coordinate 70,020,366 of NC_142081.1, read as the reverse complement.
ATTGCACAGCACTGGTCTAGTGGTACAACATCATGATACAGCACACATGTAATATGCGTAGTAGGAATTTAATAAACATATCTTGATAGCTTTGACTTAGAGATAATAGCCATCCCCAACAGCAGAACAACAGAAAATCACCAATGTTCACTTTTCAGGTTAGCCCAAAAAACTATAAATCCAAATTATAAATATACTTACATTGCATAACCTCATTTAATCATACCTGTTGCTAAAATAAAATCTTTCATTTATCTCTATTGTTTTTAGAGGAACCCATTGCCTTTCAGTTGCCTAACTAAGCATCTAGGGTTGGAATTATGACTTCCCAAACTGGAGAAGTCAGGAAAATACTCAGACACCAAGAGCCAGAATTACACTTATGGTCTGCTGCGGCAGTATTTCTGTTGCCTTGGCCACCAGGTCACCATGCTGGGATCTAAATGTTATTAGGTAAATGCAGCAACACATCTTGGTATTTAGCTTCATCTAAACCAATAGGCAAAGGCAAGTGAGTGCAATATGGTTAATTTCTTTTCATATACTGTTGAGATGTAATTAATTCTCTGCTTTTCAATTTGTTGTACTGACATAATTTTTTCAATTCTGGGTTTATGGCATTTTTCTGGCTATCCAGTGTTGACCACTTAAGTGTTCTTTTCCCCCCAGGATATCAACACTCCCCCTTTGTTATTCCACCAGCATGGCTTATTTGAGCATGTTAAGCAAGCGTTTAGTGCGGAAACTGGGCTGGACAATGTCTTCAGCCAGGAAAGTGACTTTTCTAATAGGAATGTATGGCCATTGGGAAGGGGGCTTAATATTTAGGGGCCTTGTAAAAGGTTCTGGGTGTGGGTCGCCATGGAGATACTTTCTGCTCTGTTTTCATGAAGGCTAGCTGACTTGCCCCCAATAGAAGCAAATAAAAAAGTAAAATAAAAAAGGAGATGAAATGAACCATAGCACTTGGGTTGTTTCCATTTCTTGGCTATTGTAAATAACGCTGCAATGAATATAGAGGTGCATATATTTTTTCAAATTAGTGTTTTGGGTTTCTTCAGCTATATACCCAGAAGTGGGATCACTGGGCGATAAGGCAGTTTCATTTTCAACTTTTTGAGTACCTTTCATGCTGTTTTCCATAACGGCTGCACAAATCTGCATTCCCACCAGCAGTGCACAAGGGTCCCTTCTTCTCCACACCCTTGCCAACACTTATTACAGCCATTCTGACAGGTGTGAACTGATGTCTCATTGTGGTTTTAATTTGCATTTCTCTAATTAGTGATGTTGAGCATTTTTTCTTATGTCTGTTGGCATCTATATGTCCTCTTTGGAGATGTGTCTGTTCAGGTCCTCTGCCCATTTTTTAATTGGATTGTTTGGGGTATTTTTGGTGTTGAGTTGTATGAGTTCTTTATAAAGTTTGGATATTAACCCCTTATCATATGTATCATTTAAACATCATTTCATATCATGCAGTTTAGTACTGGTGTAATGAGCTAACTTTGTTTTGTATTTCTTTGTTTTCTTTTCACTATTAAAATCTGAAAGAATGACTTTCTCTAGGCCTTAGAATCTGAAAAGGAGTTTGATATAGCTACTAATTTTTATGTGCTTTAGATAGGGTCTAACATAAAACAAACAGTCTTGGGGTGGGGTATTGTTTGTTTTTTTGCAAGAATAAAGTACGAAGTGTAATTAAATATTATAATCATAAAATCATCAAAGAAGAGAGAAGTAGGATCTTTTGAAAAACTAAATCTTTGCATGACTAAACTATTAGGAGACAAGCAATCCTTAGCTTTGGTAGCAAGGGTACAGCATCTGATGAAGCAGCTATGCTACAGTTTACCTGTTTACACACTGTGGTTAACATTACTTTTGTATTTAAAAAAGTAACGAGATTGCCATGGTTCTAGCACATTCTGTGTTCTCAGTTCAAACAGCCAAATGTGAGTATCTTGCCCAGGTTTTCTCCTTTGTAAAGTCTGATGCGATTCCCATTGTCTTGTACAATGTGTGCATCAAAGATAAAAAAGATGAATTGTTTTTAACACAGCAGTTCCATTTCTGGGAATATATCCGAAGAAACTTGAAACACTAATTAGAATATGTGCACCCCTATGTTCATTGCAGCATTATTTACAATAGCCAAGATTTGGAAGCAGCCCAAGTGCCCCTTAGTAGATGAGTGGATAAAAAAGCTGTGGGACATTCACACAGTGGAACACTATTCAGCTCCTAAAAAAAAAAAAAAAAAAAAAAAAAGGAAATCTTACCTTTTGCAACAGCATGGATGGACCTGGAGAGTATTATGCTAAGTGAATAAGCCAGTCAGAGAAAGAAAAGTACCATATGATTTCACTTATATGTGGAATCTGATGAACAAAGTGAACTAACAAATCAAATAGAAACAGACTCATAGATACAGAGAACAGACTGACAGCTGTCAGAAGGGAGGTGGGGTTGGCAGGCTGGATGAAAAAGGTGAAGAGATTAAGAAAAAACAACTCATAAACCCAGACAACAGTATGGTGATTATCAGAGGGAAGGGGGTGGGGTCGGAGGACATAGAAGAGGGTAAAGGGGGGATAAATGGTGACAGTAGGAGACTTGATTTGGGGTGGTGAGCACACAATACAATATACAGATGATGTGTTATAGAATTGAACACCTGAAGCCTGTATAATTTTATTAACCAATGTCACCCTAATAAGTTCAATAGAATTTTTTTTTAAAAGATGAATTGTTTTCTTCCTCACATAAAGCCAGGCAGAATTTCTATGTATATTTTGCACCTAATTAACTTATTACTGCATTTGTAAAGTGGTAAAGTATTAAGTGATTTTTGATTGGCAGTTCTAAAATGCCTTCCATTCACAAAGCCCAGAATACTGGGAGCAAAATGATTACCAAAATCTCTGAAAACCTAAATGTAGTCAGGCAGTTTTCTTTTATCTCAGCCAAATGGCTATGCATCTGTACCCACAGGCAGACAATGAAGCTTAATGTCAAGCAGTAATATTTAAAAACAAAACTTAGAGCCAGGAAAATAATTGCTTAAGGTTCTTTACTCATGTTTCTGTGTGTGCATATGATTAAAACATATCACCTATGACCAGAAATGGTAATATAAATTACTACATTTCACATATTTCTAAAATATATATATTTTTCACATTTTACTACCTCTGAAATTGGGATGTATCTTAGAATCTGGGACATCTCTAAGTTGTTATCAGCCAGGCAGCAGTCATGATACAGCTGTGATTGTTGTGAAGACTGCTCATATTGTCATCACTTCAATTAGGATAGACTGAGTATAATTGCCCTGTAAACTGCCTTCAGAAAGATTATGCTGTTCGGTGTATATATATAAAGGCACCGGAACAGAGTAACATGATCTATGATAAGCCTTAATCTAAAACAGCTCTTTCAGTAAGTTTAAAATAAAAGTGTGTGATCAAAAAGCATTGTGTCATGGTTTAATTCGTAGTTTTTTTGCTTATTTAGTGTTATATTAATAATGGTGCAGTTTGATAATCAAGAGAGACTTGGATATGATGGAACCCAATATATAAATCAAGACCTTTGCAAAGTGAATGTGGATTTTTTCCCCGTTACATTCTTCCTATGGGTATATTTTTTGTTTCTTCGTCTTACTACAAACTTGTGATCTCTTCTATCTGAAGGGAGCATTGCTGACTCAGTGTCCGAAGAGCGTGCCACTCTGGTCCATCAGTGCATCCCCTTAGTACACTAAGAAGTGACCTACTCATGTGCTTTTGCCCATGATCTCTGTGTGTGCGTTTACCAAATGGCCTCTGCCAATGGAGCTAATCAGTTACAGACCCAAAAACTAAGCTAAGTTCAAAGACATCTGATCCTAGCCCACCTACCGTTACCCTTTTAAACCAAAGGAAGTCTCACACCCTGTGTGATTCTGCACACGTTCTCCTGTATCTCCTGTTTGTTTTGGACTCTTGGGCTCCATCTCTTCTGTGAAAGTACATATGAATGAGAGTTGCCAGATTATTTCTGTCATGTCTATGCATGGATGCTACGTTGTTTCCTGGTATGTGTCCATTAGGAAAAGATTATTATTTCCATGGACATTACAATATCTGAGAAGAAGGCCTTTGTAGGTGGAGATATGTTTGCAAATCAGAGGTTTCAAGAAAAGACATCAAAGAAAAAAGAATTCCAGTATTATTCTATTCTAGTGTATTATAATTCTATAATTCCAATTCTGTAATTCTAAGTATATATTAGTTCTATAATTTTGCGTTCTGAAAATAGAAGTTTTATACTCCTTGTGGACATGTTTACCTGTATCATTTTTTTAGACGGTATTACCTTTTTTTTTTTTGTATGCAAATCTCATCAGACTCCACCTTGGATTCTCTTAAATTTTATTTCCTCTGCAATTCTTTCACCATGTATACCTCCACAACTTTCTTTTTCCTGATAAAATCCTGATGATTCTCTCTTGTTTTGCTTTAGTTTGGTTTTATTTGTTGATGAGCTCTTTTCACATGACTGATGTAGATGGATTTTTGTTTCTGGATTTTTGCTTTTTCTCTGTTTTTGGTTTTGTTTTTTGACATTTCATCTTTAGTTTATTCTCAACTTTATGTTCTACCTTTTCTACATTTTTTCCTGCCTTTTCCTCTAATGCCCTAAATTTGTTTATTTGGAGATTCCTACATTATAAATATTGTCCTGCAAAATCTGTCTCCAGGGAAGAGACTCTGCAGGATACACTATGAAAAAATGGTTTATTTTATGAGAAATCGAATATGCCTAATGTTCTTTCCACTTTTTTCATATTTACTAAATGATTTTAAATCAGTGCTTTATTGGAATATCAATTTTTATAGAATACGGCTCTAGATGGTGCAGAATTTCTCTCTGGGAAGATGAGTCTCCTAGAGGGTGCTTTTGCTCTTTCCTTTTGTGTGCCTTTCATTTACCCATCCCTCTGCCCTGCTCAACATACTGTAGCACCTGAAACATAGCAGGTGCTCCATAAATATGGTTGAATGAATGAATGAGTCTGTCTTTAAACTACACTTTTTCTTTCTATAAAAAAGAAATAAGCCTAATTCTACCAGGAAAAGTTTTGTGGAAGTTCTGAGGAATGAGAAAGAAAAGGGATAATAACTCTTAACATTTAATAGTTTCATCTGGGGAGTATTAAATAGTAGCTTGCTGAGGATGCATAACATGCTTAAACAAGAAGGCATTAATTTTTACACATCCAGGTAATTTCTTTTAAATTCTTTTATTAAAATAGCAGTGTAATAATCATTTAGAATTTTTCTTACAAAAGAATCAAAATCCTTAATTCTCTTACCAAAATACACACTTTTCAGCCCTTGTCCACCTTCTTTGATAGTTGCAATTGTAGTAAACTGACCACTCTATATATCTGAGTAGACTATCTCAAAGCATTTTCTCTGTAGTGTTATTGGTTAATTGTGATGAAAGTCACCCTGCGTATAATTACCAGGATAATGAGGTGATTTATTTAGTTTGGAGAGTACTTTCCCCCCAATAGGTCATCATGAAAGAACTTCTTTTCAAGAATACTATGTGAAAGTAAAAGTTTTGTTTATAAACTCCGTTATAGCTACTAGCACACAATACCAGTGTCTCAAAAATGTGTGGTAAAGATTTCATTCTAAAGGATATGATTTATTTTTCTAAGGAAATGTGGCTCTTCAAAAACTAAAAGTTCAACAAACAAATGAAAAATATATTAAAATACTTTCGACTTTTTTAGGGAAACACAGATATGGTGAGCTATCAGACAGGGGCAGGCAGTGTTATCTCTGTGTAATTTGTCATGGGCCTACTCTACCAGAATGGTGTGATTAGCCTTCTAAGCAACATGTCACAGCTTAAAGTAGATTTGTTTCCAAAGGCAGATTAGTGCTGTGCCAACAGAAACATAGCAGGTCTTGAAGAATTCTAACAAAATATTTTTGTACCTATGGTTGGGGGAATTTGTAAGTTAATGTGCCTCTAAGAGTTTCTGCCTTACAACTAGAAGACACAGTCATGTTCTTTTGGTGTAGTTGTAACCAAAAACAGGTTTGGCTGCCTCCTGCAACGAAAGCCAAACTCATGAGGCAGGTATTGGTGCAAAAGGAAAGAGGTTATATTCAGGTGCCAGCGACCTGGGAGAGTGGCTGACTCCCATTTCTAAGACCATTTCCCCTTCCTGCTCAAGCCCTCTGGTTGGTATAGGGATAGAGAGGGGAGGGCTTTTATTTCTGTCCAGTTATCTCGCTAGCTCTTGGCACACTGAAGCCCTGTCCATTCATTTTCCTAGCTTTTGGTGTGCTGGGGCCCTATCCATTCATCTTTCTAGCTTTCGGCGCTTGGGTCTTTTATTCATTCATCTTTCTAGCTTTTGGCACACTCAGGCCCTATCCATTCTTCTTTCTAGCTTTTGGCACACTCAGGCCTTGTCCATTCATATTTCTAGCTTTTGGCGCTTGGGTCTTGTTCATTCATCTTTCTAGCTTTTGGCACACTCAGGCCCTGTCCATTCATCTTTCTAGCTTTTGGAGCACTGAGGCCCAGTCCATTCATCTTTCTAGCTTTTGGTCCTCTCGGTGTAAGAACCTCCCCCTGCACCATCTTAGCCAATGAAGGAGACTCCTGGGCACTCCGACTGTCTACAGTAACAACAATGATGTGTTGCTTGTTGAGTAGGAGGGTATGTATTTTCTAGATTCGTTAGAAGCCAATTTGGTATAATATTGCTACCATTTCTGCCAGATTAAAATTTTTTAAAAATGTCTATTGATTTCAGAGAGAAGAAGGGATAGGGGGAGAGAGAGAGAAACATGAAGAGAGAGTCATTGATCGGCTGCCTTCCTGCACGCCCCCTACTAGGGATCGAGCTCGAAACCCTGTTATGTACCCTGACCGGGAATCAAGCTATAACCTCCTGGTTCATAGGCTGACACTCAACCACTGAGCCACGCCGCAGGGCTGCCAAATCTGTGCACTTTACAGAGGGCTGGGCTCAGAGGAGAGGAAGGGAAGAAAAGTTAAGTGGAGCATGTTTTCTTGGGAGTGTTTATTCCAATTCATTGAACGCCGCCCAGGGTGAAATAGAGGTCACTTGTCTATCTTCCATACAACATTATTTCTCCACTTAAGACTTTAAAGCTGGTGCAGTCTATAAAATTTAGCTGCTGACATAGATGCTTAATTTGAGGAAATTTTACTCGTGCGCTGTATTCTTCTGCATGGAGCTCTAAATGGGGTACTAGGCATGTGTTTGTTCACTTCCTGGGAAGTTCAACAATAAAATACCCTAAAGTTGCCAATGTGTTTTAGAACTACAAGCCACTACTTTAACTCTCTGCAGTCTCTAGTAAAAGACAAAATGGTTTGCTGTATCAGAAAGGGTGCAGCTTGGACTGCACATGGTCGTAAGCATAGCAAGACCTTCAGAAATCCCCCCTTTGGGTTTAACATTTTACACCTGAAAGCGATTTGGCGGGGAATGGCTCCAGCTCTGGGTAGGTACGTGGGAAGGAGAAATGGAAGTTGTTTGCCATTGCCATGTTGGCTGTGTCCATGGAATTGGAAGATTAAAAGGCTTCTGAAGACTCTGTAATTTTGGAGCACCTTTTTTTCTGAAATGCCTATGACTTTCCAAAGAGAATAATTTCCCGTGAACTTGGAGATTTTATTCAGATACCCAGCCTGTGCTGGGAATTGGTTGAAGAGCACATGTGTGAAGAGTAGGTATTTTTGGAGGCCTTGGGTCGCTCTGTTTCTCAGCATACTCCTTTTTTGAGCTGTGCTTCAGTGTGAGGTTTAAGAACCTGCCAGGTGTGTTTCCCTAAGTTGTTCTGCTGAACTTTTACCTGATATTTTCTGTCATCTGTTGGCCTGGTGGAGTGTCACACTATTTTTTTTTTTTTAATCTAGTGTCCGTGTTGGGTTTTAATGGAAATTTCCAACCAAAGGGAATGACTTAGATTGCTATTCAGAATGCTTTTATTTTGGGGTAAATATAAAGAACACTAAAAGCTGTCTTTTCTCCTTGATGCCCACGCACCAGATGCCAACACCGTTCTGTGCCTGGAGCGCATGGCCTCAAGCACCTGAGTGAATAAATCATAGTAATGATTGGATGCGGCAGCCACCAGGCTGACTTGGCAGCTCTGAGTGGCGATTTCATGTTTTTGCTGTAATCACCAGGATACTAAATTACTTTAGCTCTGTGTTTCTTATTTCTATATATAGGTTTATAAGTATCTGAAGCAATTGCTAAAGAGCTGGAAAGTGGTGTCAAAAGCTGGGTATGCTATCTAATTCTAATTTGTTTTCACAGTGTGAGGTTGTTAATAGACTAATAAGCTAGTAGGGAAAGAAATAATGAGTTTATGAGCTAGACACACTATTAAAACTGTAAATGAACAACTCGGCATATGGCAGTGATAAGAATAAAAACGGAAAGTGGAGGAAAAACCCAAAAGAAGACACAAAACAAACCCTAAGGATGCCTCGTTTGTTTAGAAACATTGACAGGAGGACACCCTCACTCCCAGGAGCACCCCCCACCCCCACCCCGCCTTTCCCTTCTTCTTCTTTCCCCACAGGCACGAATCTCCTAAACCCTAAGGGACCCTGCGAGGCTTGCAAGCAGAGAGCAATGGGCAGCAGCAGCTCATCCAGGGGTAACTGCCTGACCCTGTCCTTAAGTCCCCCTTTTCTCTGGCTTCTTCTGAGCCAAAGCAGCCCAGCCTAGGCTCATTTTCCCACCTTATCTCTTCTGTTGCTTCCTCTATCCTAGGCCCTTCCTTGTTTCACTCTCTACAGTTTTAATAAACATCCTTTAAAAATAAAAGAAGCATTGACAGGACAAGGTTAATGAGGAGTGAAATGGAATCTCTCTATAATCCAGAATATTCTCTCCCCGCTTTCCAGTTCTTTCCACTGTAGTGCAGAAGGGCTTCCCTATGTAATTGTGCACAGTTTGGAACTTTCCAGTTGTTAATGATGTTCATCTGTATAGATTAGGCCTGGTTTCCTAAGGAAAGTCTGTAGGGTACTGACAAATCAATCCAATTAGGGATTGATTATTCTGAATTCCGGAGGGCTATTTTGCAAGAGCCAGGGCATCTCAGGGCACCTCTGTGTTTCAGTTTTCTACTCTCCCTTCCCTCTTCCCTCCACTCGCTTGTTGATGTGCAGAGGTGTAACAACATTGGACAGTAATTCAAAGGTTGTCAGTGCAGTAAACTAAGATGAATGAATTAAATCCCTTACTGATTATATGCTCTCCAGAACTAGGGAAAATGACTTTTTGTTTAAGTCGCAAACATAAAGATTTGGAAATATTTCATTTTAAATGTTAACACAATACACTAAAGGGAGGAAAACTATAATAAGGAAAAATAAGCCCAAACATATCTAGTTGACATTTCTGCTAATGTCACCTGAAGGAAGGCTACTGCAATCCATCCCTTAGACGACGGATGAAGAGGGACTACGGGTCTCTTGAAACACAAAAGCAGCGAAAAGGAAACGTCAGAAGTGATTTAGAAAATAAACTATTCTTTGAAGATGTCTTTAAAGAAAAGGTTACTGTAAAATATGATAGTTATAAAAACTTTTTCAGCCAATCAAGATTTGAGTAATATCACTCCCAGGGTCTTTGAAGGATTTTAAGCATAATACACTCTGCCTTTGGCAAATATAGATGACATGAGAAATATTCCTGCTTGTTCCTGTGTCAGCTCTGTTCAGAAGGATGGCAACACAGCCCAGAGGCCAAGGAGGAAACAACCTCAGCCACTGAGAAGCAAAGATGAAGATTTGAGGGAAAGTGAATTGTTCAGCCAGGAAGGTGGGTGAGGAAGGACCCCACCAGGGAATGGAGCCGGGTGTGGAAACCCAAGAGGAGGCCTCCATCCCTCAGCGCATCAGTCCTGCATTCATCAACACACTTCTTTCATAATGAGTCACAAGGGCCTAGTTCTCTATGCAGTGCCTGAATATCATACTTGCAGCAAAAGAACACTAGAAAAGCACCCATGGTGGTTTTCTTACACCTCTACACTCAAGCTTTTACTTATTTTTGTCCACAAAAAGTTTGAATTTTACCCTATTATTTTAAAATTAGGGAGTCAACTTTAGCTAGTAGCAATTGGAAACTTTATTTTAAAAGAGAAATAGCAGAGTACTCACTCAGAGTACTCACTCTTCTCCTGATAATATCCTCAGTGCTGCCTGGGTATTAATTCATTTGATCCCCACAACACCCCTGATACAGCCCAGACTATTACGCACCGTTTCACAGCAGAGGAACCAGGCACAGAAAGGTGTGCTAACTTGCCCACATTTATGCAGCTGGTCAGTGCAGAGCTGGGGTGCGAACCGAGCAGCCTGGCTGCACAGTGTGCGGTCTGAACCAGAATGCATCCTCTCCTGATTGACAAGTGGCTAGCCTCTGCATTGGGAATATTTTTTTTAATCATAATTTGTCATTTATTTATTTACAAAACTACTCTCCAGCTATAAATAACAAACCTTCTTAGCAGGTGCAACGAAGTGTTAGCAGTGTGCTTACAGGGTTTCTTAGCCTGTATGTTTTTCTTAGTAATCACAGGGAGTGAAATACGTGAAATCTCAGTTCTTTAACCACGTAGCTATCATTGTTACCTGCTCAATATAAAAGTCTCTGAGATAGACTAACCCTGTGGCGTTCCTACCTGGTGGGAAAGGTAAACATAGGACTAGTTGGAGCACTGTTGCAAATCCAAGGACATCCAGAAAAGCAGTTTTAGAAAGCGTGTTAGATGGCCCCTATTAGTCCCACACTTCTTGTCCTAATTTTCACCACCTACTCATGATTCTCACTGTGTTCTCCCTTTAGCAAGAATCTTTTTCTCTTTTTTTTTCTTCAGGACTTTGCTAGACTGATGGGAAATCAAATAAGTGCTTGCTCGTTTGTTTATACAAAGAAGAAAAGTAGAAAGAAACAATCATAACACCTCCTTGCCAAAAATTAAATCAAACTAGGCAGGTGCAGAGAAGTCGCTGAGACTGAGTCAGAGCCCTCTCTCTGTAAGTGCTTCCACTGAGGCAGGTCATCTGTGTGTTCCATCTAAGCCGCTGGGAAACCCTTGTCTCGTAGCAGTTTTCTAGGTAATACCTTATAGAGGGCTTCTGGCAGGGCAGAGGTGGAGTGCTGCTTTCTTTGTGTTATGATGTAACTTCCAAATAAATCACAAAGTTGTTTTTCAGTTGGATTTTTCTTCCTTTCACTTTTTAATGTAGGGGAGGGACAGAAATTATAAAATGTATTTCTGGGGGATATTTACAGAGTATAAAATAAACTTTAAAAATCTGTGTGCAAACTTATTCAGGATTTCTAAAGTCAATTAATTAAGCAATTACTACTGTTTTGCTTGGTCCATGTATATCCTCTTGTTAATCTTTAGAAGTGGAGATACTGTTTTGGAAAAATGACTCAGAGAGAAGGGTTTGACTGGAGAAATGCGGAGCCCCCTTTTCCTTGGTGTCTCCTCCAGGACAGGGCAGCTCCCAGGACTGAACCAGAGGCTTCCTTCTCCCACTGCGGTTGTAGTTTCACAGTAGGGAGGCGAGTACCTGAGTAGCTGTGATATTAGCTTCTGCGTGGTTCCTGGCCATTGTTCCTTTAGATGTTTTGCCTCTGTAATTGCCTGTGCTTGGGATGGAATTAGTCTTGTTTAACTTTACAAGTAATGGCAGGGAATGTTCTACCTAGGACCTTTGTGTCTAGCTGGTCACAATGTGTTTCTCATGACATTGACACCTGGGTTAGGACTTAGGTGTGTCTTGTAGTGATCAGAAGGGCTCAAGAGATTGATGTCTAAATCACAGTTTGTGAATTACTAAATGAAAATTTAGTGCCTGGCCGGCATGGCTCAGTGGCATGGATCGACTTATGATCCGGGAGATAGATTGCGGTTTGATTCCCAGTCGGGCACATGCCTGGGTTGTGGGCTCGATCCCCAGTCGGGGGCGTGCAGGAGGCAGCTGGTCAATGACTCTCTCATCATTAATATTTCTATCTCTCCCTCTCCCTCTCCCTCGCTCTCTCTGAAATCAATAAAGATATATTAAGAAAAAAAAGAAGAAAGTGCATTTAGGGGAATTCACTATTCAGTCAAATTCTATCGTGAATTTGCCTTTAAGGTCAAGTCTCACCTCTGTAATTCTGGGTGCTTTGAATGTCATGTGTTATGAAGGCGGGGTGCATTTGTGACTGTGCATAGTTTATCAAATTGAGCACAAAGTCCTGAATGTTGAACTGTATACTGAAACCTGCCAATTTTATCGGTAAAAGAGTATGTTGGTACCATGGTATCTTATTTCTATTTTTATGGCAGCTGATTCTTAGCTATAACTTTTCTGGAGAAATTTGTAGAAGACAAAGGGGTTGAGTAGGTATTGCTTCTTTGTAATAACTCCCTGAACTCCCCCCTTTGTAGCATTAATTGTTCCCTCCTATATGTGTATACTTCTAGCTTGTCACCTGTTATAATCTGACATAGTATACTCAGCCATGACCCCACTAAGTGTGAGTGCCCTCAGGACCCCGGTCTGTGGCTTAATCATCTAGGTACCTCTTAACAACAGCAAACTGGATATAATAGGAGGTAAGCATATGCTTGTCTTACTGAATTCTTTGAAAAAATTAGACAGATAAAGAGATGGCTGGTGAGAATGTAGAAACACCAAATAGGGCACAGAGTTAATGAATAAGAACTATAAGTAGTTCATAACCATTGCCACACCTTATTTTTTTCACTGCTCCCTTGGAGTTTGAGATTTTATCTTCATTTAAGGGAACTGAAATGTCTGAGTAGTAATTTGCATTTTTTTAAGGAATAATTGCATTGCTGAGCTAGAAATGAGTCAGTTAGCTCATGAGTGAGCCTGTCAACCACTCAGCATCTCCATTTCAGTATAGTTTTGGTCTCTGTTTATCCTGGAATGAGAAGAATTTTTCTGGGCCATTTCCACAAAAATACAGACTGTTAATGTAGCAGAGTGAGGAGATAAAATTAACTGATGCCCCACGCATAGATGGAAACTTGATATTTGACAGGTGGCATTGCAGGTCAATGGAGCAAGGATGGCTGACTGTCAGCAGTTGGTACCAAGACATTCGATTATTCATAATGAAAAGAAAGAGGACCTCTAGCTCACACCAAGTACAGAAATCAACGCTAAGCGGATTAAAGATCTCAATGTCAAAAGCAAAGCCTTAAAGACTTTAGCAGAGACTGCGGAGGAGTCTCTGCAGACTTTCTCTGGTAAAGGTAGATTTCTTAACTGCAGAAAAGCCTAATCAGAAAGAAAAAGATTGTTAATTTGACTACATTAACATGAAAATCTTTTGTACATTAAAAGCACCGTCAACCAAATGAAATGGTACCCACATTCAAGGAAAACATACTTGCAACTTTGTGTAACTGCCAGAAGATTCGAATGTAAGAATTCCTACAAATCCATAAGAACACCCAGTAGAAAGTGGATGATGGCTGGGGGCAGGTACTTCAAAGAAGAGGGCATGCAAGTGACCGATAGACATGCAAGATGCTCAGCCTCCCTAGGAATCAGGAAAATGTAAATTAAAGCTAAATTCCACTTTACACTCATCAGATTGGAAGGAGGTTTTGACGTTGGTAACAGGAGCACTGGTGAAGGGGCAGGGCGATGGAGCTGTAACGCACTGCGTGGAGGTGCAAATCAGTGTCACCACTTTGGAGAACCATTTAGCAGCAGCTCCTAAAGCGTAAAACGTGTTTACAGGGCTCAGCTACTAGTGACACCCTAGAGGAACTGACATGCTCATAAGGAATCATGGAGGAGAAGGGCTTTCGGGACAGAATTGCTTATGATATTGAAAAACTGAACATAATTACCTATAAGTAGGAAAAAGAATGAGTAAACTCTGCTATTTTAATGAAATGGAATAGTACCGTCCAGCAGTGACAACAGCCAAAGCCGCGGTGGAGCGACACGAACCAGTTTCACAGGCATCATCATGTCGAGCAGAAGCAGTTAGTGGCGAGAAGAAAGATCACCTGTGCTGCCACTTATCTAAAGTTTAGGAACTTCAGAGTGCTACATGTTGTATAGGGTTAGTAATGTATATAAGAACAGTGATACAAATGGACATTATTAAAGTCAAATTCACATTTTTGGTCACCTTTGCTGAAGGCAGGGAAAATGTGATCGGGAATGGGCACATGAAGACATTGATGGGTTTGCTGTGGGTTATTTCTTACGTTGGTTGTGGACCTTTGAATATTTGTCATTTATTCTCTGTCCTTTTTTGAATGTCAGAAATATTTTGTATTGAGATGTAGGCAAAAGGAAGGAATACTTCTTAACTAAGAGATATAAGTTAGGTTAAAGATTAGAATACTAAATCCAATTTATTCAGATTTTAGGATACTGAAATCTGGCGTAAATAAGTCCATCACTGAACTGGACATGCCATTTTTTTTATTTAAATTGATTAATGGCCAGAATTCTCTTCTCTAGCTAAAGTCAGAATTTATTAGTCAGATGTGCTCTCAACAGTGCTGCTGCTTCTCTTCTATCAGAGCCATCCAGGCTGTTATTTTTCCTTCAGAATATGTGGCCACACCCTACTGTATGGCCTTGGAGAGGTCACCTAGTCCCTCTGAGCCTCGCAAGGGTTTCCTGGAGAGAGGAAAGGGTGAGGGAGAGGAGTTAAGGGGACAAGCCAGACGGAGATGAGTAAGGGACAGAGAACCTTGCTCAGGAGAAACAGGGTGGTTGAGGAACGTGGGAGTCCGCTGGGTGCCTTACCAGCGGACTTCAAAGCCATATTTATTTATTAATTCTGACTTCAAAGCCAGGTTTATTTATTAAGTACTAAAGCCTCCTCTCTGATGGCAGAGGGGCGGCAGAAAGGTGCATCGAGATCCTCTGATAGAAAGGGTGGGAAGTGGGGAGACAACTTTCAAATAAGCAATAGCTGAGATGTGAAAGGAAGGATTGGGGCTTTTGAGCCATGTTCTTATTTAAAAATATAGTAGGAAAGACAGTAGTCATTAAAATAGGCAGATGGGAGCAATTTCCCTCCTCTGAGAAAATGACCGTGATTTGCTTTCTGACGTTCCCGAGCTGCTGGGGACCCTGCTTGCCTGTGCGCTGTGAATCTTGACAGGGACAGGCCTTCAGCTGGGATCCAAAAGGAATACGAGCTCCTATTATTTCAGTGCTAGTTGGTTTTAACCTCGAAACCTGTCCTCTTATAATAAACTTGTATATCTCAACAAAAAAGAAGAACTTACTACTAAACAGGACACCACTTGGTATCCACAAAGAAAGGATATTATGTAGATAGAATTAAGCTAATGCTTTTTGGTATGTGTTTGCAAATGTTGGAAAATTTTAGTGAAATGGCATTTGTATAAATTCCTTCACGGAGATCACACTGTGCTCTAAGCACCCTAGTAAGCTGTTAGAACGCAGCCAGATGGATTCGTGGTGGGAGCTGGGATTAGATAGCTCACACCCGGCTGGCCTTGTTCAGTGGAATGAGAACAGTAGTAATTTTTACCTTTCACTGAGATTTTGTATGTTCAGCGTTGTATTATTTAAGTATTTTACAAATATGTCTTTAAACCGTTACCACACCCTTGTGAGCTAAATGGTGCTATTTCCATTTTACAGATGAGGCTTAGAAAGATGACTGCAACTGGCCTGCTAAGTGGCAGTGACTAAAAGGCCCAGCCTGTTTGAAATTGGGTCTCTCTGACTTCAAAGCCAGATTTATTTATTAAGAACTAAAGCCTCCTCTCTGGGGCCTTGTGTGTGTTGTGCCGGAAGGAGTACATCCCACAGCCAGATTTCTAGGTGGTGGTGTTTGCCTCACCTCTGGGGGTCATGGCATGTCCTGCCACACCCGTAACTGAGCTCGTTTCCCATTTCCCAGAAACAAGTAAAACAGACCACAGTGTGGGGAAATAGACAGTCTCTAGTTATACAGAAATTGCTTGGCAAACCCTTCATAACATAAAAAGTTAGACGTCTTGTACTGAAGCTGAGAGACTGTGAGGTGGTTGGGCCTTGAAGGATCTGATACCCAGTGGGGTGCTGGGGATTTACAGGTAAAGACGACAAGAGACCAGGCTTGTTGAGGTCCCCTGGGAGCCATATGATTCCACAGGGGCAGAGAAAATTCTAGTTACCAGAATTTTTCCAATTCAAATAAGGTATGGTGTATTAATCAGGGTTCTCCAGAGAAACAAAGCCAATAGGATATAGAGAGAGAAATAGAAACTTATTATGAGGGATTGGCTCACATGATTATGGATCTAAGAAGTCCCACAATCTACTGTCTGCAGGCTGGAGGCCCAGGAAAGCTGGCAGTATAACTCCAGTCCCACTCCAAAGGCCTGAGAACCAGGGGAGTGAATGGCATAAGACCCAGGCCAAATCTGAAGGTCTAAAAACCAGGAGCACTGATGTCCAAGGGCAGGAGAAGATGGATGCTCCAGCCCATCAGAGGTTGAGCCTGACCTTCCTTGAGCCTGATCTGTTCAGACCCTCAGTGGATTGGATGATGGTCTTCTTTTCTCAGTCTACTGATTCAAATGCTAATCTCTTCCTTAGACACCCTCACAGACACACCTAGAAATGATGTTTTACCAGCTCTGAGCTTCCCTTAGCCTATTCAAGTTTACATAACATTAACCGAGTATTACAGGTGTTTTCTTAAAAATGAAAAAAACATGAGAAGAGCTAGAAATGTGCACTTCAGAACCTTGAGTTTCATTCCCATCAAACTAAGAAAAAAGATAGTTAAGCTGTCACCAACAAGGAAATAGATAGCACAGCCTCTGAGGGATCAGCTCCTCCTTTTGGAAAAAATAAAGAGAAAATATTAAATGTATTGTTCAAACATAAAAATAGTCAAGGATTTTAATGAGAAAATGTTTTTAAACATTTAAAATGGAACCATTAAAAATGGATTATAAATAATAGTATCTTTTTAAAAATGGCAACATTTAACACACCTCCTTTAAAACATAATTTAGGATACAAGCACGGGACATTTACACACCTTCCTCCAGTGGTGTTTCGGGTATTGAATGCCTCCGTCTTTGCTTTGTGAGTACGAGGAGCAGGTACACTGGTGAGTTTTAAGATTCCCATTTGGTGTGTTTTGATACCCAGCTGCTATTCGATGTTCTGTTCCTTTATATGGGGAAGACTGAAAGCTGCACATAAGAATCACAGTGAGATTTTAAAGTTTATGGATATCAAAATCTCTGGAAGACTAAACTCTTTTGAGGGTTTCTCTCTTGCTTTCCATTCCGAAGTAGGACACAAATGAAACTTCTGCAATGTTCAATTTGACCTAACTTGTCTCTGTTAGGTCCTGTCATCTGAGTAGCTATTTGTCTCCTAATTACAAGCACACTTTCAAAATTTCAGTCCTTGGGTACTGTGAGCAAGTAAAGATTTATAAGAAATTAACCTCGCTATTACCTACCCACCCATCCTTAAGTAAGCGTGCATACACGCAGGGACACACACACATGTACACCGCTCGCCTTCTCCCACTACGGTTTCCACTAACAAGTATACATTTATTTAATTAAACAAATTGCTATTTTACACAAAGAAAATTAAGGGGATGAGGCAGAGGCACAGGTGTGAAGTGTATTCACAGGTTTGTTGAAATCATTGTAGATTGGGCAAAATCACTCCTGGGTTCTCAAGTAGGAACATAATTTAACCTGAAATACTAAGTGACTTGAGAGTAATTTGTTTAAAAAAAAGTTCTGTTGAATTTTGAAGAGAAATAATTCTCTTAAAGAGTCTGATGAACCCTATAGCAACCTTACATGTGCTTTGTCTTGTTTTTTATTTATTCATCAGTTATTAAAACATCCAAAAATGTTTTTATGCAGAATTAGGGAATGAAACATCACACTTCTGCTAGTGTATTTGTCATAGGGTCATTTTTCCTTTTCTAGGAACCTTCATTCTTTCTGTTGTATATGAGCTACTGTTTATCACTACCCAGGCCAGGATGAGATTTGAAAGTGAGGTTATTTTAAGCGCCTGAGGCAGAAATTGCCCTGAAGTACTTGACTTGTGATGCCAGGTTGCACGTGTGCCTGCTGCACAAGCGAAAGCCGGGCAGCTCGGACACACCTGCCTGAGTGCCGCGCCTTGGGAAGGAGGGACCCTGGCGGCCGTCGGGACACCGGCCGCGGCCTAACCTTGAGCACACACTCTGGTTCCCAGCACCTGCTTCCTTCCCAGGGCGGGAGCTCGAGCCGACACCTTGAAGTCGGGAAGCACTCACTGTTTCATGGTGCAGTCGGGGAAAAGTACCTTTCTTTCAAACCCTTAGTTTCGAACAAAATGGAAACCTTATATTTAGACCAGATATTTGCCAATGAATCTCGAACTCTGGGTGTTATGATTTGCTTTCCCACATTTCATCCGTCAACAGTCGGTGGTGGTCTGGGGTAAGAATGTACCACCGACGGGTGAGCTGCTGTAATGGGGAGGAAGTCGGGGCCCGACTGTGGCATTCAGGCCCATGTCACAGCAAAGCATTTGTATGGATAAGTGGATCCTTACTCTTCAGCGGTTTGACGGGCTACCAATTCTGAAGTATTTTATTAAATGAAACTTCTTCCTCTTCTTCCATTGCGCCAACTAAACAAGATTCCCCCTGGTTATATAGCCACGTCTGCAGTTAAATATTTCAAAGAAGTAATCACCCTATTTTTATGTAAATGTTGCATGATTCGTAGGACTCTCAGTGGCTTCCTCACACCATCATCACCCCATAATTCTGGCCCCTTTGACAATGGCTGTAGATTTGTATTGACATAATTTAAATAAAACCATCAGGGCCATTTCCTTGATGCCTCATCCCCACCTACCTTTTCTCCCCTGAGAATGAGCTTATTGATATGTTATATACCATACACCTATTCCGAGTGTATAATCCAGTGTTTTTTTAATAGTCACAGACTTATGCAAACATTGCCACTGACTACTTCACCACTGTCATTTTCATGAAAAAAACCATAGACAGTAATAGATATTCCTCACCACCACTAACCACCCCTTCTCCCTGCCCTCCCCTCCCCTGGTAACCAGTAATTTACTTCCAGGCTCTGTGTATTTACCTATTTTGGACATTTCATATAAATAGAATTACAGTCCTTGTGGCTGGCTTCTTTCACTTAGTATAATGTTTTAAAAGTTCATCCAATTTGTAGTGTAAGTAAGTACTTCATTCTTTTCTATGGTTGAATAATATCCGCTGTAACAATATACCACATCTTATTTATCCACTCACCGACCGGCGGGCATTTAAGTTGGTGATAGGCAGAATATTACCCAGAGATGTCCATGTCCTATCCCCTAACCAATGACTATGTTACTTTACATGGCAAAGGGGACTTTACAGATGTGGTTAAGGTTAAGGAATTTTTTAAAAATTTAATTTATTAGGGTGACACTGGTTAATAATAATATACGAGTTTCAGGTGCACAATTCCACAACACATCATCTGTATTGTGTTTACCACCTCAAATCAAGTCTCCGTCCATCACCATTTATCCCCCTTATAACCTCCTCCACCTCCCCCCACATCCTCTGCCCCCCAGTCCCCTCACCCCCAGCTATCGCCACACTGTTGTCCCTAAGGTTAAAGACCTTTTTTTAAAATATATATATATATCTTTATTGATTTCAGAGAGAGGAAGGGAGAGAGAGAGATAGAAATGTCAATGATGAGAGAGAGTCACTGATCGGCTGCCCCCTGCATGCCCCCAACTAGGGATCAAGCCCGCAACCCGGGCATGTGCCCTGACTGGGAATCGAACCGAGATCTCGTGGATCCTAGGTCAACGCTCAACCTCTGAGCCACGCCCGGCCGGGGAGGTTAAGCTCCTTTTGATATGAGGAGATTACCCTGGATTCTCTGGCAGGCCTAATCTAATTGCATGAGTCCCTAAAAGTAAATTCGTATTTTGTCAATGGTAGATGTGACTGTGGAAGGAGAATCAAAGAGATGAATCATTGCTGGCTTTCAAGAGAGAGGAGTCGAGGAATGTGGGTGGAATCTAGAGGCTGGAAAAAGCAAGGAAACGTATTCTCCCCACATGCATCCAAAAAGGAGTGAGACCTACAAACTGTAATATAATACATTTGTGTTGTTTTAAGATGTAAAGCCTGTGGTAATTTGTTACAATGGTGATAGAATACTAATAAAGGGTTATTTCTACTTTTTGACTCTTACGACTAATGTTACTATGAACATTTATGTACAAGTATTTGTGTGGACATATGTCTTCATTTTTCTTCGTTATCTACCTGTGAGCAGAATCACTGGATCATGTCGTAACTGAATGTATAACATTTCAAGTAAATGTCAGAGAGTTTACCAAAGTGGCTGCACCTTTCTTCATTTCTCCACATCTTCACTAACACCTGTTATTATCTGTCCTTTTGACATTAGTCATACTAGCGGGTGTGAAGTGGTTATCACTGTGGTCTGATTTGCATCTTCCTAATGACTAATAATGTTGAGCATCTTTTATGTGCGTGTTGGCCTTTTGCATATCTTTGTAGCAATGTCTGTGCAAATCTTTGTCCATTTTCAGATTTGGGTTGTCTTTTTAGTGTTTAGTTGTTCTTTATATATTCTGGATGCAAGTTCCTTATTAGAATTTTGGTTAGCAAGTATTTTCTCCTATTCTGTGTGTTGTCTTCTCACTTTATTAACACTGTTCAGCACAAAGGTTTTTAATTTTGATGACTTCCTCTATTTTTCCTTTTTATACTTTTAGTATCAAATCTAAGAAATTAATACCTGATCCAAGGTCACAAAGATTTATAGCTACATTTTTTAGGTTTACCTCTTACCTTTAAGTCAATGATCCATTTTGAGTTAATTTTTATGTATAGTATAGGGTAAGTATTCAACTTCATTGTTTTGCAAGTGGATATCCAGTTTTTCTAGGAATTAGATGCAATTAATTTTCAGTTGAAAATGTTAATCCCTATAGATTATCTTTGGGTGTTTATGCTGCTGCTGGTGCTTGGAGAAGGCTTGCTGGGCTGTTGGCAGCCTTTTCTCACAGTCTTTGTCAATGAAGAACATGTAATGAGCCTCCTGTTCCCATACGAGTTGCTGATTCCTTATAAAAAGTATGAAAAATATAGGAAATCAAACACTTTTGACTACCACTTCCTTTCACCTTTCCCTCTAGTTTTTGTTTCATCCTGACAGTATTGGATTTGTTCTACAAAAGCCTTCCATGAGTTGCCATGATCAGGAATAATGTTGAGAAAGGATTTTAGTCTTACCTTTGCCCACTGATTTAGAGTTGCCCAACTCCTTCAGCCCCTGTAAAGGATCATGTTCAACAGGGATGTATTTTCCTCCCCCTCTGGTTTCCTTATGCACTGCTTCCTGAGCAGAGGTAGATGTTCCTCAGCTAGTCCTAAATCATAGACTGCTCTGTCCCACTCCTTGTTTATCCACGACAGAATGACCCTGGGAAGTCAGGATGGTCTAGGAACAGTCATGTTTGTGTCCAAGAGTTAACTACCCTAATTCCTAAGCTGGAGAGATCTTTACTCTGGAAAAAGCTGGTTTCCTGAAGCAGTGCTTTTCAAACTGAACGTACATGCACATCTCCTGGGGACCCTTTTAAAATGCAGAGTATAATTCATTATGTCTGGGTGAAGCCTGAGAATCTGCATTTCTAACAGTCTCCCAGGGGTGCTGATGCTGTTGGTCCAAGGATCACATTTTGAGAAGTAAGGTCTCCAGGGATTACAGATTTCTGGGCAATTGAGGAGCTGGTAAACTTTGGACCTGACCCTGAGTTCTCCCTAAAATGTTCTGGAAAGAAAATTTGTTTAATAAAAGGCAGTACTCCCCCCACACCCTGCAAAACAAATAAACCTATTTCAGATACACTTCAAGCAGCTGCAATTAGGTAGAGATTAAACTTCTCGAATAAATGAAAATTGGCCCTTAGAAAAATCTGCAAAAATTTTGTTGTGTCTAGTTATACAGTTGCAAAGCTTGGATTTATAGGCCCTAGAAGGTGGCAGGATGATGTCCATGGGCTTTTTGTATATTATCCATGCCATGCCTCAGAAAGGTATTAGCACATGATTTATGTTTGGAGAACAATGTCCAACCAGCTGTTTTAGCTACAGATTTTCCTAGGTGATTTAAGAATGAAATGGGATAAGAGATGGACCTCTACCTGATCATTCTAACTTTTCTCTAAGTTCAGTTAAGCTTTCATAGCAATTTAGGCAGGTAGCACCCAATCCCTTTACCACGAAACTCCTAATCCAAAATCAGGGCTGAGGACTTTGTAGGTTATATTTCTTAGGAGTGATTTTACCCTAAGTTGTACAGTGGGAGGCTAGTCGTTTCCAAACAGGGCACACATCTAAATATTAGACCCTTTCTGTTTTTCCTGGCAGTTAATACAAAATCAGAGTCATCTATCATATTATCAGTGATTATGTGATCATTGCCATTTTCTTTTAGGTTCACATTTTATCTAAAACTTAGTCCAGGAAGGGAAAGGGGGAAAGACTGATTGATTCTCTGATCTGTTTATTTATTCTACCTTCACCTGATAAAAATCATTTATTGGAGCTGGATTAGAACTAGTTAAATAGGGTGGGTGTGCATACTGATTGGAAAGGGGAGAAAAAAGAGGAAGACTATTTGTGTAAATATACCACGATGCCATAGTTGATGCTAATTTTGATAAGTTTTAAAAAAGTGTTGGTAACTTAGCTTCCTTGCTAGAAGGATGAAGAAAAGTAAAATAAAAAATGTATTTTTCTTTTTTGGACTATATTCTAAAGTCCAAATAATTTACCTAATGTGTTGTTCTTGTTAAGTAAGAACCAATGCCTGATGGTGGCTGGCTTAGGATGAAATAGAACTATAGCAGCAATAGCGATAGCAATCATCATAAAAGCAGTAACACCAGTGGTAACAGTAATCGTTATTGCATTGGTTTAGTGGTAACAGACTCTGAGCCCCAGCATGTGTGTAATTCTGGGTAACTCATTAGACAATCTGCTTGACATCTGTTTGGCTGCTTGGCTCTTCAAAACCTCCATTTTACCACCAGCTAAAGGAATTGTATCGAGCATGGTTCTGAACCACAGTGGAAATGAAGGAGCTTGCAAAGCCATCTCCGCTGTGTTTTTATCTCGGTCTAGGCATTTTTGTTCTCTCTGTGCTGAAGTTGTTGCAGGGATGCAGGGAGCTCCAAGTCTGACCTCTTTAGAAAGTAATGACGTGAACGCAATTGTGTACTTTTGTGAAGCTCTGAGAAACATGACAAATTGTTCTCATCCATGATTCCCATCTCTCCTCCTTGAAAAAGACAGTGTTGACCCAAGCACTGTGACAAATAACTTCTGGTGATAGTGGTGAAGCTGAGGGAGAATAATGTTTTGCTTTGCAGCTATCCTGTTGCCTGGTCCTTATGCTTGAAGCAGTTGAGGAAATAATTTTCTGAAAATGAGCAAAAGCTGTTAAGCTAAGAGCTGTATCCCTTGGAAATGTATGAGTAAAATACTAAAATGCAAAAACAAATACTCAAATTTGCAAAAGGAAGCTCATAAATCTTGATTCATCACTGCAAATCTTCATCAGAGAACTATGCACAGCCCATTCTTCTAATGTGCATTTTAAATGCAAAAGTTACAAAAAGAATGAGGCTTCGTGACAACTGATACAAGAATAGGGAAGAGAAAGTCATCTGCAGAGCCAGAAAAATCCACACCAGGGCTGTGAGGGGCTGGCGCCCTGGCACAGAGGATAGTCTCATGTGGTCTTTTTAAATGAGGAAAGAAAGGGTAGATATATATTTTTTAGGAAGGGAGAACACAGTACAGTCAGCCTATCTTTGAAGATGCATAATTGTCCAAAGTTCATAGATTTTTCTTCCATTCACTTATTAAGGACAGTACAAGAAATCATTGCACTAGCTAGGATTTTGAAGTTCAGTTAAAGCAAAACAAAAAGCTAAACATTTGGCTATCCAGCTAAAATGCAAACTTCACACTTCCAGCTTGGGATTAAGAGTATATAAAATGGTTCCGTACCCATGAATAATGAAGTGGGACTGTTACTGGTGGGTCTCCAGCCTGCCTCCAGTTTTTTGTCTTGCGTGTAGGAATGAATTCAAACAAGAGACAATAGCGAGCAAAGCAAGGGAAGTTTATTGTAGAAGGAAATACACAGAGATATAATCCGAGTAGGCAACTCAGCTAGTCTGAGTGCCCCACCTAATGGGGTCCTTAAAGATTATATACCCTTATTCCTTAGGCTTCTAGAGTCCCCCTCCTGGATGTCAGGGTCATCTGGGAGAGTTTCAAGTCTCCCGCTTCCTCATTTTTGTGGCTGCCCTATAAAAAATTTTACATATAGTCTGATGACCTTGTACTCTTCTTAAAATTACTTTCTTAGTTTAGGGCATGCTGTCTGGTATGAGATAACGTCCCCTTTTTGTTCCATTCTAGCCATTGTAAGCAAATAGACTTCCTCTTCTTTCCCCGTCCTGGCCCTTTATCTAACTAGCTGCCTACTCTAACGACGAAACGATTGCACTGAAACAAAGGGAAAGATCAAGCAGATCTTCAAAATCTATCTTGTGACCAAAACTTGGGAGATAGTCCTGGAACGATTTTTTGTTTGTTTGTTTATTGAATTTATTGGGGTGATGCTGGTTAATAAAATTATATAGGTTTCAGGTGTACAATTCCACAACACATCATCTGTGCACTGTGTTGTGTGTTCAGCACCCCAAATCAAGTCTCCTTCCATCACCATTCATCCCCCTATCCCCTCTTCTACCTCCCCGTATACCCCTTCCCCCCGCCAATCACCACAGTTTTCCGTGTCTGTGGGTTTTTTTCTTTTTTTTCTTTTGCTCAGTCCTTCTACCCCCCAACCCAGCCCTCCAAAATATTGACCTCAGCCATTGGAAATTAAAGCGCTTGTACAATAAAACTTCATTTTTTTGCATCACATTGGCATATTTTCTGATGCCAACTTCAGTGTCTGTTGCCACATGACAATGAAAGATGATGCATAATTTGTTTAAGGCTCAGTAAATCCCAGTAACCCTGAGCAGCTAAAGAGTGACACGTTGACATCAAGAACAGAGCACAGCGGAGGACATGGAATGGTCACGCTGCCTGCCAGCTACAATGTTTCTTGACCTTAGTCCTCAAACCCCTTCCCTGGAGAAGAAACGTTATTTTCCCATGTTTTGGCGACCTTTTTATCTCATTTCCACTTCCTTGGTGTTACTTTTTTCTTAATCTTTACCCCAGGATATATTTTTTATTGATTTTATATATATTTTTTTACATACCTAAAATATATATATATATGTATTTTTTCAGAGAAGAAGGGGGAGAGACAGACAGACAGACATTAACGTGGGAGAGAAACAGGTTGCTTCCCACACGTGCCCTGACCAGGGATCGAACCCACAACCTTTTGGTGTACGGGACAATTCTCCAGCCAACTGAGCCACCCAATCAGGGTGGTGGTACTTTTTTGAGATCAGTAAAATGTGAACAAGACAGTAGAGTTTTTTCAAAGGCTGAAAATATTTTGTCACTCATTGTTTTTATCTGATGCCTTTAACACACAAGGTTAAACATGGAAATTATAGCCTCCGGCAAAACAGTTTACTTTTCATTTTGTTTTTAAAAATTCCAATGAAGACTACTTCATAATTGCCTTATAGACTTTCCCTCTTCTCAGCCTACTCATGAGTGGGAATTATAAATGGGGTTACAGTCATTCTCTCTTTAAAGTAGCCCTGGACATTCACCAAGATGGCCTTTCCTTTAGTAAGAGGCCCTCACCTCCTTTCCCAGGCTCAGCAAATGACGGGGGCTGGTGAGAAGGGTACTCATGCTTTGGATGCACATTAGTCTGCATGACTACTAAGGTGTTTTCCATCTTTAAGAAGCTGAGATTAGCAGATTCTAGTATCTATAATGGAGACATCACACTGCTTGGTTTCTTTGCTTTTTAAAAAAATTATAAAATACCTTAAAGATATAGAAAAGTACTCCCAGATTTACTATCCTGCCGTATTTGCTCCATCTCTCTCTTTCTCTTTTTTCAATATTTTGAATGTAGCTAAAGTCTTACCTCCACCATTCCATTCTTTCTCCTTTCCTTCCCAGAAATGACACTGAATTGTTCAGAACTTCTATGTTGTGATAGTCCTCTGATATATGAAATTTTATTTTTGCTTTCTGATTTTTTCACAGCCATGGCAATCCTGGGTGTGTTTTTTTAACATCTCTGGTATTAGCGATAGAAATAGAAAGTTGTAGGACTTATGTTGTTAAATGTAGGCTCTGGTAACTAATTATCATATAGATGTGTTTTCTAGGCCTGTGACCTGCTAACTCATTTAAAATTGTGAGTTGCAAAGTTTACCCTGCAGATTAGAGACACAGATTTTAATACCAAGAATGTTCTATGTAACCTCTCTTATGGTAGACAGACCCAGAAAAGACTAGATATTATGATAATTACACATTCATTTATATAATTGGTTTATTCAATTCTTTTATCCATTTAGTAGATCAGAATTTAAAGGGCATACATACTCTGTGCCAGCCACTGTCCTAGGCTTTGGGATTACCAACATAGAAATCCCTGCTTTCATGAAGTTGACAATCTAGTTGTGAGAACACAAACAAATAAATAAATATGTCAGAGAGAGGAAGTATGTTCTGTGGAGAACTATAAAGCGGAGTAGGTGAAAAAGGAGTGTGGGTTGGAGACAGGAGTTATCTGTTTTATTTTGAGTAGTCAGTGAACACCTCTTTAATATGGGGACATGTAAGCAGTGACCTCCAGGACATGACAGACAAGCTATGCATATCAGGGGAAGCTCATTCTAGGGATCAGGTGGAGGGATCTTCAAGTGGGAGTGTGCTTCACATGGGGACAGTGGCAAGGTCTTTTGGATGAGTGGTGTGAGCTGGGGACAGGCAATAGAAGATATGATCAGAAGTCACAATTGCTCCTCAGAACATTCCTGTGGTAGCACTAAGGCAGATGTTCTTACACTCATCTTTACACTTGAGGCCTAAACAGAGTGACTCGCTCAAGGTCACACTTGCTAGTTGATAGAACCAGGACTAGCATGTCTCCTGCATTCTAGAACATTGTCTTTTCCAGGTTCCACAACTCTATTTTCTAATGTACTAGAACTTAGAAGAACATGGTCTGGACTCTAACTTTATAACTGATTCTTTGGTCAAGTAGCATAAAATCCCTGGCTGCGAGTTACCGCATCTGTAGAACAAGGGAAATACAATGCTAGGTTGCTTTGAGATGCAAGCAGGATAATGCAGATTGGGCCCTGCGAACTGCAGAGCTCTCTGCACATGATGTGCGGCTAGAGCTGACAGCTCTCGTGCCTGGGCTGGCAGGCAAGGCTGAAGCTTGTAAATCAACCTTTTTCAAAGCCAAACCTATGTAATTAATGTGTAGCACTTTGGGTTGTATAGATGCCCCATATTTTGATTTTTCAAGATTCATAGAAGTAAAGCTAAATGCCGATTCTAACAAAATTTAGAAATACTTCGGTGACTCTGCAACTTCTTTTCCGCTTGTCCCTAAAGATAACATAGAAATGTAAATATGGTTTGATGTATTAAGCTGGCACCATTCTACAACTGTGTCTTTACCTGTTTCTATCCTTCGTAATTTCTTATTTCTTATTACGTTCTGCCAAATCCCATTAACTTGTCCTTGAGCTGTGTGATCTAGAGTTTAGCTGCTGTGGGTGATGGGGTTTACCTGGAGTGAAAGCTGTCTGCAGGGAGCAACCACCTCCTTTCTGAGAATGCTGCCTCTCAGCCCAACCTCTGACTCTCGAGGGCGGGCTGTTAGATCTCCTGAAAGCAGCTGCAGGCCTGGCGGTCCTGGCACAACCTGAGCCTTAGAGGAAATTTAGGAATTTGCTAACTTCAAAACTTCAGGTCTGTTTTGGTCCGAGAAATAGGGGAAAGACCATTTGTGGAGGCAGACCTGGCAGAAGGGATAAAAAGCTTGATGCAATTAAGGGACCAGAGAAAGGTCAGTGTGGCTGGCGCAGTGGATATACAGAAGAAATGAGACTGAGGAGGTAGGTGAGTTGATGGTGGGACTTGGGGGACAGTTTTTAAGCAGACATGACAAGTTTCACATTCTTGCTACCAGGAAATAAATGAGGTTGGATTGTACACCACTTAGGCAGCTCATGCACAGGTCCAGTTGAGATGTGACTGGTATGGCCGAGTGAAAGCCATTCAGGTGGTGTTGGACTCAGGATATATGTTGAGGTGGCACTGGCAAGTCTTGATCATGGATTGAGTTGGTGGGATGGTTAGGAAAAGAATTACATCAAGGATAATTTCTAGCTTTTTGGTGTAAGCAAGTGAGTAAATTAGTGTAAATTAGTGATCCCATTTACTGTAAAGGTGACAGAGGAGGAAGTATGGACTAGAAAAGCCTGGGAAAGAGATGAGATGATGCTGTTTGGCCATGTTACGTGTGAGAGACCCATGAGACACTCCCAAGGGGGATCGCTGGTAGAGGGTTGCAGCCGGGAGCTCACGGGGATGTGGCTGGATATACAGCCTTCGCACTGAAAGTGATGAAGTAATACAATGGGTGGTTGAGATCAGCTAGGAAGAAAATGTAGCGAGAGAGATTTGCGAGGCTCCAACAGTTAGGAGTCTAACAGAAGAAGAGGAAGATTCAGACAAAGGAGCAGAAGAGCCACACACTCCAAAGGGAATGGGGGAGGAAAAGATTTGGTAAAATTTTAAAAAGGGAATAATGTTACTAGATTTTTCATGGAAAGACTTATCAGTATTATTTCTTCAACTACAAGAACAATTTCAGGGTGACTACCTTGTTTTAGTTTTTTAAAAATAATTATTAAAAAACAATATTTTCTTTCTTAAAAAATTAAAAATACAAAGTATAAAGAAGAGAAATCACTTATAATTTCAAAAATTTCATGGCAATTCCAATTTCAAAATGCTAACATTTTGGTGTGTTTTTCTAATCGTTCCTAATGCTTTCAAGATATTTTTATATAATTGAGGTGAAATTGCATAGATATAGGCAACTGCATATAATATTCTTTATACTCTACATTATAATGGAAACAGTTCCTCATGTTATAAATTTTTAATAAAATTTTAATGCCTGCATGTATCTTTAAACTTACTTTTTTAAATGCTTCCAAATCCATATCTTTGCTATTCTTGAGCAATTCCACTTTCTTTTTTTTTCTTTTTGGGGGAACACAGTGAGGTAAACAGCTCTTCTCCTCGCCCTGATGTTTCCCTACTATATCAATTTGCTGCACAGAAAAAGGAAAAAGCCAGTCAAACTACCTGCTTAGACATGTGCTTAGCAAGATTCTGTCTTGTAAAGGTGCCGCTTGATATGGAAACCTTGTGATTCAACACTTTCCTTCATTTTCCTATAGCCCTCAAATAAAAATTTGTCATGGAAATAAAAAGCATTCATGAAATTTTAATCTGGGGGCTGCAGGAAAATGAAGCATAGTGCTGAATCCCAAGGTTCCATACCAAGTGGCACCTTGAAAAAGATTCAGATGAAAAAGATTTCATAACAAAAAAACAGTTCTTTAAAAGATCTAAATCCAATGACTGAATAAATAAGAGGTCAGACAAGAGAAGGAAACATTGCTGAAATATACGATATTCTGAATTTAGAATTCGGCAAGCATACAAAAAAATATATTTTCTGCACACAAAAGATCATAATGTCAGTTGAAACAATGGTTGGTTTTGACCTGTTGATTGGATTGCTGCATATAAAAATCATTAAAATGGCCTCATAAAAAGACTAAAAAAAATGTACACCGTATACCTACTGGATTTTGAAATTTTTTATGCATCGTGGAATATTATTAATATATCTTTAACCCTTCATATTTTTAGTATAAAGGATCAATAGATATGCAAATTGAAAAGTAACATATATATCGTACATTTTATCGTAGCGAGCTTTGGGTTGAGAAGAATAAAGACCATTTTCAGACCCTCTTAAAAAAGGAATAGAATTGTCATTTATAGGCTTTTTAATGAAAATCTGATTATTTGGGACAATGGAAATACATCTTTAGTCAAGATGCATTCACCTTCTACAGGTATTCTGTGATTAAGAAGTGATAATTAGAAATAGTTGATGAGTGGTCTGTGTGTATGTGCATTTGTATTTTCTATTCAAAGTCCGTTTTCCATAACTACTTTTTATTATAATGGATAAGAGGACATCTGTGGCTCACAGTTGATCTCTCATTGTGCCTTGGCACCATATGCCACGAAGGTTGTGTGTGGGTGTGTACAGGTGCAGGAGCAAAAGCTATGTGAGCTTCAACTATAAGCAGGCCCTGTGTCGGTCCTATGTGAGTGTCCTCTGAGGTGTTGTGGATTTTGTGTAGGACCTGACACATAGAAAGTCTTAAGTGTTTGTTTGTTGGAGGAAATGAAAAATCATGTTATAGAAGCGAAGGTGGTTCCAGCTGGGAGAGGATTGTCCAACATGTGGAACTGGACAAGTCATGGGCTGCCTTCCTCCTTTGGCAGTTCTGCACCATAGGTTCCATGTTGTTTATAGATTAGAACAGCCAACTTCCTGTAGGTTCTCAAGGTTTTCTTCATTAGACAGACTGGGACAAAAGAGCAAAGCACCAGAATCTTTTGGGGGGGGCACAGCAAGATGCAGATTCAGCAATCATATATTAAATATCTGCTGCATTCCAGGTGCCTTGTGATCAGCTCTCATGTAAGACGGCTCCCCTCTAACTAGATGTTAATAGGCCATTTCACTGATGAGCAGGCTGAAACTTAGAGAATGTAAGTAACTTCACCTAAGGCTACCTTGTGTAAAGGCAGGCCTGAAATTTAAACTCATCTCCTGACATTTAAGCCACCATAGGACTTTCAAATAAATAGCCCAAAAAAAGTAGATGGTTAAGTCTTAATGCTATAAGAGATGGTTTCTCATCTGTTTCTAATGGATCCTTTTTTTTTTTTAATATGTCTTTATTGATTTCAGAGGGAGGAAGAGAGAGGGGGCGAGAGATAGAAACATCAGTGTTGAGAGTCATCATTGATTGGGCTGCCTCCTACATGTGCCCCACTGGGGATCAAGCCTGCAACCCAGGAATGCACCCCGACCGGGAATCGACCCATGATCTACTGGATCCTAGGTTGATGCTCAACTGCTGGGCCATGCCTGGCCAGGCTCTCATCTGTTTCTTTGGTTCTCTAATAAAAAATTCTTACAAATCATGAAAGATTCAAATAAGTCACAGAATCTTCTGTTTGAAAGGGATACCTTTACGTGTGGGGAACTGAGGCACAGAAGGTTGCATGATTTACCCGTGGCCACATTGCTACTGGTGGCAAAGCCAATGCTCAGACCCTCAGGTGGAAGTCTTTCAGTCCCCTCTTTAATAACCAATATTGCATTGGGATGGTAACTTTCCAGTGGCTGGCTATAGTCAGACAGACTTTTAGATGCATAAGGGAGTTTTAGAGCAGTGGGCTCCTATCAACTGAGACAGGATGCGTGAGCTAACCACGTAGGTGTGAGGTTGTAGTGGGATGTAGTCCCCATATTATTCACATAAATCCAGTACAGTGACTTTGTGTCTGTGTTTGGGTTGGAGATGTTGGGTTTGGTGAATGTGTTTTATTTTGATTCCTTAATTCTGTTGATTCTAAAAGTA
Source organism: Miniopterus natalensis (assembly GCF_054644295.1). Lineage (NCBI taxonomy): Eukaryota > Metazoa > Chordata > Mammalia > Chiroptera > Miniopteridae > Miniopterus > Miniopterus natalensis. The sequence goes on along the minus strand of NC_142081.1, from coordinate 69,988,470 downwards.
ATGCTCCTGGTGCTAAGCCTCTGGCCTCTGTCGCCTGTGCCCTGAAGCCAGCCCTTGAGCTGTGTGACTGAATGTCATTGTTCATGCTCCAAAGAGACCACATCAAAACCTGTAGTTCCTCAGCTAAACTGTCCTAGCACAGCAAAAATTTGGTGGAGATGGTAGAGAGAAACAGATTCGGAACGATAAAACCAGTAGACATATGTACAAACCCTTTTATAAAAATCCTCACTTAAGCCTAGCAAATATTTTGTGAAGTAATGTTCCCGTATTCATAGATGAGAACATTGAAAGTCAATGATGTTATATAGTTTGTACAATTTATAAGTGGAGTGAATGGTGAAGCTCTGCTTTAAACTTGGGTTTTTAACTTTGAAGTTCATATCCTTTATCACGCCTCTTATATCCCTAAGGTTATATTCCTAAGATACAGATAAAAAAGTAAAGCATTCTTATTTTGCAGATTTTTTTTATGATAGAGAAATCTTACATGGAGTGTTCTGGTTATCTGACTAAACTTTTAGGCATATTAAATTTTGGAGTTTCATTTATGTACCATTTGTAACACATCCCCAAAATATTTATAGAGAACATTCTTTGTTTAATGGACTATACTAGGTACTAGAGAAAGGATGAAAATCACCTGTCCTTATGTCATACAGTATGGGAGAGAGAAAATGTAAAGCTAGGTAAGTAATGTGAGGCAATTTAAGTGACAAGAGCCATTGGAGAAACTGGCCGTCAGGGAGCTTTTAGACAGGAGCCCAAATACCAAAGTGCGCCTGTGTTACCTTGATTCCAAGAGCAGGTCATCCCATCTATGCTGAACATAGTTTCAACAAAGCAACGAAAACAGCAAAGAACCAAATCAAATGCAGGTACCAAAAATGAGAGTTGTAGCAGATCAAGAAACTGTACAGGGAGACCACAGGTACATGTGATATTTCAGAGGAATTCAGTAAAGGAAGGTTGGTTAGTAAAATTTTTTTTTTTTAATCTAATAAAATGGTTACAGGTTGCTGTGAGCCACTTTTTCATGTGGCATTAGCCATCCTTCAGAAATACCTCAAAGTTCAAATTAAACACAAAATCTTATTCAAAGATAAATATGTTGCAAAATATTTTGCATAACTCAGTGTGGTAAAATTCTAGGATTGATCACTTGGTTGAATTTAGACCCGTTACAATCCTGGGTATTTATTCAAAGATCCCATGGAATTACCTACAAACAGAAAAAGGTCTAAATGGATCCCCAGAAACAGCTATACATACTCACCAACCTCCCTCACCTTAGGAGATATGACAAGATCTTATTTCTTGATTAACTTTCTCATATTTTTCTCTCTTTTGGAAAAAGGCCTATTGAATTCAACCAAGGTTCCCACAAAACTGGTGGGAGAGATAAAGTCGATGTATGTACCTCAGTTGCTCACCAAACTGGGAACTTACCCACAGGGTAATGAAGAGGTCCTTACTCCTGGGACACTTGGCGAAGCATCTGTGATAGTCAAAATAAGGTCCCCTCCAAAGATATTCAAAGCCTCAGCCCCAGAGCCTATGGCTGTGTTACCTTACAAGACAAAAGGGACTTGACAGACTTGATTAAATTTAAGCACCTTGAGATGAGGAGCTTATTCAGGGTAATCCAGGTGGGTCCAACCTAATTACATTCCTAAAAGTGGCTTTGAAACTAGTGACAAGGACCAGTGAAGAGGCACTGCCCAAGCAGCGTGGGTTACCTCTCGAGGCAGGAAAAGGCAAGGAAACATCCTCCAGAAGGAATGCCAACACCTTGATTTTGACCCTGTGACACTGTGTGGGACTTTTAACAGACAACTATTAGATGATAAATTTGTGTTGCTTTCAGACATTAAATTTGTGGTAATTTACTACTGCAACAATAGGTAACTAATAGATAACTAGATAATTAGTCAAGTAAGTGGTACAGAATAGATGTATTTCTGGGAAAGTTTTTACCAGTTTGATGTTACTTGGAAAGATATTCCAGGGGATGTGGAAACTTGGAAAGATATTCCAAGGGATGTGGAAATTTAGCTGAGCCTTCAAGAGTGAGCAGTGATGCCATCAGGGGAAGCATGGGAGCATTCAGGGAGAAAGGGAGAAGCAGGGACACAGGCGTCTTGGAACAATAAGTAGGCCAGTCTGGCAAAAAAAAAAAAAAAAAAATTATATAAGACAATATTCATAGGTAAGGGAGGAAAGATGTCTTCAAGTTATATTTAGGATGTGGAACACTTAATACTTGAAGTCTGAAATTTGCCTCTTAGAATGCCGTTTTCAAACTGCGTCCTTTGGGACTTGCAGATGTGTCAGGGGACAGCGAAACAGAATTCCAGATACTCCAGCAGCCTTCCTGTCCTCCTACCAGAGCAGCTCTGTTCTTACCTGTTTTCTGTATGGGGGATCTGCTTAAGATTTTGTTTAAAAAGGATTCAATTAGTTTAAAACAATGAGTGATGAAAAGCCACAGTAGGGGCTCCTTATCTAGCTAGTGTCCCCGCTGGGTTTTGTGTGTGTGTGTGTGTGTGTGTGTGTGTGTGTGTGTGTGTTTGCTTTCCTCAAGACAGTATTTAGTTCTTTATGCTTTTTATAATAAATAAATGTCTAATTTTACAATTAAGTTAATTTTATAATCATTAATGCAAACTAGGTCTTGATATTCTGATCTAAATAGAAAACTGTTCTCAATTATGCGTACATCCCACTTTTTATTGCCCTTTTCTCTGCTTTGAGTCAGAGCGGAGCCATTGGGTGTCCCGGTTCCTTTCGAGAGGACAGACAGTGTACTTGCCTTTTAGGACAGGCTACTGCTCCGGTGCTGGATGGAAGGTCATTCGTTTGGTGACTTTTATGGCAACATCTTTGGGTCTTGTCATTTTTACAGACTAATATGGACCTCATTGTCTTCTCTTTTGAAGAGATGTGTCCAGAAACCTCTAAATAGCTCACTGAGAAATGAGGCATGACTAAGCCACAGTCACTCGGGAGCAGTTCTGTAGAACTTTCTCTTGTCATTTAGCCCAGTTATTTGGTGAAGAGTTCTTCCAATGTTGCTCTCCCAGCAGAGAGGTCTGACTCTCTTAATCTATATCAGATGTGAGGAGGAAGCCTGGAGTTTATTTTGGACTTCATGATGGGTTAGAAAATAAGCATGCACAGAGCTGTCGCCTTGCTATTGGCAACTGGTTGTATTTTGTTTTGACTGTTTTACTGCTCTCCTGTAGCTCAGAGTTCTCTTAGAGTCTGATGCTCTACAAAGCCTGGGATAGTGCCACACCCAGGAGGTTCTTTGCTAAGAAGGCATTTTGGTGGTAATGCTATCCCACCTGGGTTGAAATGTAGCCCTCGCAGAGAACTGAGAGGAAAGAACTTGCGCTGTGCCAGCCCTAGGACTCCAGAGATATAATTTCTCCTTACAGACCCCAGAAATGTACCTTTCCCATAATGTAGGTCCTAAAAAGATGAAAAAAGAAAAAGTGTATATTTGGAACAAAATTGAGCAGATGAGCTAATATTGTCTGCATTCATTTTGATCTTTCTTAATGTTTCTAAATTACAATCTGTAAAACATAATACTACTTTGTTTACGTATTAGAGGATTTGCTGTGTGACATTTAGCAAGTCTCAGCCTCTCTGTACTTCTCTTTCTGTATGAGAGTTGGTATTAATGATACCCAAGTACTCTCTCACTTCAGAGGCCTACAAACAATTGGGTAGCGTGATGTCTAAGAGCCCCACTCAGGAGCCAAGCAGCTAGGGTTTGAATTTTAGCAGATGTGTGACATCTTGAGCAAGTTACTCCTTTTCCTGGTGCCTTGAATAAAATGGTGATAATTACAGCACCCAGCTCACAAGATTGTCATCCTGACTCGGTGAGGCACAGAAGCGCTCTGAACTTGTAGCACAGAGTAGTTCCTCTGGAAGGTTAAGTAGAATATCCCTGTAATATCTCTGCTCATTTGAACTTTCATATCATTTCCTAAGAAGCTCTTTTGACATTCTTTTTCTTATTTTTTAAAAATATGTTTTTGCCCGGCTGGGCGTGGCTCAGCGGTTGAGCGTCGACCTAGGATCCAGGAGATCGGGGTTCAGTTCCTGGTCAGGGCACATGCCCGGGTTGCAGGCTCGATCAGTGACTCTCATCATTGATGTTTCTATCTCTCTCTCTCCCTCGCCTTTCCTCTCTGAAATCAATAAAGATATATTTTAAAAAATAAAATAAAATAAAATAATAAAAATATGTTTTTACTGATTTTAGAGAGAGGAAAGGAGAGGGAGAGAGAGATAGAAACATCAATGATGAGAGAGAGTCATTGGTCGGTTGCCTCCTGCACACCCCTTACTGGGGATCGAGCCTGCAACCTGGGCATATGCCCCAACCAAGGAATGGAACCATGACCTCCTGATTCAACCAGTGAGCCACACTGGCTGGGCTCTTTTGACATTCTTATTGGGATAGAGGGGAAGACAAACTAATATTGATATTTTTTTTTATTTAATGCTTTCATTTCATTGAAATAAATTTCCAAATCAAATTATATGCAATAGTCAAAGATATTTTGGAAAACATAAACTAGTATGCAGAAGAAAATAACTTATACGCTCACCACTCAGAGTCATTTTATTTTCAATCAGCCTTTTTCTATTTATGGATTAACTTTATTTATTTACCAAGTAATAATTATTCTGTATAAACCACTTTGATTCTTAATCTTTTCATTACTATTCAGTCATAAGCAGTTTCCTGCAGTTACCTAGGATTAATCATCACCTCACTGGTTGCATGATATCATTTTGAATAAATACTTTTTATTTCTCTTTTGCCACATTGTTGAATATGGTGATTGTTCATGATTTTCAGCATTAAAAATAATGGTGCAATAAATATTCATGTTCGAGCTTAAGTTTACAGGGTTCATTATTTCTTTAGGGTAGGTTTCCAAAGGTAGAACTCTAGATCAAGGGATATGAATATTTTAAAGAACTTGAAATTTGCCAAGTAAATTTCCAAAATCGTTGCTACTAGTAATATACCAGGATGTGTATTTCATCATATTCCACCAGCATTATTACTATCACTTTAATAATCTGTGCCATTTGATATGGTATGCTGTGTTTGTGTTTCACTGTGTCATGGATTTGCTTACTAAAAGTACTTATTTGTTCTTTTGGCAAATATCTGTTCATGTCCTTAACCAAATTATTTAGGAGTCTTGGTATTTTTCTCACTCACTGGTGTGAGATCTTTGAAGAGAAATGAACACAGTGTATATGTGAAATATTTGCTAGGAATATTCCCCTTGTATTTTTGCCTCTTTTTATGGTTATGATCTTTAAAAATCATACAAAAATCAGTGAGAGTGTTTAATTAAAGCTATAGATTCTTTCCAATTCCATTTCTTCAATAGTTTCTAAGCTTAGAAGTTTTTTACTTGTAGAGGTTTGGTAAGTATTCCGCTCTGTGTTCCCCTGGTTTGTCTAAGAGTTTGCATGTGCATGTGCATTTATCTAGATATAACTTAATGTCTTTATATATACTTAAATGTCTTTAAAGAAAAAAAACACACTCTTGATTATTCCTTTCATTTTTCCTCATATAACTCATTGGGGTAGCCTGGACTCAAACCTAAATCCCTTGCCATTTCAATACTTGCTTAGAAAAGGATGTGGTTGCAGTACTTCAGTAATATGCCCCCGTGGTGCAGTTATACTTATGGGAGTCACCGTCAAGGGGTATTTAGTAAATGTTTCTTGTGGGAATCAATGTCTAGTCATAATAGATGGACTCCTTGTTGTAGAAGAGATTATTGTCAGAGATGGACTCTTGGGGCTGCACAGTTAATATAAACTGTGCAACAAGCCTCTGGTGTGAGATCTCTCTCACCAACGAGTTTTCTCCTCTGCCCTCAGTTTCCTCATCTGAAAGGAATGAGTTGAACTGAGTCATTTCTAAGAAGCTCTGCAGCCCTGAAGTGGCTGGATTTGGTGTACAGAGACACACATGTACACAGGCAGTGCAAAAATGAAACAGCCTTTGTCTACATCGGTTCACCATCTGTTTTCCAGTTTGCAACATCATAGGCTTTGAGATTTACAGTTGGGGAGACAGGGAGGCAAGAACTGGTAATCATACTGAAGAGGAATTGCAAGAGCCAAGCCACTTAGTCCAAAGCACCTTTCCTTTTAGACAGACTCCACAGCAATTAAGTGCTCCTCAGAAATTGGCCACTAAGAAATAGGGGCTGATTACCCTCCCTTTTATAGCACCTCTTAAAAGGTTTCCTCTGCCTCGTAAAGCATTAAGGCTATTAAACCTCTCCCATTGTTTGTTAAAGCCTGCAATTCCTTACCGAACCTTAGTCCCAGAAGTGTTTTGGAGTTTACAATTTTTCTGAGTTCAGAAATGTTATATAATACATAAACTAAATTTTCTAACATCACCAAAAGGGGTTTGGGACAGCACCCCTAATCAAACACATTGATATTTTTGCAGCACAATGCATGACAATTCACAGAAAGTTGGATAAATAATAATGACCAAGTTACCCCACTTCATTTCATGGCAAGTTTTGCCGCTAAATTAAATATTAAAAAGCCTTTTTGTGTTGTGGCTTTTTGGGGTTTGGAAAGTAGGTAAAGGGTTGTGGGACTGAGTAACCCTTTCCAAGTCACCTTACCAACTCAACTTCTCAAAGCTCAACTTCATTTATGACCCCTCTGAGCAACTTTCCAAATAGTTCATGGCAAAGAGACTCTAGAACGCAGACTCCAGCTGGCGTTAAAGGCCATCCACGCTCTATTTCACCTGCTGGGTAGCCTCGTCTCCTTTTCCTAATGCAGCAACCCCCTCCCCACAAGCCTCTCACCTGGGCCCCCGCCATGTGAAACTGCTCCAATATCTCCCAGACTTTCCTACTCCTGGTGCTTTTGTTTAGCTGATTCCCTCTCCCAGTGACACTCTGGTATCCTGTTGCTCCTGGTTCCTGGCCCAGCCACTTTTCTGCTCTCAATCCTAACTGCCTTCGAAGTTCTCCCATCCAAGAGGCTCTCCTAGGTTTACCTGTTTAGATTGGTTCTCTCTTTTTGTTCAGACTCTGTACTACATATCTTTATCATGGCCACTATCAAAGACTGCCTGGTATTAGAATATTTCTTATGCATGTATCCTCTACTAAATATGAACCCCTAGAGTGGTGGTTCTCAAACCTTAATGTATATGAAATGCTGCTTGCTCTAAGATTCCTGCATTCTACCTGGTTCTCCCAGAAGATTCTTTTTCAGTAGATTTGAGTAGGACCCAGGTAACTACATATTAACAAGCCTCTAATTATTCAAACTCTTTTCATCTCCTTGACTATGTGAAGATCTTGATGAGCGATTCTGTTCTTGAAACAAAGCTGCCGTAGGACTCCAAAATCAGAACCTAAAACTGAACTGTGGCTTCAGTATCAATTCACACACAATTGCTGCCTTGTGTGTGTGTCTTAGTTATTTTTCTTTGTGTGACTCTACTAGAAATGAAATTCCTAACAGATGATGGTGATATGGGAGAGTCTTTAGTAACAAGAATACAGGAGGTTCCTAGTAAAGCAAAACTTGAGTCAGCCATGCCTTTAGTAATATCAAAGTGTGAGAAATGGCCACGACCAGTGCAAAATCGGCCCAGAAGCAGCAGGCCAACAGATTAATAAACATCCAGAGAACACTGAATTGTGGACGTTAGGGTTGAAGGATTTATCTGTGACATCCTATGCCGAAGGCATTCATTTCAGAAGTGCTGCCAGCTATTCTGCATTTAGATTTCTGAGGTTAGAGAGAGCCTAGTTGTAGCCCATACCTCAGTCCTACCACAGGTACCCACGCTCTTCTCTAGGTTTCTGATAAGAATGATGTTGATGAATACAATAATTAGTGTAGCTGATGTTTCGTGAGCTCTGTGTGCTGGAACCATGTTAATCACTTTACACAAATGATCTCACATGATCCTCCAGAGAGCCCCAAGAGGAAGCGTAATTATTGCCTCATTTACTAAGAGGGCCCAGATGCCCAGAGAGGCTAGGAAGCGTGTCCACGGGAACACAGCTAATGAGGGCTGGGTCAGTGATGTCTGCCCAAGTAAGCTAACCCCAGAACCCATGCTCTGTAACTGCTCCAGCTGCTGCTTTTGAAATTCTCAGTGTCCTCACTTACTATTACAATTGAAACTCTGTGTTACCTCTCGTGTGTTTGAGAGAATTTGTTTTTTCAGTTGTATCTTTGAGTATGTCGTGTGTGAATGCGTATAACCTCAATTCCATGTGTGTCAGGACATTATTTGGCATAAGGGCAGCTTGCTCAACACAAGGACATATCACGAGGAGTGCCTGGGTGCAGCTGCAGCTCTTAAGAGAAAAGAAAACTCCTAGAACCCTCCTTCTTTCACTGGGCATGAATGCCAGTAAGCCGAGGCCTGTGGGTTAAGCCAGTGGAAGAATGGGAGCTCTGGGTGGATTTAAATCACTTTACATCACTCCTCCATAATGGGAAAATAGAAAGGGGTAAATAGCATAACATGTGGCACTTCCCTCTGACCTCTAATTAGTTTCATGGCTGAGTCAATCAAATGGTCATTTCAGAATGGAAGACTCTAGTACTTCCATGTTCTTTCTGAACCTCGCTCCTTTGCTGTTGATATTGGCAAATGCCACTATTTTGACCAACTATAATTTAGAATGATTTCAATGAGGAAAGCACTTCCTGGAAACCTTTAGGTGCTTAACACATTAACCACAGTTGGCGACTGAGATGAAAATAGATACTGACTTGGCATTAGTTATGGAGAATCTTATCTTAGAGGTCAGACGATACATGAAAGAGAGAGAAAAATCTCCAGAGGTTCAAGGCAGATACACAAAGTCACTGAGGTATGACATGGAAGGAATGGGAGAAGTTGTCCTGACATAAAAATGAGGAGAAATAAAGAGAAGAGTTAAAATGGAAAACTTTAAAGTTTCAAGGAAGTTTTGCAAGCAGGAAGCCACGTTCAACACCAGCCTTTTGTCTGGGTGGCAGCTACCACTTTGTCGCGCAGTGCGGGAGTCCCTTAGGCCAGACAGAGAGGGGTGCATGCCCTCCCCACTGCTTGTAGGGAAGAGGAATTCGAGCATGAGCAGAGCTGCAAGACCTAAGTTCCCATAAAGGATACATACCTAAGTTCCCATAAAGGATACAAAGCCAACTTTCAGACTATGAATATAGTCCAAAAAAAATGCAGTGTGTTCTGTGGCTTTGGTAATACGGAATCTGTTTAGAGTTCTAACCAGCATTAACTTTTCTGTCCCCGGGAGATGTGCCTGTCCTGGTTCTCCTTCAGTTAACTGACTGTCTCTGGTCCTCCACCCACTCCACCTGCCTCACTGCCAATCCAATATTCCCACCTGAATCCTGGAGCCACACAGCACCTCCTGGCCTCCCTCCTTCCCTGATGACTGACTGGATCACTCTCTACCACTTTCCCTGAGCTAGAAACCTTAGAATTGGACTTGGTCTTCTAATTTTTGCACCTTTTACATTTAAGTCAGTTACCAAATCCTGGTCATTTTACTTTGTTTTGTTACAGACCTGCATCTACTCTCTTGAAACACTGAGATACTTCCCAAATTAATCTTTGTCTTTTCTGCCCTTTTCCATTTAGGAAACCCTCAACCCTGCTACGATGTTTTTATTATCAAATGCAAATCCAATTATAATAGTCCTACTTAATTTCTAAAACAAAGACCAAAATCCTCTAACATTGACTTAATCTGGTCCCATGCTGCTTTTACCATTGCAAATTTTATGATCTCTGGCTATCATTTTTATTCCTATTTATATTTTATCACTATTTTATATTTTATGATCTTTTTGTAAAATGTGACTTGCTCAACAGAGAAATGACTGGGCTGAAGTTGAAACCCAGATTTTGTAAAGCTAGCTGTTCCTTAAATGTTCTGAGGTTTGTGCTCCTAACCTTGAATGTTACGAAGGAAGTCTATTCTCTAACTTTGGAATTACTTGAAAATGTTAATGGAAGAGGGCGTATATTTTATTCCCATGTGAACACAGCAGAATGAAATAACTCACATTGAGTAGCCCTCCCAGCCCTGATTGCTAATCTCAGACCTGCCACCTTCTAGCTATGTGACCTTGGGTATGTTCCTTAACCTCTGTGTACCTTTGTTTCTCCACCTGTGAAGTGGGTTTAAGAATGGTAAATTCTTTAAGTCTGTGATGAAGATTAAATATTAACATATGCAGAATAGGACCTGACACATAATAAGCTCTCTCAGTGTTAGCTGTTGTTTTTATTGTTAGAGTTGTATTTAATCGCACGGAAGGCCAGATTCCATTTGTTCTCTGTTAATATTTCTATCATTGTATAAAATGGATAATTTTGGACCAGTCACCCTCTCTGGACATCTGAGTGGGCAGGGTGTGCCACACCGTAGCCTGAAGGGCTGAGAGCACAATGAACCCTGGCAGCCTGGCTGAGGAGAGTGCCATTCTTGGGCTCTCCTCCTCGCCGAATGTCTCCCTGAAGAGCCCTTCCGAGCAGCGTAACGAGGCAAACGAGACTCAGGACTGTGGGAGTTCTCTTTACAGTAATTGATAGTTGAGAATGTGCAGGGTCCACTCTGCTCTCTCCCGGTTCCCTCCAAGCCCCTGCTTGGTGACATCTTGGCAGCGTGCCTCACATTTGATATTCTCCTTGGTGGCCCGTCATGGCTTAGCAGCCCTGCAGCCTGTGGACCAGATGGAGCCAGTGTGGGGGCCGCGTAGCCCAGAGGATTTTGACTCAAGTGCTGTCAGTGTGACACCTGGGCACAGGGATCAGGGTCAGACACCCGCTCAGGCAGTCTGCTTCGAATGAATGCTCACAGTAGACAACTTAGAGAGAGGAGGGGCCCTGCCCTTTGCACGTTTCTTCTAGAAAGAGACTCAGTCCAAGGGGTGTGGTTGCCCAGAATCAGGATGGCCTCTGTAGATGCAGCTCCATGTGTTCTTTCCTCTCAGGATCATTCTGTTGTTAGAAGAGTATAGAAACATCTGGCTCATTTTCCAAGTCCTCTAACAACCTCTGGAATTTCTAAAACAAGATTCATAGATAAGATAAGTAGATAGATAGATGATAGATAATGAATATTAAATTAAAAATAAATACTACTTAAATTCAGGATTTATACCTTCCCTCCTTTACCCCTTGTTTTCTTTGCCTTTCTTTCTATCTACACACCTCTTTCCTTTTTTTATTAATTTATTTATGCATGAAGTAGTCATTGGCTGTCGGCATTGTGTTAGACACTGTAAATATATGGGTAAGCAGAGTAGACACCAGAGAACATAAAGACCATGTGAGGGGGGATATGTGTGTGTGTTGTGGGTGTGGTTGAGGGGAATACAGTCAAACAATCTAACTCCATTAGAGTTTTTAAATTTGGTATGGAGATTTTCTGTTTACAGTGAATAAATCAAAGTTTTACCTAAATGTTTTTCCAGGTAACTTTTTCTAAGTTATCAAGATGAGACGGGCGCCCTCAAGGCTGTGATGGTTGAAAAGAATAGCAGGTTTCATCCATTTAATTAAATGAGCTGCATTACAGTTTTCAAAAGAATTCTAAGTAAACTTCCTAGGGGGGTTCCTGACATTTTCCTTTCTGTACAGGGCAAGGAGGAATAAATTAATGATGAATTTATCGTATGAAATGAGATTGTGATCTTTTACTAACCTCAGTAACATTTTTTTTGTTTTTTGACATATAGGCTAACATTACAGGATATAAACAGGATATTCAAGGTTTAGTTAGCCCATGTTTATCCTTCAGAGGAACAACAGCACTTTGAGAGATGAGCTCTATTACACTATCCTTTTTTTTAATTGGGCACATTTTCGCCTGAAAATGAAATTTCCATAAATCCATAGAAGGACTCCATAATTGGTGGAGGCGATCTCTTCTCCTGATTTGTTTTTAGGTCTTGTTTGGACCTTCAGTTAACATATTACCTTAAGGTACCTGTGCACAGAAGATCTTATGAGTCTTTCTTCGGAAACTCCTTGAGAACAAAGATATAACTGAGCAAGAATAAAACATGAGATACCAGAAACAGGGATTCAGCACAGGAGAGAGGTATGTGTAGTTTCAGAATGAGGTCAAAACAGAACCCAGTAGCCCAGAATGATAACAGAACACTAGGCATGAAAAACTTGCCTGCCTGCAAATGTTGTAATTCTACCCTGATGACTGATAGGTTGGCTGGGTACAAAGTTCTACATTGGAATTATTTTCCTTTAAAATTTTGAAAGTGTAGCCCCATTGCATTCTAGCTTCCAGTATTGCTGTTGAGAAGTCCAAACGGATCTTTCCTATATGATGTTTATTTCCTGCCTTTCTGAAAGGTTGCAGGATATTCTTTTAATCACCAATGTTCTGAAATTTCACAGTAATCTGTGTGTGGTCTCTTTTCATTTATTGTACTTGGAATCAGTGGGTCCCTTCAGTGTTGAAATTTATTTCTTTCAAATTTTCTTGAATTACTTCTTGCATGACCTATCCTATAACCAACCCCATGTTTTGTTTTGTTTTTTGCTTCCTCTCTCTCTTTTCTTTCTGACACTTTGTTATTGAGATGTTGAGAACCTTGTGATAGATATGGTGAATTATCTCACATCCTCTCCAACTTCCTTCTAGTTTACCTTTGGGAACTACAAAGCTAAAATGCTAAATACTGTAGTTCCCAGACTCTTTTGAAGTTAGTGTTATTGATGTGATTTAGATTCAGCTGTACTTCTTATTCTGTTGGAAAGCAGGGTCACAGAGGCTTTTTACCCTGTGACAATATTAGCAGGCATTCCAGTGTTTGGTCACTAGTTCTATGAAGGTCAAGAAACAGGTTGCTTGCCATCCATTTTGCTTATATGGATTGTGGCAGGTACAGCTTGGCTTTGAGCCAATAACAATAGCTGTGACTTTCTGGTCTTGGCAATAATGACATGTTTCTGGATTTGGCAGCTGTATGTGGCAATTTACCACTACAGAAAGCAGTCTCCTCATGTTAGAAGTGGTAGAAGCTGCCTTTGTGGCTCAGTCTGCTTGTATAGTTTGGGAGTTGTACTGAAAGTCCAACCCCAAATCTATTTCTTTAGTCCTTCCAGTGATTGTGTCACTTAATGTCTTATAAGAAATAATTTCTGCCAAAATGAGCTAGTATGGATTTTGTTCCCGGCAAAGGACCCTGATGTATTATAATCCTGGAGTTGTTTCTCTAGTTTCTTTGGGGGGGGGGGGAGGGGGAGGGGATTTTCTCAACTTTAGTTTTTAACTTTAAAATTGAGTTTTTAAAATTCACATGTACATACACATATAATATCTAAGTATATTTTTTCTTCTCTGAATGTTCTTATAATATTCCTGTCCTTGTTTTATCAGTAAGTCATCTTTTGTTAGTTTTCTTGGGGTATTAATGATAGATTTTTTTTTTTTAAAGTTTTCTTCTTTTACAGTCCCATAGCTTTCTCTAAGTTGCTTTTGACTGTCTGAGTCTCTAATTTCACACTGAGACTTGGCTCAGTGGTCCTTGGTTGTCTGCTCATATTTAGGAGTAGTGCCTTAAAAGCCAATTAGAAGCCCTGAGCATGTGATTGGGTGTTATTACTCGTGGGCTTCCTTGTAAGGTGGTCTGGCTATGCTGGTTCATTTGGGAAACCCCAGCTGTCAGCATCTTTGTGGTTTTCTTCTTGTCCAGGTTAGATTCCCCAAAGAAGGATTTTCCAGTCTTCTGCCTATAAAATAAGGTCTGGCTGCCAGGGTCTTAGGAGCTGAGTATGATAAGAGAAATGGGGGTCACATACTGAGAATAACTATATGCATGTTCTCTCTGAAGAAAAAAGCAACAGCAGCTGTTTTCAGTACATTGCCCCAGCCTCAGAGGTGCCTGGTACAGAGAGGGTTGGAAAAGCCGGGTGCTGTGTAAAAGAACAGAGAAGGGGAGAGCCATCTAAATGCTTCTGGAATAGACCTTCAACCATTCCTCCTATTTTGGCTCCACTTTACCCCCATTTCAAAGGTACCTGATGCTTTAAAATAATTCTTAGCTTTTGAGAGGTTCTCTACTGTAAACTGGGTTGTTGTTTAGCTTTTCCCCACTGCCAGTGTAGGTTTCAGCTTTTGGGAGCCTCCCTGGGTCACTAACCACCTATCCAGTTGATTTCTAGCTTGCAAAGTTTTGTTGATGTGTATTCTGAACTCCCATTTTCTGTGTCTTTGTGGGTTTATGCCTTTAAAACAAAGTCCCGCTATCATTTTAGTCAGGTTAAAGAGAGACTGCAAGTAAAGATGTGTGTGCAGTTTCACGGTTTTGACCTGGGAACTGGTTAAATCAATAGAAGGGTATTGATTTTTGCTTTCTATATTTTCCCTTGATTAGTTATTAAACTTAATTGTATAGTGTATGTCTTTAAACTGTATGCTATTAAACTTGCTTGTGTGTATGTGTCTGTGTGTGTCTAAGCTTAAACTAGGACGGAGAGTAGCTAAAAGAAAGAAATGTTATGTGTCCTGAAAAATACACTGGTTTCTTCCTTTCACTCCTAGTAGGACTTGCTTTGAGCTGCACTGGTACCAAAGATTTGTTCTTTACAGTGATTTGAATATACTTAATGGAAAGCTTCTGCAGTCAGCATCTCTACCTTAAACCCCTAGTGTAGGGAGAGGAGTAGGGGTTTTTTTGTTGTTGTTTTCTCTATTGTGTTTTATGTGATGGGAATTTATATTTTCCATCCAGATGACATGCTTTTTTGGCATTTACTGTTGGGGAGTTGTGGCAAATCAGAAATGATTTGCTTGAGTTCAGTGAAATCTTTCACATCAGCACATTCTCACTGTTCTTCAATCCTGGTGCCTACAGCAAAGATTTAATAAGCCCTGTTTGCAAAACAAAAAAAGAGAAAAATGGTAATGGCTCAGTGGAAAGCCCTTTAATGTTTCAAACCACTGACTGTTGAATCCAAATATAGATATTAGGAAGGAGGGCTAATTCAGATGAGGACAGTGACTTTCTCTAAAGCATAAACTTTTGCATCTTTGCTAAGAAAAGAGAGATTAAAATTGAGCCAAGGACAGTAAATTTAATAGTGGCAAGATGTCCTAAGTATAATGTTTGGTTTTTGTTTGGAATTTCTTAGTTGCTGTTGATAATAAATTAACAGGTTCGGCACTTTGCTGATTTTGAGGGGAAAAATCAGGATGGATACATGACTTACCTTTTAACAAGAGGTATGCTTAAAGAAAACACCACCACCACCACCACCAACAAAAACTTTGCATGAAACAAAGCACCAAAGGGTAGAGAAAGGGTATATTTAGCAAAATAGTTTAGAGGGTTTTTCTTTGAGGCCTTGACTGTCAAGAGCTCATAAATTTGTGGAAGCAAAATATCACTTCTGCCAAAATGTGTTCTTATTTATGCTTTGAGCCCTGACATCACTTAGGGTGGGGCAGAAACCAGATGAAATTCTTTAGTTTCATTCATGTTAGTTGTTTGGAAACAGAGCTTAAGGGTCCTCAATATTTTCAATGCACGTGTTCGGCCACCTCTTTGGGGAGGGCTCAGAGAGTAGACAATATAGCTTCAGAACTTATTTGGATTCAAGAAACAGCAAGATATTTTTGAATAGGTGTTGGGATACTTAGATTTTAATCCTGATTTACCTACTAACTAGTTCCGTGGCCTGAAATAAGTCCTCCTCAATTGTTTTATTGGTAATTTTTTAAAACTCTGAGTTAGCTAAGATGCAAGTGGCACACGAACGAAGTGTTACAGCTTTGTGGTAGTCTTACTCTGAAAATCAGATGTAAGTTTAGCCCACTTCAAATGCTGGAGAGAGCATAAATATTTAAATTTAAATACCAGATCATAAAGGTGAACTGAATTGTTGGTATTTGACAGGGCAATTAATACCACCAAGATTCCAGAATAAAATATCAAGAACTTCTAATCTGAACTGTTGCTGAGGCCTAGATACCAAATCCCAGAAATGATTATTATGATAACCAACATTTATTGAGTACTTAATCTACGCTGTAGATTAAGTGTCTTAACCAAAGTCATACAGATAAGAAATTGCAACTCAGGGACTTTGAGCTGGATCTGTTCATTTCCAAAGCTATGTGTTTTTAACCACTGTGCTATATTTCAAAAACTGGTACCAACTGAGGATTGCATCAAAAAGTAAACTATCAAAACCAGCTAATGCTTCCCTTATCTTTTCTCAACTCTAATCCATTGGAGCAGGTAGAAGATTCAGCAAATTATATACAAAAAGTGTGTCAGACTGTCCTAGTCGAGCTGAGGAGGTCTGAGATCAGAGCAAATGAGTAAGGAGAAAGGTGATGTGTGATCAGAGAGGAAGCACCTAGGCATCTTTACCCTGAATAACAGTAAATTCAGGAAGAGTAGGCTTAAATATCTAAGGATAGTAAATGAAAGGCAACCAGGTTTGTTTTCTGGGGCTTGAGAACCATGTTCATATATTTCTGTACATGGAATGAATGGGCATCCATCCACAAGAGGTAGAAAATTTTGTCACTAAGTTCAAGTGGCATAGATATCATAGAGGGGATTCACAGAGCCAGTGCTTTTCAGGGTTCTTTTCAACCTAAACATACTTAGAGGGCAAAGATATGTAAAGATCAGTTTGGACTAAACTGAATGAATAGGGAAGATTTCAGGGCAACGACAAAGCTTGAGCTGATATCTGAGAGCAAACTGCTCTTTCTAGTAGAGAAGCCAGGAGAATCAGAGCTGGGCAAGTACTGCATTTTCCGGTCCTTGGTTTTCAACTCCAACCTCTGTGAAAGTAGGGGACTGGGATGATCTCTGAGGCCTGTGCATTCCAGGCATTTTTGGGGTCCTGAGGTGCCTCTCCTGCAGCAAGCCTGCCCAGCCTTAGCAATTTGCCATGTGGCCTTCGGATATGCCAAATCTTGAGTGTAGAAAACAAGCTCTCTGCTCAGGCCAATTATTTTGGAGGTGGAGAGCTTCACCGGGGTAGGAAGTCTAGCCTTTTTTCAGCAGCATCTGGGAGAGGTGAATCTAATATAGTTCCTCCTTCTTGATTTTTCCATGACTGGGCCAAAGTGTGTCCCTGACAGGGAAAGCGGTGAAGTCAGTCTTGAAAAATCTACGAAGGTAGTTTCTTTCATTGCGTTTTCTGAGAAAACTTCGGAAGGCATGATTCCTTGTCTTTTCCCTGCAGAACTTTAAAAATATGTGTTTCGTGTGTGACTTTAGATGCGAAGGCAAAAACCACATCAAGGCACAGTAAGGAGCTTTAAAATGCAATATTTCATTTTGACTGTACCTCTAATGGAGCAAAAATATGAAAATGGAGGGTTTGTAGGTAGTATTTTTTTAAACAAAGATTACAGTCTTCATGCTTTACTGAATACATGCATATTTTTGGAAAGCTGACATTGGAGATTGATTGGCCAGGAGAACTCCGATGCCAAAGCTTTCTCCGTGGACGCTGGGGGAAAGGCATAGAGAGTCAGTCTTGAGATGCCACCTCACCATCTCCTACCAGCTCTTGGCTCAGATAGGTAAAACTTGGTTTTTACTGCTTTTGGAAAGGGGAGCTATATTAGACTCACCATTTAGGATACAAGACAGAATAGGATTCCTTCAGTGTGTCACTGAAATTTAAAATAAAAATTTGTTGATTCAAAACTGGAGATATTGCTACCTTCTGTTCCTGAATTTCCATGACAAATGGAAGACGGAAATCAGGAGCTGTTTGCAGCTCTTCCTTCAGATCACTGTAACCAGAAGTTTTGAAAATTATGTTTGAAGATGTAAATATGTTTTGACATAAGGAAATTGTCTGGGGGTTTTCTAGTATACCTTGTAAGGAATAGCTTAGTCTACCACCAGTCTTACTCCACAGAATATAGTGGCTGCTGGATCCATTGTATCTCACTCGCTTACTGTGAGTCACTTTTTCTTCTCTGTAAGATACACTCTTTTTGCAAAGAAAGCTAGATAGTTACGTGTTAAAAAGTGACTATGACTATTTCTTAAAGAGAGGAAGAGAGCCTTTAATAAAATACAATTTTTGGTTTTGTTTTTCCCCCCTTTTAAACATAACCTGTTGTTTTGTTCCTTTTTTTGCCAGTTATTTAAGAGCTTGTGATGTGGGAAAGTTCCAATTCAAAATATTTTTAAAAGGCATTCATCTTGAGGAGGATAGGCTGACATCCCATTAGCTTTTGCAGAAGGATCCCAGGGGTATTTAAACACTAAGGAAGAACAAATAGCCGGTCAGCGAGTCAACTCTCTGAACCAAAACAGTGCCATGGAGACTCCACTGACTTCAGGCCAGCAATTGCAGTGGGTCATTTTTCTATAATAAACTGAATGTTTTGGAAGTTTTAAAAAATATTTCATAGCAGCCTTTAAAAGTAGTCACCATGGGGCCCTGGCCAGGTCTGAGCAGCATCCCATACACCAGAAAGGTTGCGGGTTCCATCCCCAGTCGGGGCACATATGGGAGGGAACCGATTGTTGTTTCTCTCTCTCTTCCCCGCCCCCCCATCCCTGTCTCCCTCTCTCCCTTCCTCTCTCTCCAAAAATCAGTAAAAGCATATCCTTGTGTGAGGATTAAACATTTCTTTTAAATAAATAAAAATAAAAGTAGTCACCACGGGGACGTTAGGGAGTAAGGGGTTCCTGTGTCTACTAGTTCACTTGAAGCAGGGCCCTCAGCAGTTGCACATCTGAGATTTCATCACTCATCAGCACTCTCTCTGTGGTCCACAACATAAACTTTTGTGGTGTACTTGATAGGTCCTGGGAGAGAAAAATGACATTAGGCAGAAACTAAGGAAATATGAATAAAGTATGCACTTAATAATATTATGTCAATATAGATTCACTTACTTTGAAAAACTGTGCCTCCCTAAGGGGAAATGTTAACAATAGGGAAACTGGATATGGGTACAAAGGAACTCCCTGCATTATCTTCACAACTTTCCTATGAATCTAAACCTACTCTAAAGTTAAAAGTTTATTAAAAAAGAATCAATTCTAGAAAATTTGGGAAGTACAAAGAATTTTTTAAAATTATCTTGTTCTGACACTCAGAGGAATACTGGATTTTATATATTTTCATGTTTAGTTAAATATGTAGTGATTTTATAATTGAGATCTAATATGTGTATAGTTTCCTTTTCTAATGAGCATCTTTCCATGCCATTAAATGTATTATAGCATTATAATTGTTGCATAATATCCTATTATATGAAAATATGCTAGAATGAGTTTAACCAATCCCTTCTTATTATAAATTGATGTCGTTACCCATGTTTCATTATTATAAGCAATGTCGTCACTTAGTCATGTAATTAAAACTTTGTTCACATTCACTATTATTTCCTCAGGGACGTTTTTTAGAAATTGTATTACACACTCAAAAATATGTAAAGTTTCAGAAATGTTGAGAGCTTTTTGGAATAGACATTTGAATTATATATCAAGTGGAGCTGATTTTGTATGAGGGATTATATGAAAAGTTGAATTTATAGTCAAAAGGTGGTGGGCTAGAACTAGCTAGGTAGGAAATTGAGGAAAACCTGATATGAGATTTTTTATTTATTTATCTGTTTATTTTTGAAGTTTTACTAAGAACAGCTACGGGTAGGGCAGGGAACTGGAGGAGAATGACTGACTAAATAAAGCCCCATCGGAGCATGTGAAGGAGAGCTGAGTAGATGCAGGTCAATGCAGGCTTGGCAAGCAGAGCTCTACAGACGGGGGGGCAGTTCTGTGGTTGGGGTGCTCGTTTCCTTCTACTGGGTCTGAGGCGGAGGCAAAAGCAAGAGGTTTAGGCATCTTAGAGTTAGTTAGGTTGGGTCCAGGCCCACTTTATATGGGAACTCTTCCCCTCCCCCAGCCCTTATGCTCAGTCACCCAGAAGAGGGAAGAATGGTAGGCACTGATGGGCAGTGACCACTTTAAGTAGGAATGTGTCTTGAGATAGGTTAAGATGTGACAGACAGTGAAGAGAGGACCCCGATAAGGTATGAGGAGGAGAGAACTAATGCCCTAATTTGCACCTTTTAGTCTGTAGGTCACTAGCAGCCAATTTTGGACAAATTGGAATGAATCTCCCCATGAATAGAGATGCTGTCTTATTTACATTGTGCATGGTCCCTCCAGCCAACCACTCGCCCCTGTAGGCACGTTCCTCTCTTTCCCACCCGTTTGGTAGCTGCACTCCAGGTAAAGACCAGAACTGTGCCTGCTCCTAACACTGCAATTATCCTGCCCACAGGTGCCAGCCCAGATCATCAGCTTTTAGAAACATATCCATGTTCGTGCTGGAAACAGCCCTTAAGTGACTTCCCAGTCTGTCCCCTGCCTTCAAGGAGTTTAGGTAATCCCAGTAGAGCCCAGATGCCTCCATGTCACGAATGGCTGTAAATGGACAGCAGTAGTAAGTTGTGTTTCTGTATCCAGATATGCTAAATTTGTGAATGTAGTCTCTGTTGTCTTACTTAGACTTGTCACTCTTAGGATTTTTTTTCAAGCATTTTCCTACTATAAAGTTTAGATGCCTTTTCCTGATGTTTTGATTGGACGCTCAAATGTTGACTTGAGTTTTTTACTGAAGTCTGCCCCCGGGACAGATTTGCTCTCCTGCCATGTCTTGAGGAGTATTCCAATGTCAACTGCATCTGCTGGCTGGAGCTCTGGCCACCCACCATGGCCTTCAGAAAATGAGGAGTTTCAGGAAGTCATAGAGTTCTAAGGGAGGTGTAGTGAGAGCGGCCTCTGAGTTTTGCTGTTGAATTAATGGCACACACACTGAATTGAGCCTGAGCCTCTCTCCTAGAGTGCCCATTTTTTTTTATTTTTTTTTTCTGTTCTGGTCAGATTTGCAGGAAAATCCAGAAGGAAAACAAATCCTCAGCTCTCCAATGGTCACCTCACCTTCAGAGTCAGGTGTGTAGGGAACCAAATAGGTGGTTGGTAGGAAGGGGAAAAGAGTGTGAGAACTATGGTCTCAAAACCATAGAATAGTGTCTGAACAGTATGTTTGGTTTTTGGATTCTCGAAGCAATGAGAAAACAGCCTTTCAGTGGATGAATGTGGAAAAGCTTATGAAATGTGACTCATCTAACCTTTCAGAAATTGGAACTGCCCACATTCTGCTCTGCTAAGTTGTCTTCCTTGCCTGCTAGCCATCCCTACTCCCCCTTCTTTTCTTTTTGGGATGGAGTATACAGAATTAGGTTTATTATAATTGTTGTTTCATGACATGTTATCATCATTGATCCATACATGGCCCACTTTTATGTATTTGGTCGTTTTTAATAACTGTTTCTTTATTAATAGGAACTAGGCTATTTCCAGATTTTTGCTCTTCTGTCCGTCTTTACCTCTCATTTTCACATACAGAGCCCACATTCCCAGAACCAGATGGCAGGGAGCAATGAATCACACACCTAACTGCAGGTCCCCCCACTAGGGATGTGGGCCTGTTACTTCTTGTACATCCCCAGCTGTGTCCTTCAGAGGTTCTCCTGGAATTGAACACAAAGGCTTTGATGGGAAAAGTCTCAGTCTTACCTGTGGCAGATTAACTGCGTGGAAGGGAACCAAGCATTATTGTACCCTCGAGGGGTTAGTAATAGGTTTTACATTTTCTGGGAAATTTTCTAAATCTTTGATTGTGTTCCTAGATAAGGTGGTGTTTTGTTTTGTTTTCCTGTGTGAGCAGCAAATGCCTAGTGGGAGCCCAGCTCAGGAGGCTTTCCACTGGTTTCCCTAGGGAACATGCTAAACAATATAGTGAATTAGTGTGTTTTTTAAAAACGTTCTCCCAGTACCCTTTAGCACAAGACAACTTGGAACACGCTGAGGAGGGAAGACGAGTGTCAGTTCAGTAACGTCCTTTCTTAGTCTTTCCCTCCCAAGTGCAGCCAGACCCTTCTCAGAGTACACGACTGCCAAGCCTCGTGGTAGGAACTGTCACCATTTAATGGGCTATGAGAGAGAGGGCCCCCCAAGAGGATTAAAAGGAACAAGAACAAATCATACAATTGTTGCCCCCCTGTTAGCCGGCTGGGAGCAGGGCAGCCAGACACCCCCAGCTGGAGTTTGCTGCCTTCCGTAGCCCCCAGGAGCCCCCCTGCAAGCCTTAGGGAATCATTATCTCTGCTGGGCTTTTTATTGTTCACAGGGGCAGCTCCTGCCAATGGAGATCCTGTTTCTGTTTTGTAAAGAGAGTGCCTGGAGCTCGGGGAGAAAGGCTATGTGAAGAGTCAAGAAACATTAAAAAGGGAAAGAGAATGGATTGTGTCGCGTTTGTACAGCTCCTCTCCTTTTTTCATCTCTTCTTAAAATAATTGGTTTAGGACTATAATAGAATTGCCATCAGGCAGACCCTGAGAGTCGGTTGTCTTGGATGGAGGCAAGTAAGTAAAAGTGTCCCAGATGAGATCGCAGGGTGGGAATGAAAAGGAATATTGATCCAGGGCCAAGAGCCAGCCAGGAACAGGGAAGAGAACTGGTTTGGGTTTTTTTTGTTGTTGTTTGTGTGTTTTTTTTATCAAGAATAGCTTGATACTAAGTACTCCCATATCAAAATGTGTTACAGGAAAAGCATTAAGGTACATTCGCTCTGTTCTCTTTTTTAAGAAGGAAGGTGTCCATTCATGTTATAGAAAAAGCCGTAGAGAACATACAGGTGGCCGTAACAAAACCAATCTGACGTATTTTCTACACAGTTAAGTCCTAATTATTTCTCAGGGATAATGACTTGAACAGATAGACATTTTCTTCTTTTTCATTAAAAGGAACCTATTTTCAAACCGACTTCAGTAGCGTGGCTCCTACTATGTCAATGTACTTGGCCATTAGTTTTGTATTGTTTTCTTTCTTTAGAGTTCACATGCCTTTATTTTTTTATAGACTCTCAATATTCTTTCTCATGTTTATCATTTTAAACACTGAGGAATGTGATGGGGCTGCTCAAACAGTATAAGGAGAACCTCAGGTACTTTGTACTTTTTATAGTCATTGTCTTTTGATCACAGTTGCATTTCAGTAAGAATGGGCTTAACAACTCCCCTACTACCTGATGTTGCTGGGGTAAGTCTACTCAAGCAGAGACCAGACCACCTCCTAACAAGAAAGCAATTAGCGAATTTAAGTCAGACCAGAGGAGGGAAGGAATGGAATAGATGGACACAGGTGGGAGTAAGATGTTTCAATGTATTACTTTTAAATCACATCAGCGTTATCACCTATTTTTAAATAAGTAAAATAAAATTTAGAAAAGAATGAGGGGTCATCAGGCACTGGCAGTCGATATAAATGGCTTTGGGGTATTTGGTTAAAGATTACTATACAAAGGCCGTTTATGCTCCTGGCTGTGTAACCGTGTCATGTTTATAGAGCTCAGACTTCTTAGTATGTCTTAAGCAATACCAACTGTATATTAGGCCACATACATACCTGCTAAATTGAATTGAACACTTTTAAGCTGGAGTTTTGTGAGAGGGGAAGCCAAGCTTAAAAAGTTAAAATATTTTGAGAATCCGCGACATAGAAGAAAAATTAAGAAAACCAACCAAGCTCAACATTTTCAGCTCAGAACACTAGTTAGCCATGTGTTAAATTATACTACCGAAATTCATCCACTTTCCATTGGCATCCAAGTCATCAGTGCTCTCATTTTTAATGTTCTTAAACATTACCTGTTGGAGCTGTTAAAATCCAGTAAGTGCCTTCACATACCCAATTAAATGCCCAATTACCAATTTTGGGCTCTTGACTTACATTTTTAAATGAGATGAGCCTGGCCCTGCAGCTGAATTGTTGGGAATGAATGACAGATCTCAAAGGAAGTAAGATTTTAAGTGTTCTCAAAAAAAAAAGTGTTCTCGTGTTCTCACTCAGGAACATTGTTCCCAGTTTCAACAGCAGCACAAGCACATCATTGCTGCTTCTGCATCAGACTGTGTGCTGACCCGAACTGGTGTTGAGTTACAACTGTGGGTGTCCTTTTGCGAAGAAGAAAATTGAGGGCAAACAGGAGTCATTAGAGCCTGGGCAGGGGCACTGGAATAATTTCCTTGTCAAGAAAATAATAGTGCCTTTATGCTGAGGTCAGGAAACACGACCAGGAAGCTTGGAGCTCTGTTTTTGAATATAAATATGTATTTAACAGGATTACTTCCTAAACATTGAGTTTGAGCATAGTGGAGTATCCAGGATTCTTGGACAGGAAATGGTTGTCTTAAGATTCATCTCAGGTCAGGGTAATCTAAAAGAAATCAGCTGCTCTCTGGGTGGTCTTATTTCTGTTCCTGCAAAATGGGCCTTCCCAGTGAGTAAGGCCCATCTTTTTGTTATGGACTCCCTCAATGGGTTGAGGGATAAGTCAGATATGCTTTGCTTCTCTTTTCTTGATCCGTCTGAGCCCTAGCCATCCGTCTGGCTGCAGCTCAGAAGACACTTCTTTCATAAAGAAGCTGTCCTGTTCCACCCAAAACCCACCCCTCATGCCACTCCTCCACCTCACTTAGTGTGTGTTCTTTCCCTCCTTCAGATGACTAATTACATGCTTGCTGATGGTAAGAAATACACAGCATGGTATTTAGAATGTCCTGCCTTGTATTTTAGCATTTAGCGGCTTGTTCTTTCTTTTCGGAGAGGCAGACTGGCTGAGGAGTAGGGCTGCACTTGAATCACCTTGTCCTTGTTTCCACCTCTCATCTCACCTCCTTTCCCTCCACCCTCACCCCTGGGCAGCACTTTGTCTTCAGTGATCGCACAATAAATATTTGTTGACTGAACGTTATTTTCGCCTTCAGATTTGTCCAGAAGAATGGAATAGCCACACTGCTTTATGATCCAAGTGTAGGCAGTTGAAATTCTCCTTAAGTGAAGAAGAAAATTTACATCAACATCTCATATTCAGCTATGATTCCCTCCGGGGAAATTTAGGAAAGTTATGAGCATAACATTTTGCCACTCCCAACAGAACAGTTTTCTCATACCATGAAACTCCCTTCCTGCCAAGAGACCTCCCCTGGCCACCCCTCATCCCCGCAGTTCATCAGCCTTGCAGAAGGAAACAGCAGGCTGACAATCTCTTTGATTAAGAATCACAGATGAGTCTAAAAAAATGACTGGGTAGAAGGAATTAAATATATCCTTTGTGCATTGGACATTTGTAAATGCACAGGTATTTTTACATTTTCTATTTTTATTAGGAAAGAGCTACCTTACTATTCTTAGCTACATGATGTCTCTCTGTTTCTTACTATGTGAGTAAGATGTCTGCACTTGAGAGAAGGGGCATCATAACGTGCAGCATGTGTGTATGTGACCCACAGAGCCATAGAAGTTAAAACTAGAAGGGCTCATAGTGTCCTTCTAGTCTAGCTTCATGCTAGGAATGACGAAATTAAGACTTAAACAGTGAAAGATATGTCTAAAGTGCCCATAAAAAGGTAGGTGGAGTGGGCACAAAAACCAGAGCCACAGGGTGATTAGACCCCAGACCTTGGCCTCTATTAGAGAACCATACGAATGAGCATCTCCTTCCAACAAGCTGTCAGGAGGGAGCTTTACTCCCTCTCAGGAGACAACAGGGTGACTGTGGCTCTTCTAAAGGACCTTTCTAAGGCTCCCAGCAGGAAACATATTCTTTGTTCTCATATAAACTTCCTTTTACTTTTGTTGTCTCAGCCAGCAGCTCTTTAGTCATATCTGAAAAATTAGCCGTTTAATTTACTTTATTCTTCCAATTAAGATGACCTTCCTTCCACCATGACAAAGCATGAACTCTCTGCTTGGTTTATGCTGCGGTAAACAGAGCTTGCTTCCGTTAGGAGCTAATTTGGGTACCGACTGTACTTCTCCAAGCCCTTCAAGCACGGTGGCCAAGGTGATGTGGGTGGAATGGAGCCTGTGGCACCATGTGCTATGTACCTGTTGGTGGAACTGGGGCCTTTGACAATCACCTATTGAACATGCCTGAACACCTCGCTGTGGAGAACCAGAAATGGAAGCCAGTAGTATAATGAATTCCTTTATAACACAAATCTGACACCAGGGCATAAACTCTGGACACCAGAATCAGACTGACTATCCCTCTCATCAACTGGTTTTGATATACAGCCTGGAGCCTGCCCCCCGCAGTTCAGACCATGGCAGGTAAATCTTCCTTGTACCCTCAAAAGGAGGCGAGAGGGAACAAGCATCTTCCCAAGGATAAAACAGGTTCTCTCCCTCTCTTTTTCTCGCCTTCTCCCTCTCTCTTAAAAATGGCCATTACTTAAGGTTTGAAGTGCCCTTTTGGAGTGCTCAGTAATTGCTAAGTTGAGTTTGCAACCCTACAAATGTTCCTTATTTACGGGACTGCAGAATTGACAGTGGGCATCTTCAGCACCTGCACATCAGCAGTATCAGGCGTCCCAGCTCTTTGAGGCTGGTGCAGTGGCCTATGGATTGTTAGACACATTGTCTTAGAAACAGAGCGTACACAGGAGTTCAGGCATATGTGGCTGTGTCTGTGTCTGAACACTGCCCTTACGAGTTCTTCCCCCGAACCCTCATTGTGCCCATCAATCAATGAGACATCTGTAGAATGAAAAGGGAAAAAGTTAATGGTTGTGGTTCGGCACAAAGGGGGAAAAGCAAGCGTGGCGTGCAGAAGGCAGGGACCTCTCCTGTACTTCCTTCTACAGGGACACCACGATGGCTCAGGTCCAGGCATGGAAGTCACTGTTCTCATTTGTCCATTTCATCAGAAGCCTGAACCGGTCACATTGTGGCCGTTTCCACCTTTACTCTCTTCCCTCTGGAAATGTGGCTTTCGCACATGAGAGTGACTCTCAGTGTGTACCCTTCCTGCTCTCTGTGGGTTCCTATTTCTTCTCTTTCTGCAAGTCTCCCTTTAGAACTCTTGCCTCCTCTGAAAACTGTCCTGGCTCTTCTGGCCTTTTGAACCTTCCTTTGGCATTGAAATTTAAGTACTATTTCTTGCTTGATTTTCCCCCATCTAAATGTAGCCTGAAAACCCTTGAGAGGGAGAAACTGTATCTTATTTTGCCTAGAGTGCCAAAAAACTAATTCACAATCAACAACAAGATCCTACTGCAGTATTATCAGGAAATACATTTTCATTTGAGGGGGAGCCTCTGTGTTCTGAGTTGAGAATGTTTGAGAATTCCTTGCGAACTGAGCTGAAGCTTCCCTTTGCACTACTCGTGGCAGGTGGGGTGCGATGGGGAGGCTTCCTGAGCAAATTAATAGAATGATGCAATATGTACAAAAAAGATTTAACCTATTAAACTTAAAAAAATTGGCAGTTTAGGGTAAATCATTTGCATATTTCCTTTGTGTTCCTAAATTAGATTTAGTATAGCAAAGTTCTAAAATGATTGTTACAGAGAAATGTCATAGATGTTGTGGAAAGGGAAGGGAGGGAGTATGGGCTAGACTGCCTAGGAAAGTCTGTGGCAGAGGGAGGACAGGCACAATTTAGATTTGCAGGAGGTGGCCCTAAAGGCATGCCAGGCTGAGAAGTCACATGGAACAGAGCCATGCAGGCAGGGTGGGCTACGATGTGTGCAAGACCCTGGAAGGAACCTGGCTTTTTGGTGGTGCCAAGGCTCTGGTGGAGTAGAAAGTGAGGCTGTATAGACAGGGACCAGCCAAGCAGTTGATACACAAGGACACTTATGATCCATTGCATTGATTACTTAAAGAATGAAACATTTGTTTTTCTAAAAATAAGTTGTGTAATTTACACTTGAATTATCAGAGCTTCTAAATGGTTTTATCCATGAGGATAGCATCTTCTGCATATGGCGAGATGATTGAGAGCAATAGGAAGAACTTGCACCCAGAGCCATTTGCACAGACTTCTTTCTAAATGGGAGGACCTAGAGATGATGGCCTGGTATCGAGAGGGCAGCCTTTGGACATCTGGGGAGGACACTGGCTTCACCCTGTAGAACTCTCAATGACATTGATGTGTTCTTAGCAGAGAAAGCACATATGAGAGAAATGTTAATTCTTTCCTTGTATCAGTGACAGACCCTAAAGTGTCCTCTATGTGTGTTAGTCATTTCCTCATGGTCTACTTAGAATTGACACAGTTTTGCTGGTGTTTATGGCTTTGTGCTGGCTGCATGATGTACACTCCACAGAGTCACAAGTGCCTTGGAAGTCCAAAATGGACATCCCCAGTATCATCTGTGAGCAGTGACTACAGGTATGAAATCACAGCAGCCGAGAAAAGATTCAAGAAAAATTAAAACACTTAGATACCGTGACCTGTCACTTTACTTGTAATTCTTGACTTGCCAATATTCATTTGTTTTTTATACCTTTTTATATCATACTCATAAATGTATCCTCTGAGGCCCACTTGGACACCCTGTTCATACTAGAGAGAGTCTAGGAGTCTGTGGATTTGTCGATAGACTAAAATTTGAGTTTGGAGCAGAAAATCGGTGAGAGTTTTGGCAGAGTTTAGTTTCTCTGTTTATGTGTTTAATATTGGTAGTTCCTGGAGAGTTTTTCATCATCACAGAAGTGCGAGCATCCCCCGGTGCTAAGTTATGCTGAGGGATCAGCAAAGATCAGTTAAGGGATGGCTCTATTGGCAGTGGAGATTTTGACCTGTGGAGTTGAATAGAGAAAAGTTCATACAAATTTGTATCTGGTCGAGAGAGTCCTCCATAAGGATGTCTGAAGAGATAATAAGGAAGGTGATCCTTTTAGCATGAATGGAACAAAGAAGTGACACCAGATTCTGAGTAAAGACCCTCAGGTAGATGCAATGCCTGGTGTCTCACTTGTCCCAGAGAGGCAGATGTTACTCACCCTCTCTGTGGCAATGGTTCCAACCATGGCGAACTACCAGTTACACCTCCACAGATAGACTTCGTGCAGCGTCTTTCATGTTGTGTCTTTATTTCCAATGCCGCCCTCCCATTTCCAACAACCACGGACCCTGATATTCATTCAACAGATATTCAGTATTGATGCAAGGAACTCTGCTAGATACTTCACTGTACTTGGAATGCAGATGGGGGCTGGAATAGGGGATAGAGGTAGAAACCTTGCCTGTACTGTATTCAATTCTTTAGTGAGGACAGGAAGTAGCTTTTCTCCCCCAAGGACCTCAAAATGGGCTTATACCTGCCATACAGGAAGGATGGAAGAAAGGGCGTAATAGGATGCAAAATATTGGCGCGGTTTGTAGAAAAAAAATAAGTTTAAAATGTCAATTAGGATTTTTTTCTAATGTCTTTGAGAATGTGGCCAAACATTGGGTCTATAAATACGGTAGATAGTAGGAGGACTATAGCATGCAGCATCATGGTTTTACAGAATACTGGCGTGCCCAAATAGGAATCCAAATCAATCCGGTGCTCAGTGTGAACTTGCTGCATTGTGTTGGCCATTTGTAAATGGTTCTACTTAGGCCTGGCTCCATATCTAACAGGGAACACGGAGAACTCAGCAGGATCCAGGGAGGTCCACAGGAGGTGGTGATTGAAAAAGACCTATCTGGGAAGGCTGGAGGAACTAGAAAGGTTTCAATGAGGAGAAAACTGGTGACTTAATAATTAAATGATGACTTTTAAGAATGTGAAATGAAATGGCTTTAATTACAACCTTAGAAGAGAGTTTCTCATCATGAAACTTTTTAACTATTAGGGTGAGTTGTAATTATTATACGGAGGTGAAAAGAAGTTAGAAAAAGAACCTATGTAAAGTACCTGAGAAGGTAACATGCCCAAAGGCAAGATATGGGTGGAGAATAAACATCTTGTGATATTTCCAACTCTAAAATTCTGTAGCACCTTGATTATGTGGCCAGAAGTGTAAACCGTACATGTGAAATCAGTAAGTGAGCTTTAGTTATGTCAAATTGGTATAACAAACTGAACAGAGCCTTAGCTTGTACATTAAAAGAATGCAAAGCATTGCTTTTGAGGAGCCAATAGAAGTTATACTTTTTAGTATTTTGTTGATCTAAGGAACTCTCATATTTGGCCCCTGGTTATAAGTGCTAAGTTTAGTTTTAAACTATACTAGTTTTAAACTATACTAGTTTTCTCTCTGCAAGTTTTAAAACTATTATAGTTAACTTGCAGTACAAAATTGGTGATTTCTGTCCCAAATTTCAGTCAACATACACTGAAGTTTTGGTATTAAATTAATTTCACGCAAATGGTTTGAGAATTCAGTTAGTGGGTCCACTTGCTTACCTGCTCCTTCACATGTACTGTCTGCCTCACACAAACTGTATCCATAATGCTTGCTCCTACCATTCATGTTTTTCAAATAATGGCTTTACTTTTATAGTGGAAGAGGCACAGTGACATCCAGTAAAACTGAGGAATTGCTCTCCCTAGTGTACACTCCCAAGGGCTGGGTAAGCACTCAGCTCTGTCCCTGAGCCCCAGGGAAACAGAGGTCACTGATCACAGTCGGCATTTCCTGAGAGCAGCAGCTTCTCGCTTTGGCACGGAGTAGTGGCCCTGCATGGTGACTGCTGGCCCATTCAGACTGGCCTCAGCCGAACAGCCTCTGATCTAGACTGGAAGTCTGAGGGAGACAGCAGATAGCCTCGGACTAGCACGTGGGGGCCTGCAGACATCAGGACCGGCTGAGTTTTGAGAAGAGCTCAGTAGTTGTGCCTCATCTCCTTAGGACACTTTGTCTTCCAATTCTGGTCTGATGATGTGGAAATTGTCACTGGGGAATTAGGGAAGGCTGAGCACATCACCACTCATTCGGCACCACAGGGTCGGGTGTTTACTCCTTTTGTTCCGAATGTTCATCAAGGCTGTGCTGTTGAAAGATCTCCAGGGATTTTTCTTAGGAAGGAGTCATTTAACCCAAGCGGCATCATTTATTTCGGAAATGATTCCTAGGCTGTTACATAAATACTAATGAAGTGCATAACAATGTGTTCCACCTTGGAATTAGCAGCAGAAGTCACGGAGGAGCTGGCTCGCTCTGCAAGAGGAGCAGCTCTTTACCACATGTTAGAATTTGTAGTCAGGTGTGCCTGGTTCTTCTTCTTTTTTTTTTTTTCTTCCCCCAGCATTGCCTTAAACTACTCAGAAAGAAAAACAGACGTGGCCAAAAAGAGGGTAAGGTGGGTGAGATGTTACTAACCACAGTCATCAGCACATACAGCAAATCCTTGATTATTTCTGATGAGAATGGAGATGTTTCTTGTGCGATAGATATTTGAGTTAGGACCCGAGGTGGGGCACCCTACTAGGTACTCTGAACTACACAAAGACATAATCCTTTACAAAGTGTGATGTTCAGTAAACAAGGGCCTACAGTATACTAGGCTTTGGGGTATGGAGATGATTAGAACTTGGTGACGGCTGACTTTGAGGATTTCCTCGGGGTGGGGGGTGGGTCAACAGCTATGTAGAGTGGGACAGACTGTCCCCTTCTCTCTCTGTCTCCACTGTTGCCCTCTGGTCTAAGGCACTGTCGCCTCTCTCCTAGACTGCTGCAGTCCAAGTTCCTAAGTGGTTTTTCTGCTTTCATGCACACATCTGCCATGATCTGTTTGCCCAGTAGCAGTTGGCCAATATTTTTTTAAATGTAAATCAGATCTTGTTACACTCCTGTTTCATGTCTGGGAAGCCTTGTACACCAGGGCTTTCCTGATCTGGCGCTTGCACCCATGCTCATCTACTCTTTCCTTCTCTCAGTATTTTGCTACCCTGGTCTTCTTTCTCCTCCTTGAAGATGTCAGGCTCTTTCCACCTTTGAGCCTTGGCACTAACTGTTGTACCCAAAAGCTTCGTTGTGCCCAAAGAATGCCTGAAGGCTGGTTCTGGGGTATGTCTTGATTCTAGGGAGGGGTGCGATGAAACAAGGGAGATGAGGGAAGACGAAAAAGCCGTTGGGTTTTGTAATTTGGAGGCATTTTGATTTTCATGGCTCAGTTTTTGGAGAGGTGATAAGGCAGCAGGGAAGCGATGGGTTAAGCAGTGGGTGGGTAGTAAAGCAGTAGAGGCACTAAGCGCACTTAACTCTTTCCTTTCACCACATTCCTCAAAAGAATGGACAGGTGTTGAGGACTGGCCTTATCAGTAGAAGATTCTTATAGGAAAAGAAAACAATAAGCACAATCACAGGCAGAGTGGGAAAAGTCTGAGAAGAGGGAGCAATGGAAGCTTCGAAGAAGAGGGGTAATTGGGGAAAGGTTCCAGAAGAAATGGGCAGGAAGAGCACCATGAACCCAACTGGAGAATTTTGCAAACAGGATATACTTTCAAGTCCCACAGGTAGATTTTTTATAAAAGCACGTGTCAGATTGCATTGAATAAATTCCCTTCTGTTATGGACTGAATATGTGTCCCCTAAAATTCATATGTTGAAATCCTAAATTCCAATGCGGTGATATCAGAAGGTGGGGACTTTGAGAGGTGATTAGGTCATAAATGCGAAGCCCTCAGGAATAAGATTAGGGCCCTTATGGAAAAAACAGACCCCAGAGAGTTCTCCCTCCCTTTCTGCAATGAGAGAACCCTGTAGAGAAGACAACTATGGGCCAGGAAGTAGGATCATGCCAAACACCTTGATCTTGGCACCTTGATCTTGGATTTCCCAGCTCCTCCAGAACTATGGGAAATAAATTTAGGTTGCTTATAAGCATCCTAGTCTGTGATATTTTATTATAGGAGCCCAAATGGCCTAAGACAACTTCCAAGTTTGCACAGTTTCTCTGGTTGTGGGTGAGGGGTGATTTTATTACTCACAGTAACCTTGGGATGCCCTAGGTGGGACAGGTGCGAGATATACCTGTCAGGGTGGAGAATTTCAAATTGGTAGCAATTCTCAAGCCCTGCCATAATCATTATCATCATTATTATCGATTTACTTTTTATTAAGGTATGATATATAATGTAAGGTAAACAAATCTTAAATATACAATTCAATTTGTTTTTACATGAGTATAAACCCATGTCAGCATCACTTACAGCAACGTACAGAACCTTGCCAGTACCCCAGGAGGCTCCCTTCTACCTCCATCAAAGATAATCTCTATTTTGACTACAGTCGTCATAGATTAGTTTTATGAGTTTTTTAACAGCTTTATCGAGGTGTAATTGACATGAAAACTTTACATATTTGAACTGTACAATTCAGTTAGTTTTACATGTATACATCCACGAAATAATTACCATAATCAAAATCATGAGCTTATCCATAATCCCCAAAAGTTTCCTCATACCCCTTTGTAATCCTTGCTTGGCCCCCAGCTTTCCCATATCTTAGCCCATATCTGCAGGCGACCACTAATTTGCTTCTGTCCCATATATGAGTTTGCAATTCCTACAATTTTATATAAATGGAAACATGTAGTATGTACTTCTTTTTTGGTTTTTCATTCAGCATAATTATTTGGAGATGGAAGTTTGGGTTGTTTTCAGTTTGGGGCTTTTACAAATAAAGCTGTTCTGAATATTTAATGTGCTTTTTTCCATTCACATCTTCTTTAGTGAAGTGTTTGTTCAAATCTTTAGCTCGTTTTTTAAAAACTGCGTTGTTTTCTTTTTACTGAGTTTTAAGAGTTTTTACAAATATACTCGAGATATAAGTTCTTTATCAGACAGTGATTTGCAGATATTTTCTCCCAGTTTGTGGTTTGTCTCTTCATTCTTTTGAAGAACAGGGGCTTTCTGTTTTGCTCTACTTAACTTATTCTTTCATAAATTGTGCTTTTAGTGCCTTATCTAAAGCCTTACCTTGCTCAAGTTCACGAGGATTTACTTCTGTGTTTTCTCCTAAAAGTTTTATAGTTTTAGGATTTTACATGTAGGTTTCTGATCTGTTTTGATTGAATTTTTGTATATGGTACAATGTATGAGCTGAAGTTCCTTTTTTGCATTTGGATATCCAGTTGTTCCAGTATCATTTGTTAAAGAAAACTATCCTTTCTACACTGCATTGCTTTTGCACTTTTGTTGAAAACAAATTTTCCATATATACAGAGATATTTTTCTAGATTTTCTGTTCTGTGCTTATCTTGATGCCAGTACCACAATGTCTTGATTAGTTTAGTCTTAAAACAAGTTTTTTAATCAGATAGTATAAGTCTTCCAACTTCATTCTTTTTCTCCTTCACAGTTTTTTTTCTCTTTTAGATCAATTGCATTTCCATATGAATTTTTATAATCAATTTGTCTTATTCTACCAAAAAATCTGCTAAAATTTTTATTGAATCTAGATTATACTGGGGAGAATTGACATATTAATAATATTGAGTCTTCTAACCCATGACCACAATATGTCTCTCCATTTGAATATGTAGATCAATTTGAGGATTATTGCCATTCTTAACAATGTTAAACCTTCCAGTTCTTGAACACAAAATGTTTTTACATTTATTTAAATCTTTTTTAATTTCTTTCAACAATGTCTTATAAATTGTAGTATACAAGTCGTGTACTTCTTTGGTTAAATATATTCCTGAGTATTTTATTCTTTTTCATGTTATTGTAAATGAAATTTTTTTGTTGTTAGCTTATTAGCTATTGGATTAATCAGGATTCTCGAGAGAAACAGAACCAATAGGATGTGTGTGTATATATGTAGAGAAAAAGGAATATAATTATGGAATTCATTCGTGTCATTATGGAGGCTGTCAAATCCAAAATCTGCAGGGTGACCTGGCAGGCTGGAGACCCAGGAAAGAACTGATGTTGCAATCCAAGCCTGCAGATCATCTGCTGGCATAAGTCCTTCTTGCTCTGGGGAGGTCAATCTGTTCTGTTCCAGCCTTCAGCTGATTGGATGAGACCCACTCACATTATGGAGTGCAATCTATATTACTCAGAGCTCCCCAATTAAATGTTAATCATATCCAAAAATATCTTCACAGAAACATCCAAAGTAATGTTAAATAGTTGGGTACCATGGCCTTGCCAAATTGACACATAAAATTAACCATCACAGCTAAACTCTGTTGAATTTTCCTGATTGCTTTAGAGTTTATGTACACATCTTTAAGTTAACATGCGTCACCTTCAGGTGATGTACTACTTCATGTATACTATAGGGACCTTCTAATACTTCACTTCCCTTTCTCCCATCCTAACCTTTTTGCCATTGTTGTCATACATTTTAGTTTTCCATATGTTATAAACTCCATACTACACTGTCATTTGAAAACAAGACTAGAGCATTGTTTACTCTCAGGCTAAGCATTCCTCACTAATAGGGCAAGATCCTGCTGTGTATTCTACCCAATGCCCCCTGAATCCTGAGGTTTTCCAGGCTGGCTGGTGGGCACAGGCACTATGCCCAGCCCTATGTGAGCACGGAGTATTGTTTCCTCTGTTCATTTTGAGCGGTTCTTTCTCTGGCCTCAGGGCATCTCCTCACACATAGGTGGTGAGAAGTACTCAGCGAAATACTCACGGCAGAGTCTCTGCAGATCTCTGGGGTTCTCTCTTCTTCATCACCTTGGTCTGAGAATTTTAATCACCTTGTTCTCCCTGGGCTCAGCTCTGTCTCTTCAGCTCAGGCCATCTGCCAGTCTCTGCCTGGGTTCCTCTTCCTTGTGCCACATGCTGGAAAATTCCTCAAAGCAGTAAATGAGGGCAATTATAGGGCTCAACTCATTCATTTTCCATCTCATAGGGGTCACTGTCTTTCATTGTTTCGTATATTTTGTCCATTTCTGGTTGTTCCTTGCAAGAGGGTAGACATAGCACTCATTTCTGTTGTGTAGACACAGGATTAGAATTGCTGGGTCATAGAGTATATGCATGCTTAGCTTTAGCAGATATTGCCTAGCATTTACCAAAACAAATTAAGCTAATTTTAATTGTAGATAATTTTCACTGATATAATTTACATTCGTTTTACCCAGAACATGTTGCCAGATTTTGTTCCCCAATTTAACACAGTAAAGAATGAAGGTGATACGTTCTTAGTGGCATCGTTCACTGTTTTTAGAACTTCAATGATGTACAGCCTCATTTAAAATGTAGTATTAAAAGTACTGAGTAAGTGGTGGTAGTGACCAGGGAGAAAAGCAGAGAGACCAAATAAATCTGTCTTTGCTTGACTGACAGTTGGAATTATATTTGACAGCAAATGTTTACTAAGTAATAACAGCTTTGTTTTTTTCAAAACCTAGTGATATTATGTGCTTAGTACCTGGTCCATTAGAAAATTCTCTATTGCTCTGCCTTCTTCAAGTTTTAGTCTCATTTTTTTGGTGAATACTCTTTTCACATGGAAGGAGATCCATGGCCACATAGCCTCTTTCCATGGTTCCTGTAGACAAAATATTCATATTAAAAGACTGTGCTCAGCAGTGGGGTGCAGGGTGTCAGTGGTGAGTCAGTGCCCCTCTTCAGAGCTGCCGGGGGTCAAGGAAGTAGAGGGTGCAGAAATGACTAATCTTTTCTCCCTGGAAAGGGTATTTGAGCTCTAAGAATGCTGTGTAGCAGCTCTCCCAGGTAAAATATGTATTGGATTCCTACCAAGTATGACTTTTTCCTGAAGGGAGTTACTGTGTGGACTATACTTTTCAGTGTATAATAGATAATGTTAAAGGAAAGCATGACATCACGGGAGTCTCTCCTGCACGTTTTTATTCCTAGCCGTTGAGCTTCTTGTGGAATAATTTAATTCATTCCTGAGCCAGGTAGCTGCCTCTTTGATGTCTTTGTGTTTAGATTCTGTTTGTGAATCTCTCCTAAGAATAGATGAAACGTGATGTTTACATCTGTTCCCGGAATCGAGGAAGTAAGAACAGAAGGTGACTTTGTGGCTGTAGCGAAGCCTTTCTGTTACCTCTGTAACAGTGCACGTCACAGTATTCCGCGTTGGGTTTCATCTTTTCCCGAAGCCAGCGGTTCTCATAGCTCTGGGCGTTTACTTCCTTGGCCTGGGCCTGTTGGTTTGTTTGTTTCACAGTTATACTACGTAAATCAGACATGTTATACCCTTTCCACACAAAGCATGAGGTCACAACAACGCATATTAGCCAGCTTTTGTAATTCATTGTATGTTTACCCTTCACCCAAAATGTATGCAAATTGGTTTTCTCTTCAGGTCCATGGGGGAAAGTCTATGGAAGTTAAAAAAAAAATCAAACACAGTGGGAGGCCTTGGCTTGCTGAATCTCAAGCCTGAAATTATGTTATCAGGGAGGCTGAAACAAACAGAATAATCACTTCAGAGAGATGCTGCTAGAATATGGATTGCATGAAAAGGGGTTTTTAAATAGATTTTAACCCCAAAATTTCTCTCCTTCTAGTCTCCTGATATTTCTGTAATTTCGTGATTTTTACCATTTTCTCTGTTCTCCCTAGTTCTCAGGATACTGCTCTTTTCTAATAAGAAAATAGTTCAAATCCCTTGAAACTGTGGCGTGATCTTGAAACAGAACAGTTGAACCTGAGCTAGTGTTTGGTATTATTCATGATTTCTGGTGGAAACGGGGCCTGTTCTTCCTGTTGTTGAGGAGCCGCTCGTTTACGCACTCATTCGTGTGTGCATGCGTACCTGCAGTGGCTCTTGGTGTATCAGTCTACAGGATAGAAGACGGGGTGCTAGTCTGGAGAGGGCAGGACTGGTCTTGCAGTGGGGAGCTCCAGCCTTCTGGAGATTAAGCTTTCTGGTTTCAAGTTAAAGATTTAACAGCCCAAGACTACCTATGAGAGTGTACCTGAACTTGTTGTTGACTTAAAAAGTAGGATACCCTTGCCCTGGCCAGTGTGGCTCAGTCGGTTGGAGTGTGCCCTCAGTAGGTTCCATTTCCACTCAGGACACATATCCAGGTTGCAGGTTCAATCCCTGGACCTGCATGTGCAGGAGACAACCAATTGATGTTTCTCTCTCACATCAATGTTTCTCTCTCGTGCTTTTCCCCGACTTCCTCTCTCTTAAAAAATAAAAATAAATTTTGACTAAAAGAAGAAAAAAGTAGAATACCCTTTCAAAATAAAAATCTAAATATTTCTATAGTATTTTAAAAAAGCAAAAGTATAAACAGGATAAAGAAAATTAAAATTAGAAGGGACTAGGTTTTAGAAGAAGCAACTAGATTCCATAATGGCATGTGACATAAAAGTTGCACATTTCAAAATAATACTGTCTCCTTGTTGGTAATTTGGAAATATTATAACCAGATAGTACTTCCTACAAAGTTGATTTAGGGACGTTGCTTGCTCTACTAATGTTAACTAAGCTCCATACTGTGCTGTACCTTCCTTTTAAACGCACCAT
This sequence comes from Miniopterus natalensis, assembly GCF_054644295.1. Classification (NCBI taxonomy): domain Eukaryota; kingdom Metazoa; phylum Chordata; class Mammalia; order Chiroptera; family Miniopteridae; genus Miniopterus; species Miniopterus natalensis. The sequence goes on along the minus strand of NC_142081.1, from coordinate 69,950,124 downwards.
TCCCAAGGAAGGCTTGATGCAAGATGTTTTTACTCTTCCCCTTCTACGAAAGGACTTACCCACACTTCTGTACAAGAAAGCAGTTTCCCATACAAATGGCTCCTTGTTCAATAACCCTTTGGAGAAACTTCTTAGACTTTCAGCCTCCCCCCTTCACCATCTTCTTCTAGTTTGGAGATGAGACAGGTCTAGGCCTAGAAACTAGTGGTACCAAATAAGGAATTTCCTGTGTGGAAAATGTTCTTTGTGATTACCCCACCTGTAGACTAAGGAAGTCTGCTTTATACCGCAGACCCCTCCGCCCTGGTTCCCCCTGCCGCTCCCCTTTAAGTTAGCGGAGCAGGGACTGTCAGAGGACCAGCATCCAGCATCCTTCCCCACCGGCTTGTGCTCATGACTGAAATGCCATCATTTTTTGTTGTTGGGTCTGTTGTTTATTTGGATTAAAAACTTTTTCCTAAAAACATGCAGATTCAAGATATCCTTTCCGGCTCTTTTGGGTGCTGTCAGGAATCTGGCCAGTATCTAAGATGGGTAGGGGAAAGATAGGGCCCCAAAGACAAACTTGGCCATTTCATGAATTGGCCTAGTAGGAGCCTATGGAGTCTAAACATTTACTGTGTCCTAAATGGTAACACACTTTGAGAAATACTATGAGAATCAAACGATCAACCCTGTGTAGAGCACATGCTCTATTTCCCACTAACTACAGCAGTGATGGTGTTTCTCTATTCTGGATATATTTGAGGTAGCAGTAGAGGTATTTTTGCTCCTAAGCTTTATAGACATTCAGCCATCTCACCAGATAGAATTGCTGATGCGGCCTCAGACCTGATACTTATTTCTCCATAGATTCTATTAAATCCACCTAGACTTATACAATAGAGTTTTGGAAGAGCATTAGGAAACCAGTTCTAAATAATCGTTTCTCTCCTTTGCCTGTTAGCCCATTTTTTTTCACCACATCAGCACCCAGAAGGCATACTCAATCTTTCTTTTATTTCCTGAACCACACTTCAGAGGATTTTATTTTTAGTCACTTCTGACACAGCCAGAGAGCAGCCCTGATAAGATTCTACGTGGACATCACTTCTTTTCCTTGTTCCAAATTGCTTATTTCTCATCAATGGTCTTGTTGAAATCAAAGTTTTTCTGGCCATTAGACTCCAGCAGAGCAGAGAGCTAAGGCATACCACAAAATGCTGACCTTCGCTTAACTATAAGATCATGGTAGGACTAAGCATGGGGAAATTTTAAGGTATCCTACTTAGGTACTTAGGTGTGCTTAGCCTCAACATCAAACTGTATAGATATAATTTGTTCTTCAATACCTTTTTTTTTGAGAGAAAGAGAGAAATGAGCACAAAAAGTTATAAAATTATTCAATCTGAGTTTAATGTGTATTAAAAATGTTTGTGCAAATATTGGTAAATATGTAAAAATAACTATGAAAAATGAGATAGAGAATATAAAGGTAAAGTAATCATTTTTATATGCTGATTGTTTTCTTTAAAGTAATATTTTAAGACTGAGACTAGTAATTTTGTATCTTAGGCAAAATTGATTTTCTTGTTTGGAACGATTCTGAAATGATGCTGTGAATAATGAGATTGTAGGGGAAAGAGTGACCAAAAAAAAAGTTATCTCTCAGCCATTGGACCTGGAAATGGAAGATTAGCTACTTAATCACTGGTAGTCTGCATTCCTCGACTGCTTTGCATAATATGCAGATAACTTGCATTTCTGTCTTTCTTTTTCCCATCAGTCTTTGTCTCTTTCTTCACCAATTCCTGGCACACTGCACGGCCACATTTGATCTGAGATGGTGCTTTGCTGTTGTCCTGCATATTGGTTTTTAATTAAATAGAATTTTCTGATAGGCAATAGCAAGGCTGGCGGTCTCCACTCCTTGACTAGGTGTCTTATTCTGTTTTTTTACAATGGTCCCTGGAGGAGCCGTTTTTTAGAAGACCTCACTAGGCCATTAGTTCATTAGACAGAGAGGTTAAGTAACCTGAGTAATGATATTCCCGACATAATAGCTCCTATCACTGCTTCTCAACTACGGCTGAGATGTAGATCAGGTCTACATGGAGGCTGAGGAGGAGGCGTGCAGCCATGGAAACCACACTCTTTTTATCAGAACTGGTAGCCCTGCATTTGGTTGGCCACATGCTTCTGCTTCCTCTGATACCACCACAGAGAGCAATGGGTTCCAGGGGTGGGAGTGAATGAAAAACAGCATTAGGTTTGGATAACCCCAAAACTTGACTTACTGAGTGAGTTGCAATGTTTATGAAGCAGTAGTCTTAGAGAAGCCATTTCCGGCTAGGCTTTGTGACTATATCTAGGAGAATATCTATGTTGTGATAGTTTTTAATACTTGTCTACATTTGCTAATCACCATTTACCATAGAGCAGACATCAGATGCCAAGCCCTCCACTGATAGCTCTCTAATTTGAGATTAAGAGCATTTATATTTTCATTACATTTTTTATTTTCCAGTTATTTTTTGTATTATTTTCTATTTAATATAGGAAGAGCTGTATCTATTTATAACTTTACCATATATTTTTTCATGGACTTATTTAAGTAAAAAAGCAAGCTTATGTACAGGGAAATGTTAAATAAATAATAGGATGTTATCAAAATCACACCAGTAGTATCATTATTAGAACAAAATGATTCAAGTAATCCTTATTTAATGAGCATCCCACACACAATAAAATGTGGCATTTGATAATGCAGCAAGAAGCTGTGATGGAAAGAGCAGTAGACTCTTAAGTTCATTGTGTAAGTTGCAGTTTTTCCATCCATTAACAGTATTACTTTGGCAAGTCGGTGTTTCTTGTGCCAGAAGCTGTATAAAAGAGATTTTTTTAAAGCTTCAAACGCTGTGGGAAGTGTAATTTGTTATTCTGTCAGTTTGTGCTGTTCTACATCACAAGCTGGTAGGTGTAGCTTAGAAGATCAGTGTGGGGATTTGTCCACATCTTGCATGTTTGGACTAAATGGACATGATGGCAATCTGGTTTTTGTTCTTCACAAATATGTCAGAGAAGCAAATGTTGACTGTTTTATCCAGGCTTTAAATGAATCTGTTTTGAAATGAACAGAGTTCAGGGAAAGAAATAACATGATAGGGGAACCTACTTGAAAAAAATGATCACAGCATTGTTTTCCTATGGAGTTGACATGTGAGCTGAAATTTGAATAGTGAACGAGAGACAACCATAAGAAAAGAAGAAAAAACACAGGGAAAGGAGTCTTTCTCTGAAGGGAATAGCCTTTGCAAAAGGTAGAGAGATGTCGCTCTTTCTTCGGAGCAGGGCCAGATGATCTAAGACTTTGCACGTCATGGTGAGTGGCTTGGGCTTTATCCTAAATGCTTTGGAACACCATTGAGGAGTTTTTAAAAGATGGCTCAATCTTCCACATTTCAGTTTGAGTGGCCAAGCTGGTCAAGAAGTACAGGTGAAGGCTAATGTTGTATTTCCTGGAACGTGGCTGCTTCATGAAGCTTCCCTAACTTTCCTGAACTCTGCCTTGGTCCTTAAAGCCCCTTCCCTTCCCAACAGCTCAGGTACTCGGATGTCATTTATCCTACTGTGCTTTAATACTATGCTTTAATACTACTGTTTTATATTATTCCCCATTCCACCCAAGTTCTTGATTCAGAACCATGTCTTATTTAATTTTTGAATTGCCCACAAAACTGACTTCTGTGTCTTCCATTTAATAAGTGTTCCATATATATTTGTTAAATGAGTAAATACACGAGTTCTGTGGTCTCATCAGTCAGTATGCCTCAGAACCAACTGGGGAGATTTAAAATATGGATCCCAGGACCACACCCCAGAGATTCTGATTCACACGGTTTGTTGTATTTGTTATAAAACTGCCAGGTGATTCTGAGGGGCGGTTGGAGTGGAGAATGAGACCGGGCTGATTTGGGTGGTCTGTAGTATTACGTGGGAGTAATACTATATTTGCGTTTTCCTCATGAATGTTAAAGGCATGGCAGAAGTGGCTATCTGGCCTTTTATTCAAAATAATGGATATGGATCTATTGCAGGTGGTAGTTGGACATGCAGCACTATTATATTACTGGTTCAGGTCTGTAGGGTGCATTTTCTAGGTATATTACCAATCAGCTCTCCTTTGGGAGAAGAAAATAAATTTCTGTTTTTCACTAGACGTTTGGATTTTGACTTATTTATTATTAGCTATGGACCCCGAAAACCTCACAAAAAAGAAGGGATTAAACCATGACTTTGTCAAGCATGGGACTCAGAAAGTCTGGCAGTCCTATGTTTGTGCAAGTGTTTTGATTTCAGGAGGGGAAAGTCTCAACTCTACATAATGTATATATAATAATATAATTTTAAGGTACCTGCTTCAAAATAGAAACCGGGATGGTGGAAATAATAACAATAAACAAAAATTAAATCAAAATGGGCTCAGTGCCCAGGAAAACTACCCAGATTTTAAGAACCAGGCGAGGAATAAACCAATATGGGGGAAAGGCAGGACTGGATGGAGCTGTAACTGCCTCTGTTAAAAATGACCGCTCTGCAGTGTGATCGCTGTTGAGCAATTCTGTGGGGCATTTGTCATGTGGGTGGGGTTCTTGTAGTTCTCATTTCAGTGACAAGCGTCCAATGGAACTTGCTTTTCTAAAATGTCAGTGCTAAACATGCCAGTAATCACAGTGATCTTGCATTGTGTTTGAGCTTTTATAATGCTGTAAACTATTTGGAAATAAATGGACCAGAAGTAAAAATAGTTCATAACAACGTTAACTAAAGCTACAAGGAAAATGTTCATGTTTCCCAGGATGCCTAAATGTTGGGTGATTTACATAAACAAAGGAGGAAATCCCCTTTGTGTTTAGGGATGTGTGTCTAATACAGGAACCCGTGTTTTCCTGTCATTGAAAAGAGTTCTTTAATCTTTTAAGCACATTTTAGAACCAGCATATATTCCAGGTGTGTTATTTACTTTAACATTAAAACACAAGCAGGACATGACTATCAGAAAAACCTGTTAGATCTCCCTTTGTGTCCTAGGAGACACAAAAAGTAAATGAATTGAATTAAATGAATTGGCAGAGCCCTGAGCAGACTTGTAATAGTTGTTCTTAATGAGACTTAACAGGCTTATACTTGGAGCTGTAGGCCAGAGAAGACTTTTGTGAAGAGGAGACCATAAATTTCCACTGATTGTGGGTGTTAAGTGGATGATGACTTTTTAACCATGAAAGTAAATGTAATTGGTGTGAAATGTTCAGAAGCTTTCAGCCAAATATAGCTGAAATTATGGGCAATAAACCTAAGCACTATTTGAAATTTTAAAAAAATATTTGCTAAATTCTGGTTAAGAGCTAAGAGATGAGATTGTACTGAAGTCATAAAAACGATGTTTAGTCCTGGAACCACAGGGATTCTTACCAGACCTAAAGGCAGGGTACCCACACTTCATTCTCCTCTTGGTCCCCGCTTTCCTTACCCCAGACACTTTGACACAGTAAACCCTGGCATGCATAAAAGGAGAGTTTTCTTACCACCAACCAGGACTGGAGTAGGTGTTCTCTGTCCTTCGTCCCTCAAGGATTTTCTTTGCCATCTGTTGAGCACCTGCATAGTTACTTGAAAACATGGAATTTGTGGGGTTATTTAAAACACAGAAAGAATGTGCGACCGGTACACGGTCTTATTAGGATAGCATTCTTTATGACAAGTTGTGCTTTCCACTCTTCCTAGTTCCTGTATAGCATCATTTCTGTTAAATCTTACCATTTCTCCAGGCAAGGCTCGCAGGAACTTCTAGGAAAGCCCTTTCGAAACACTTCATTACCTCCCCACCCTTGAGGCTCTAAGTCATGAAATAAGCAGATATAGAAATATTCCAAGGGACTCTCTCCTGGTGGCTGATGCTTGGCTTCTGTCTGAAAGGTGTCACTGTCCATCATCAGCATGACTAAGGCTGGAAGGAAAGACTATCCTGGTCCTAAAGGTGTGGTGACCTCAGGAATTGATATTGGGGGTGCGACACCCAGAATGCCAGATACAGTCATAATTAGATGCAAAATTAATACAAACTGGACTGCATTTTAAAGCCAAATGGTTGTGTGTGTTTTAATGAGATATTACTCATCCCTGAAACCTGAAATATTTACACTGGGCTATGAAATTGAAAATATGCATTGCAGTTCCTTAGGGGAACTTCCTTGAAAATTCAGCCTTTCCCAATGACCCCTGCTTGGTGCCTGTTAGCCCTGTATGCTTCTTGCCTGCAGTTGGTTATTGCACACTCACAGCCTCCATTGAAGGTGCTTGGTGGTATTGGATTAAGTAGTGTTCAGTTTGAATGAATGAAGACAAAGCAGCCCTTACTGTTATAATTGTACTGTAACTGCTTGAGAGAAGAGATTATCATTTCTATGGCTTTTTACTTCCCCCCTCACCAAAAGCCCACATATTCATTTTCTCCTTAGATAGATCTATATATTTTTATATATATACACATATGTATAGATTTTTTCTCCCTTCTCTCTCTCTTTTTGCACGTGCATGTAAGTGTGAGATAGAAGCACTGCTGACAGAGGAAACAAACCAACCAACACACCCACTCATCTGTGGTCTTTTCTTGGCAGTGACAAACAAGAAGCCCACACAGGCGTCCATCACGAAGGTCAAACAGTTTGAAGGCTCCACGTCATTCGTGCGGAGATCACAGTGGATGCTCGAGCAGCTTCGCCAGGTTAACGGCATCGATCCTAATCGGGTGAGTGACCTGTGGAGTGTGGAGTGAAGGTGGCCTCTTCACATGATGACTCTTATATTCACCTTGGTGGTGGTGGTTGTCTGAGTCGTTTTTAACAAAGCTATTTCTCTATTTCAATTTGCGACCAAGACTTTCTGATTCCTGTTCCTTTCTTATAGGGAATTACAAACCTTTCCATCATGTTTGATACAGGAACCTAAGGGGACGCAGATTGAAGAAATGCTACGTCCAGTAATATGTTTATCAGCAAAGTGCAAAGACCAGAGTTCAGATATCATGGGTATCAATATGAAAAACCATGTTTATCTAAGCTTCATTTATCTCCTCATGCCACCAATGATGAGGTTTATTTGCTAAATAAATAAATAAATAAAACCTTAAAAGTTTAGGAGTCTATTGCATTTAATATTAGAAACCTTTTGTGATATTTATTCAAAGTACATTCCCCCCTTTTGCTCACACACATTCACCATATAAAACGTCAATAATGAACAAAAATTAAAATGTAAATTGTAACTATATGCTAAAATGATGAGGGGGAATCTTTTCCTCTCAGAGGTTAGAGGCAAGATTTATATGATTTAGTGCTGAGAACCTAAAGGAATTATGTCCCAAGGAATTGGGAAGGCGATATGTAGTCTGAATTCTGACGCAGGTCAACGTGTGGTAGGCTACAGGGACCTCTGTGGTACTAGCTTCCTCGGGACATCTGTAAATACTGTAAGATTTGGGTTTGCTTGATAAACAGAGAAAGGTGGATTCTCCACGCACCTGGGTGCTAATAAAGATGAGCCTCGTCATTAGGAACAAAGTTTTGAAAGGTGTTTAAGCCTTTATGAGTCTTTTGTTGGGCATAAGCTAGAACCAGCAGTTTTTATACATTGAGATCAGTAGTTATTTCACTGTTTTTTCCAGGATTCTCCAGAGTTTGACTTGTTGTTTGAAAATGCTTTTGACCAGTGGGTAGCCAGCACAGCCTCAGAAAAATGCACCTTCTTCCAGATCCTCCACCACACCTGCCAGAGGTACCTCACGGACAGGAAGCCAGAGTTCATTAACTGCCAATCCAAAATCATGGGAGGTGAGTAGGCATTTGTGTGACTTCAGCCATCCTGTTGCCTTAGGCTCACTTTTACATAAGTTAGGTGTTCCACAGCATGAAAATGAAAAAAAAGGGATCAAGTTGCTATACTGCATGAGAACCATTTTAGGGAGATCATTGTACACTCAATCTAGACACAGTTGTATGTTTTCATACTTATCCAAAAGCTGGTCTTTTTAGAAGAATGAGCCACTTAGCTAAGATTATTTGCACTATAAGAACAAACCTGTTTCTGTAGTAGAAATACCTTTCAGCCCGGCCGGGTGTGGCTCATCGGTTGAGCGTTGACCTAGGATCCAGGCGATCCGGGTTCGATTCCTTGTCAGGGCACATGCCCGGGCTGCAGCTCCATCAATGACTCTCTCCTCATTGACGTTTTTATCTCTCTCTCTCTCTCCCTGTCCTTTCCTCTCTCTCAAATCAATAAAGATATACTTTAAAAAAAAAGAAAAGAAATACCTTTCAGTTTTACTACTTTTCTAAAATTTTATTGTAGAACACTGTTTTCTGAGTTCTTTTTTCTTGTTAATTCTCAATATATTTTACAAATATTAATATAAAAATTCTTACAGATGTAGTCCCTTTCTTTTTCTTTCTTTCTTTTTCAACCTATTTTTATTGATTTCAGAGAGAGGAAGAGAGAGATAGAAACATCAATAATGAGAGTCATTGATCGGCTGCCTCCTGCACACTCCCTGCTGGGGATCAAGCCCGCAACCCGAGCATGTGCTCTGACTGATCTCCTGGGTCAATGCTCAACCACTAAACCACACCGGCTGGGCTAATCCCTTTCTTTCAAATAGCAATTAGTCTTACTTTTATTTCTTAAATGGCGTACAGAGCTGAGTGCTGTAAGCCAGCCTTAAGGGGCAAGTACTAGCATTGGTAATTTCATGAGAAACATATAAGAGGGCATTTAACACATTTCTTTTAGGTGATATTCCTTTTTAGGGAATTGAAACTGTGCTAAAAATATTCAGGCCTTGCCGATCACTCTGTGAGTTGAAGAAAAGTGTTTATATCATTGATCTTTTCACTGACCTGGTTTTGAAAGAATTTTTTTATTAAATTTATCTTTACTGTTGAAAATATTACAGATGTGCCCCTTTCCGCCCCCCATTGTTCCCCTCCATCCTGCATCTGCCCCACCCAGGCCTTCCCCAATGCGCCAACTTTATCTTAATCAAGTGTCAAATAAAAGTTACATTAGAGGCACTGCATATCTTCTTTGGGCTGTGTATATCTTCATGTGAACAGGGCATGAATTCCATTATTCTGTCCCAGCAACTGACGTTCTCGTTGACATTTTGTCATTAGTCTGCTAGACGTTGTATTAGAGAAGACACTGTTCAATACTTATTATTCACTGAATTATTCCTATTTCTCTTAAACAGGAAGTTGCTTATATCATAGAACCTTGAAAGTGCTTTCTTTAGGCACTGATGTACAGCTGTCTTATAGTTTCTCTATTTAGTCTTAGAAAAATACAGCAGAGGTGATGAGTGGTGCATCTTAACTTCAAAGTGGCCTATGGTACAAAAGTGAAAAATTTAGACATAGATGTTAAAAGGAAAGGGAATGTCAAACACTAACCCCTTACTATTTAGAAAATATAATGAGATATGGCTTTCTATCATATCTGTGCCATCAACGCTCATCAAACGAATCCTGCTTTCAAAGTTCAGCTTTAACAGACTTGGCAAAAGGTCAGAGCGCACCAGGCTTAGACCACAAAAGGCTACATGAAAATGGAAGGTACCTGCTCTGAAACATTTTCCCACCGGTGTCAGTGTGGTCAGTAGCTCACTTAGCTGGCCCTTATGCACAGAGTTTCCTCTGGAACTACTGTAACATTATGAATTTGAAATTTCTGTTGCCCTTGGAGGTAGACTCCACTTCTGCACAGTCTATCCTGAGTGCAGAGGGGCCAGAAGCAGTGCTGTGGGAATGATTACATTTCCTCAGGATAGAAACGTGAGATGGAAGCAAGAAGGCCACAGACTCACTCCATCGCCCTTGCAAAGGAAACTGGCCACCTCCCTCCTGCTGAGGTTGGGGAGAGTTTGGATGACTCTCCCCCTCCGCCTCCCCTAGGGGCGTCACTAGGCAGGCCCTCTTCTCTGTTGCCTCTGAGGCTCTCATTTCTTCTCTCAGAACAGATCCTTTCATTTCTTTACTCATTCTTGGTTTATCATCAAATTATACAACAGATAAGTACTAAGTACCTACTATGTGCTAGTCACTATGTTACATCCTGCATATGGAGAATAGTTCTATAGTTGATCTGTTAATAGACTCTAATTACCATGACCCGAATCACAAATCTCAGACTGGCAGATCCGTAAAAACCATTCTGTATGTTCTTCATTTATTTTCTTGAATATCCTCAGACCTTCCCACATAGTCCCACCAGCTATTTCTGTCAGTCATTGGCCCAGTCCTTCAGATGTCTTCCAGTGCCCTGTGAACTCCAAATTATGCAGAGTTGACACAGAAATCCGTATATCCAATGTTCAGTGGTTGCTGTGTGAATTGGCTAACCCTACAGATTGATTTCCCGGAGTAAGATAGTTAATGAGACCAAGTAACAGAATGGGTGCTGCCTTTTGTGGCCATATCTCTCATCTTCTTTAGATCTCAATTTTTCCAAGTGTAGCTTGTGGAGGTTAGACTAGATAATATCTAAAATCCCTTTCAGTTGTATTGTTTTCAGAATCTATAATCCCTAAGATGTAGCTTTATTGAGTAGGTTAATCACTTTTTAATTTAGCTTTAATGCAGTTAAATGTTGACTGGTCCCGGATTCTATGGAAGGCAAAAATGTTCAAGTTAAGCACATTGTAATTTGTTGGCAGCACAAATGTCCTTAGTGAGTGCAGCCTGTCTTATTTAAACAGTTGCTTATCCTTGATAATAGTTGTACCAACACACCCTAATTAATTAGCACACTGATTAGTCTTCCTTTCTCCCAGTTATCCCAGTTCTAAGACTTAAAAATTATGTGGTTCTCAGGTCACAACTTTCTGACCCTTTACCTTTTGGGGTACCTACTCCATCTTCATATCTTCATTTTCTCATCTTTAGATGAAATCTCTTCCCAATTTCACAGTATCTTTTGGTCTCTTCTCATAGTATGGGCCACAAGTCCTAGACACAGTTGTTTTCTGTACTGTGAAATGTGATAGTTTTTGTGATTTTAGAGAACTAATATTGGTGTTGGTTTGCTGCCCTACACCAGGTTCTGTACATGTTATCTCATTTAACTTTTACAGCAACCTTTGGAAATACAACTTATTATCTTCATTTTACAGAGAAGGAAATAGGATCAGAGAGATTATTAAATAGCTTGCCAAGGGTCACATAGCTAGTAAGTGGAAGAGAAGAGATTCAAGCACAGGCTCACTCTTCTCTAAAAGCACCTTCCTCAGGGCCACTGAGTGCCGCACTCCAGGAAATATCATTGGCATTGTGTTTGGTATGAAGAGTGCCCCCTGGAGTTATGCAAGAATTTTTTTAAATATTTTAGCCAGCACATTTGCAGGTATTAAAAAAGGGAGGTAAGAAGAGAGGGCCAGAGACTATGGGTAGTTTTAACTTTTTTCTTAGTTTTATTACAGGTATATAATTAAGATAACTCTTAAGAAATTTTTTTTTTAACTAAGAATGATGGGGACCTTTAAAATCATCTGGCTTTTTGGGTTTTTTGTTTGTTTTTGTTTATCAGAACTTCATTATAGTAAAGAGATGAAAGTGAGGTTATTTTAGTGAAAGGGGAAGATGAAGGAACCCAGGCTGAGAATATCGCTCAGGTACTCTGCATCTGGTCCAAGTCTGCCATTGGGAAAACTGAGGCCCAGTGAGTTTGAATGACTTTGCCAAGATCAGAGGACTGAGAGCAAGTCTGCCTGACTCCCACTGAACCACACTTTTTTAAATAACAGCTCAAATAGGATTATCATTTAAGTACTGTATCTACAGTTCCATGCAGTTCTTCCCTTGTATGTACTGATTGTGTATATGCCACGCTACAGGCTTTTTTTTTTCCCTGGGGGAGAGTCAGTTACACAGAAATGGGTTTTACGGAATGTTTGAAATTTTCTCTCCAAACATATTTCCTTATCTCCAGAGGACAGACTGGGAAACTTTGATCTTCTGATGCTGGTTACAGGATCCAGAAGGCATGTGGAAAGTCTACAAGGCTGAGTTGAAGGCCTCGTACACTGGAAGAGGGCAGGATGCTCTAAGCGAGCGTGAGGGGGGAACAGTAGTGTCTTCTCATTCAGCATGTCTTCTCCTCTGTCAGCATTGCCTCTTCTCTGGATGGTTGGAGGACCAGTAAGCTAAGACAGAGTCCTCAAGCCATGGTCATTCCTAACCTTCACTCTACCTCTTTTAGCTCATTAAAGGTTGGTCACCTTCAAAAATTCAAAGCCATTCATTTAGTTGCTGGGTCCCTAAGTTACCAAGCAACCTATGGAGATTGAAGGCAGAGATGTGGAGCCAGTCTGGCTGCTGAAATGTGACTTGGCATGAATGACAGGGGCCCTAAAAGTGAAGCCTTAGGTTCACGTAGGCCGTACTTATTTCTGAGACGGTAGCTTTGTTCTCTCTCTGTTCATTGTAAACAGAGGTGATCTCATAGTGTTATATGTGTGATAACATATTTGTACTTCAAAGATGCCTCGGAGTTAATTACATATGTAGAACTTTAGATTCCAGAAGAGAGGCTTGTGTTCAACTAATTCATTTCAAAGAAACATGGTCTGCCTCTAATAGTAGTAGCACAGTTTAGATAATGGGCATGTCACCTTAAGTCAAGGTCCCAAGGGGGACTTTGTTATTTTGTTTCTTCATTTTTCTTAATAAAATGTGAGGAAATCCTACATGGCTCCCCATTGCTATGTTATTTACACTGAACTTTTATAGTAATTACTGTTGGTCTGTTATTTTATTATTTTTATTTTTTTACCTAATCCTGTGAACTATGGAAATCTTTAGTGGTATTTGCACCTTGTATGTTAGAACCACTAAGTAGATTTTTTGCAAACCTGTTTTCTTTTTTCAGTAAGTGTTGTAAATTATTTGCAAGGAAGAAATGATTTATTCTTCAAGGTGAGATTCTGTACAAATTAAAGCATATCCTAGTATTTTTCTTGAACTCTAAACCCAAATACCCTTGGCTCATTCATTCAGTTACCCCTTACTCTTCCACCTGTTCTAATACAAGGCATCCTTCAGTGAGCCCCCCCTCTATTGTTTGAGGCCCAGTTGCACGCATTTCCTCATAGTTCCATAAGCACCATGTGCCTGTGGACATCCAACAACAAAGCAGGCACCTTGGTCAACTTTACTTACCTTTCTGGAAGACATTAGCTGTAAACCTATATAAAACAATTCAATAATGCCAAGCTGATCACTGAGCTGCATTTTAAAGGATGGTTAGCAGTTGTCTTATTGCAACAGTGAATCCACACAATTTTATTTAGTGTTAGCTATACTCAGAATTTGGAATGTGGCAGGTTATTTTTCCATGACAGACTATTTTGAAGTGTCATATAGTTTTATCATCGTCAAAGGGTATTTCTTAAGCATTGCCCACTTGTGCACAGCCCTTCAGATGCTGGGATAAAACCCAGACTTCTGAGCTCTATTAGAATTCTAGGGACACATGTCTCTGATGTCTCCTTCATAGCAGCCTGGCCCTCTGATTGGTATGCTAAAGGAAAACCAAATGGCTTTTATCTGGATTGCCCTGGGATGGAGTCGAATCTCAGGATCCAAAGTGTGACTTTGTGTTATACTTTTCTTCCAAACAATGCAAGATCATCCCTGGGTGAGATGTGCAAATATTTTACCTATGAGTGTCCCCTGTGGGCATGTGTAAGGTGAGGTAACAGATAAATCATAAAAAGAGCACATGTTCATAATAAGGTTCCTATTAAAAAAAAGTGATCAATATGGTCATTCTTACTCCCAGTGTATTAATATAGTACCATCATATGCTGCATAGCGATATTTCAGCCAGTGACAAACTGCAGTGGTGGTTCCATAAGACTGTAATGGAGCCAGAAAATTCCCATTGCCTAGCAACGTCATAGCATCCTAATTTTGTAGCACAGTGCATCACTCACACATTTATGGGGATGCTGGTGTAAAGAAACCTACGCTGGCAGCACATAATATTTTGAACGCTACATAATATTTGATAATGATAACAAACAACTGTGTTATTGGTTTATGTATTTATTATACTATACTTTTTATTGCTATTCTAAAGTACACTTTCTACTTACAAAGAAGTTTGCTGGAAGGCAGTACGTGCTTGATTTACTCTCATTTGTTTTGTGAATTCAGTGGAGCCCAAGTGTACAGTGTTTATGAAGTTTACAGGAGTGCACGGTTATGTGCCAAGCCTTCACCTTCCCTCGGCACGCACCCACGGATTCACCCAGGGCACTCCCAGGCCTGCGGGCTCCGTTCGTGGTGACTGCCATCTACAGGTTGCCGTTTTTTATCTTCTATACCATATTTTTAATGTACCTTTTCTCTGTTAGATATGTTTACATACACAAATCCCTACCATTGCGCTAAGTTGCCCACAGTATTCAGTAGGGAAGCTGCTGTGCGGGCGTGTGGCCAGACCGTGCAGCCTGCGCGTGTAGCGGGCTGGATCACCGAGGCTTGCGCAAGTGCACTTTTTGATGTTCGCACAACGGTGAAATCGCCAAACATTGCATTTCTCGGAACATAGCCCCATTACTAATTGGCGTATGACGTACATTACGGGAATCTGTAACATTTCCTATCGCTTTTCTGGTGTTGCCTCTGCTTCAGTGTTTCCTGGCGGTGAGTAAGGGCTTGTGGAATGTGAACCTCACCCTCCTGCACATGCTGCTACCAGGGCACGTTACAATCAGTTGCTTATTTCTTAAGAAAAAACTCATGTGTAATTTTCCCTCTACTTGGGGATATGTACACACACACATATTAGAGATTATAATTCGCATAAGAGTTCCTTTGTATTAAAAGTGCCATGTCGCCGCTTCTTGATGCCGGTCGGCAGATGCAGGGCCGGAGAGGAGGCCAGGCTGCCCGGTGGCCTCACTGACGGGAGAGCCGTGCAGCCTCCTGCACTTCTTCCAATCGAGAGGCGTCCATGTCATGGTCCATTTAGTGACTATTTTTGTTATCCTTGAAAAATAACAAACTTCAGTGTCTTCCTCCGTGGCACAAACCAGGACAGTGATCCATGGGGATCTTGGCCAAGCCCCGCTGCTAATAGGGAGAGAGAGCTGGTGCTGCAGTCGAGTGCTGCCCAGCTCATTCCCCTCCACGACCTCCAGGTTCCCTCCTTAAACACAAGTCTCCTTATATATATATATATATATATATATATATATTTTATATCTTTATTGATTTCAGAGAGAGGGAAGGAGAGGGAGAGAGAGAGACAGAAACATCAATGATGAGAGAGTCATTGATTGAGCCCACGACCTGGGCATGCGCCCTGACCAGGAATCGAATCCCAATCGCCTGGATCCTAGGTCGACGCTCAACCGCTGAGCCACTCCCGACCGGGCTCCTTTTCTATATATTGATTCAACTAAGCAGAAGGGGAGATAACACCAACTTAACAATATTCAGGGTGGGCAAATGTAGGTTAATAATAATAATAATAAATTAAATAATTAATAAATAATAATGCAAGAATAAACTGTTTCGCGTACTCACAACTGTAAACCTACCTTTGCCCACCCCTGTATTTATGAGAATCAAATTAAAAACCCTGTTTGCAAGTTCTCTATAAATGCCTTAATTGTATTAATCATGTGTACACACAGACTTATCTTCCACTCTTCTATTACTTCATGCTCGTCGCTGCAGCCAACACCGTCATTTCCTACATGGCATGATATTTTATTATCGACTTGCCTTACAGAAACTTTCTGGAGAAAGTAAGAAATTAAAAGAAACCAAAAAATACAACAATAAAAATAACAGTACAAATATTTACATTATACAATTGGGAAGCCTGGTTTCGGGCATTTTTTTGTTTTAGTTATTGGGGTCCTAGTAACTACTGCATCAACCAAGTTGTTTACGGTGCTCCATGAACTACTGACAAACCACCTGACATCAGCTGAGCACTATTAGGAGCAGGACATTCTAGCAAAGCTATGTGATGTTTGTGGATCTGAATCTTCTATGTATTTATTGTTTAAATTTAGGACAGCATTACCGTAGTTGATGTGCGTTCTCATATTTTTTGAGTCAGTCATTCAGCCTCATCCTGTTTCCACAAGGTGAATCAAAAGCAGATAACTTTTACTTTAAGTGAGAAAATTGAAGTAAGCAAGGACTACTTCCTTAGGTTCCATCCAATTCTGTGCATGATATGAATGACTAGTAACTAAAGAAAAAGTGGGTCACAGATGTGAATTTTGTCTTTTTCATTGCTCATTGGCTGTAAGCTACACTGAAATGCATGCTGTGAAACAGCTGGTGGGCCATGGTTAGTCATCCTGATCCAGGAGTGACTTTGTACCTTAAATGCTTTCAAATCATCTCTCTCCGTCAAAATCTTGAACCAAACCAAGGCTATATAAGGGTCCTTCTGAGGTATCATTTATTAGCTTGACAAGGATCATGAATATATTTTGTCTGTCCCATAGTTAAGTAATCTGCAGTAGATGAGAGCCATTCCTACTTTCAGAATCAGCTAGACGGTGTAATTGCACAGTTTGATACAGTGAAAAGAGAACAGTCCGGATTCATTTGCTCCCACCTTTGATGGCATCATTCATTAGCTCTGTAACATTCTCTACGCTGCTTAACTTACATTCAGCCTCTATGCTTTTCTGTAATACATACCTTGAAGGGATAGTTGGGGATTAAAGTGAATTTTAAAATATTCAATCAGATGGAATTTTTGCAAAGCGCCAGTAAATGTCTGAATATTCTGTTTTTTTACAGAAACTTGAAAATTGTAATATATGTATTCATATTACATGATGTCTTCCAGGATGTGTATCAAAAACCCTTTCTTATGACAGAAACGATAAAATGTCCTTGAGCATTCCTAATCCATGTAGGCCATAAAATTGCAAAAAATAAAATAAAAAATAGTAATTTTTTTGTTCCAAGTGGGAATGAGCTGAGCTGCATTATAGACATTTCCAATGGAATGCTAAGTTGTTTGCCATGGTTTATAGATGCTGAATGTGTTGCATTTCATGTTTGACATTTACTGAGTGCATATGTTACTGCTGACTTACCAAAACAGCAATGTTTAAATTATATTGAGTAGCACTGTGCTAGAGATCAGGGCACATAATTCAGACCTTCTTTTAGGAAAGAAAAAAGCCTGAAACATGTTTTATGAACTTTGTAATAGAAATATTCTTTTTCCACCAACATATATCTTCAGCCAAGAATATTTCTTTGTGTCCAGTTTTCTTTCCACTGCCAAAATGGAGATACAGGGATCAGAGGCAGAATTGTTTAATATTGTTAGACGTGAAGTGGTGCTTCTGAAATAGACATAAAAGACATGCTGCACGATGTCCATACTTTTAGATTTACAAACAAGCACAATTTTTTAAAAATTTGGGAGACAGTAAGTTTGACAACCAATTTTCTATGTAAGAACATTTTTAAAAAATATCTTCATAACCAATGTTACCATAATTTCAGAAAAGAAAGTTTTACACTAAAGATTAAAAGGACATAATCTCTGAGAATAAAGGGCTGTTCCTTAAATTGAAAACATTTGCCTTTATTTAAAAAAAAAACACACCTTACTACATTGTCCTTGTTTTTCTCAGTTCACATAGACCAAGAAAAAAATAAAGTTTATCAGCTGGTACTTAAAGGCCGCTGCTCTGCTATAACAGAACATCAGGAACTAAAAATTACATGGACTTTTAGTGAGAGAAGCTGAAATTCTCAAGAACAGTAACTGGTTCTAAAAATGGTCATTAGTATTTTGTCACCATCATCCCTACTTCTGGGGAAACCACTGAGCACATACCTTTTGGACAACAGATCAGAATATAATTTTCAGACTCGAAGGCCACACTGCTATTCCTCACCCGGACTAGAGGTAAGGAACTTGTGCAAAGTATCTGAGAAACTCCACAGGTGTATGAGATTTCTAAAACCTTTAGTGGAGGGGTAAATAAAATGCTTTGGGTGGTTTTTTTCCACTTTATATGCTCAGCTTTTAAAAATTTCTGATTATTAAAATAAAATTAGCCCTGGCCAAGTAGCTCAATTGGTTGTAGCATTGTCCCATACACCAAAAAGGTCACGGGTTCGATTCCTGGTAAGGATACATACCTAGGTTTCGGGTCTAATCCCCAGTCAGGGAACATACAGGAGGCAACCAACTGATGTTTCTCTCCTCTCTCTTCCTTCCTCTCTCTCTAAAAATCAGTAAAAATATATCCTCAGGTGACGATTTAAAAAATTAAATAAGATTAAATCACTAGATTTAGCATTGGTAGTTATCTGAAATTTAAACACTGGTTTATAAGACCAAACATCCTTCGCTCTACTACACGCAGTTTGCCTACCCAGGATTGGGTGCATTAGGCATCCTGCAAGAACTAAAGGCATTAGGCGGTGACAGGTTTAAGAAACAAAAATTAAAGACACTCAATAAAATTTGCATTTCAGATAAACTATAAGTACTATTTTAGTATAAGTATGTCCCATATCCTAAATATTGCATGGGACATATTTATACTAAAAAGTTATCCATTGTTTATCTGAAATGCAAATTTTACTGTATCCTGTATTTTATCTGGCAACCTTCAGAGGCATCTACCCTCCCAGTTTCTAGCCACCACAACAAATATGGAAAACGAAATAAATTTATCATGTAGGCACATAAATTTTATGATGTCCAAACAGTTATTAGGATTTTTTAAGATAATTTGAGATGGAGCCCTCAAAGGCATAACATTAGGTTAGCCAGTTAAAGATACAAAGAAAAATATGGAAAAGCAAATATTTGTTTTTCTTTTATTTAAATTAACAGTCAATACCAACAGGACAATATAGACTATTTTTGAATTTAGATGTCTAAGCAGAAACTGGCTATTTACACTTTGAGAAAATCTAAATGTAATTGTCAAAATTACTCGTATGCACAGTAGGAAAGAACTTTCAAGTGAAATTAGTATCTCCTTCATTGAACTTGATTGAGGACATTCTGGTCAGGATCAGTTTTATGCCCCTTATAGAAAAGAGAATTAAACAGGACAGAATACGGTGGGGAAAAGTCAGGGGCATTCCATGATTCACATATAAATATTGCACAAGAGCTAATCGCCTTGTGACTATTTATACTATTATATATCATTCCCTCCATCAGTGTTTCTCTCTATCCTATGGACCTTATTTTCACAGTTGGTTGATTTTATTGATCTTTTTCTCAGTTCCCATTATAAGAGGTTAAGACTTATGAAAAAAAATGTTTTTCACAAGGTCAGAGTAGATTCACATCCTGATGGTTGGTTTCCAGGAATATTAGGGTTTTTTAGACAATAGATAAAAGGGAGAGAAACACTTTTGCAATTGTAGGAAAATTTTTATGATGTCAGTATACAGGGTGGGGCAAAAGTAGGTTTATAGTTGTTTGCATGGAAAATAATATAATAGTTAATAAGTAATAATATAAGAATAAACTCGTATAGTCACAACTGTAAACCTCCTTTTGCCCCACCCTGTATTATCCTGTGTATTTTCTTTAATGTTTTGACTTTTAAACTTGAATAAGATAGCATATATTATAACCTTTTTACAGGTTTACATCATTTAAAGCCATTTTTCTTATCTTCTTGGGGAAAAAGCCAGCTAGTGGCGATAACACTGGTAGTCACCATATCGAGTTCCTCTTATATGCCGGGCAATTTTTTTAGCTCACATTACCCCTAGAAAATAATTATTGTTACACAGGAAGAAACTGGGTCACAGAGAGGTTACTTAACTCGCCTAAAGTCACATAAGCAACAGAGCGAAGTCAAAATTCAAACCTAGGTTTACCTCTAAAATCTCCTCTTTCCACCTTCTTTAGAAAGAGAAAAGTAGAAAAAAGCTTCTCAAAGCAGCTATCGTCGATATATGATTTTGTCTAAAAGTTCCAAGTGATCCTCCAACAAATTTAGATTCTATTCCCATTTCATCAGCCATTAGTTTAGCTCCTGACATTGGGCAGTGTTGTCTCTTTAGTACTGCATTGGAATTACGACATTCATTGCTTTATGACTGTTAAATTTTTTTTCAGTTAAGTGTTTGACTGTTAAATTCACTCTCCTAATGCTGGCTGCCTTTTCTTACAGTGTTTCAGATCATATTTTCTTTTCATCTAGGAACATATCTTTTCAATCATATTATACTTCAAAAGGAAAAGGCTGTTTTATTTGTTGAAATCTAAGATATGCATAAATTTTAAGGAATGCATATGCTATATAAAGTTTGGTACATTTATATTCAACTCTTGTGCATCAAAAACACGTATAGGCCAGCAACATGCAGGAGTAATTAAGATGGAGTCCTAGTAAGGCAGCCTTCAGAAATAGAGTGTGTATAAATCTTCTTTTGAGAGATAAAAGACTTGGAAGAATATGGTAAAGCTCTCTTCAGTTATGATTAAAAATAATTCCGAAGCTATGACTCTCCTCTTTTGGACCTATTATGCATCTCAGCTTCATCCCTTAAAAGCTGAGTATACGTCTTCTCAAATAGCTGGATTTCTCTCTGATTTTAAGATTAGGTTAAAAAAGAAAAAACAGCAACACTGCAGAAGTTTTAAGTTCTACTACAGATAATAATAGGCAGGACCATTGCATTGCTGCTGCTTTTTAACCCATTTTCCCCCCTATTATAAAAGAGTAAATTGAAATTTGTCATATAGGGCCATTTACTTTCAATTAGCCAGGCTTAGATAAATAAGAGAATCTGTCAGTAAGACATAATCAGCATAACCAGCTGGTGAAAACAAAGGGAAAAATAAATATTCACACTGCTGAACACTGTAGAATTTTTGGATTGTTATACTGATAAAAGTGAATGTTTTGAAAATTGAATGTTGGAGCAATTTGACGTTGTAAATTTACATTTTGAGGCGCATTCAACACCACCACATACAAAATAGAGGAAATTAAAAACGTATTACCACTTTCAGAAAAAAAGATAAGTAAATGCATCAGCTCGAAACATGGCAATATCACAAAGCAGTAAGTAGGAATGAAGCTGCTTGCATGCTGGGCTACAGGTCTGGAAAGAAGCAGTTTGAATTCCATTCTGTAACAGTGACTAAAAGTACCCCATGTAAAGCAGGATTCCAGAGCCACATTTACTGTTTGGAACCAAGGCTTCCCTACCCAAGCAAGGAGTCTGCAAACAGGCTACTCCCTGGGGCAGTGGCTTATAAGTATGTGCATTCCTGGGGAGACAGGAAGAAAACAGACATAGTCTTTCACTCAAGACCTGGGGCCAGCTGCCCACTAGCTTAGGACTGCCTCTGTGACATCCAGAATGGCACCCAGGACAGGGGCCTCAGACCATTACTTTAAGTCCTGGCTGCCCCAGGGACCAATAGAGGAAGCAATAAAACTGTACATAGGGAGAATCGTACATGGTGAGAAGGGGTAAGAAATTAAAATTTCCCATTTAAAAAGAATGTACATGTAAATATTCTATAATATATGCCCAAAAAACCCAGTTTGGAGTTGAATTCATTCCAAGTGAAATGAAAATAATAGAGCAATCTGAAAATGACTTTTAAATAAGTATGTTTAGAAAAAAGAACAAAATGTTAAAAGACATCAGCACAACCAAATGGAAAGACGAGGTAGTGGGGGAAAACAAAATCCTGGAAATTAAAAGATATACTCTTTGAAATACACTCAATTGATAGAATAAAGTCTCAGCTGGGCATAGTCAAAGGCAGAATTAATGAATTGGAAGATCATGAGAAATTCACATACAATACAGTACAGAGACATGAAGAACATAGAGGAGCAGTTGTACATGAAAGATGGAATGATAGACTCTACCACTTATTTTATAGGAGTTTTGAAGAAGAGGGTATAAGAATGGTGGAAAAGTAGTATTCTAAAGGACAATGACTGCAAACTTTTTGAGAAGTGAAGACTCAGGTTGAGAGTATGACCAAGTGCCACGCTTGAAAATGAAACAAAATTATACTGAGACAGAAGCAGAATGAAGCAGCAAAATATTGAGGACAAAGAGAAAATCTTAAAAGACACTACAACTAAAAGAAAGTTTCCTCCAGTAGAAAGACAAACTGATAGCTTATCATCAGTAACAAGAGATGGCAGAAGTCAATAAAATAATTTCTAAAAATAACTGTCAATCTATTTTTTTTTTAAATATATCTTTATTGATTTCAGAGGGAGGAAAGGAGAGGGAGAGAGAGAGAGAGATAGAAACATCAATGATGAGAGAGTCATTGATTGGCTGCCTCCTGCACACCCTCGACTGGGGATGTGCCCTGACCGGGAATCGAACCCTGATCGCCTGTATCCTAGGTCAATGCTCAACCACTGAGCCACGCCCGGCCAGGCAAAATAACTGTCAATTTAGAACCTCATACCCAACTAGATTATAATATAGAAATAAAAGAAAAACCAATATTTTCAGACAAGCAAAGATTATTTGCTACCTCACAACCTTTGCTGAACTACTAAATGATGTACTTCAACATGAAGCAGAGTGAACCCAAAGGGAAGGAGTTGAATGTAAGAGACAACAGTGATTGCAAATATGGTAAATACGTTGTCAAATGAATATTTTAAAATTATTTTGACTCTTTCCTTAAATAACAGAACTAAAATTCTGGACATAATTAACAAAGAATACATGTGTGTTTAGTGGACAGTTAGTCCAAGCTGAAGTCTTTTCTGAAAATGAAAGAATTACTGATTGATTTGACTTTGATAGGTAAAAATATCATAGTTGCATCTATTAGACTTCTGATTTTAAAATGATATAGTACAAAAAGAATTTTTCTTTCTTCTCTTGAATATTATCAAAAGTCAAATAGGAAAATATAAGAATGCAAACTCTCTAATAAGACCAGTGAGCTATCTCTAATTACAATCCCCTATATGTGGGGAAGGGCTGACAAACACAATAAAGGTCAAGGTAGATTCCAAGAGAAAGTTTTCATAGCTGTAATCTTAGGTCAGCACAATGAAATGGTCCAAAGTATATGCCAGTATTTGCTTCTTTGTAACACTGAGCAGATGCCAGGAAAGCTCAGGGAGTTTGATGGACTCTGTTTGGCATGATGTCTGGATAAGCTATGAAACGGGAGCTGAACAAAGAATCACACAGTCAAAACCATATTTGCAGGATTCAGTCCATGGGGAGGAAAGCAACTGAAGTCTACGCAATCCTGTGGTACAGCTCTCATCTGGAGGAAGTAAATTTTCAAGAAGCCTCCGTCACATAAATACCCCTGCATCAAGAGAGTGCTCGCTGCCCCTAGCCTGTAATGTGGTCCTGTTTTCTCCTCAGTAATGTGAACCTCCTGCTGCAGATAGCTGTTCAGAAAGTGATCACCTTATTTTCAAAATGGTATTCGGGCCTTGGCCTGGTAGCTCAGTTGGTTAGAGTGTCATCCGGATTCGCCAAGATTGTGGGTTCAATCTCCGGTCAGGGCACATACAAGAAGCAACCAATGAATGCATAAATAAGTGGAACAATTGGAAATAAGTGGAACAACAAATCGATGTTTCTCTCCCTCGCTCTCTCTCCCTCGTGCTCTCTCGCTCTCTCTTCCTCTCTCTAAAATCAGTAAATAAACATTTTAAAAAGATGGTTGTCCCAACAGAACTAGCATAAGTGGTCCCATAACTTACTAGGTGTATGTGCCCTTGCACAATTCATAGCCTTCCTATTGCATGGTTTTTGTGTCTGTAAAATAAGGTAATAATTCTTCCCATATGGCACAGTGGGTAGGGTTAATTAACATATCACAGGTAAAACACTAGGCATGCTATCCAACACATGGTAAAGAGTCAGGTAGGCCAGGCATGCTCCCATGAGGTGGAATTCCCAGGGTTGAACATTGACTTGCCTTCCTCTCTGAAGGGTAGCAATTAAGGTCATGGACTCAGGCTCAAGAATGCGTGGGTTTGAATCCTACCTCTTTCACCTTTTAGCTTTATGATCTCTGCCAAATTGTTTACTGGCCCTCAGTTTTCCCATCTGTAAAGTGGGGATAATAATAGTACCTACCTCTAAAAAGTTGTTGTGGAGATTAAATTAGGTAATTCTGTAAAGAGTTTGGAATAGTGTCTATAATGGAGTAAGCATTCAGTGTATGTTAACTACTAGTGCTTTTATTGTTTAAGAATTACAAGTCACACCAAAGTATGGTTACCATGCTTCTTAGGTTTTTAAAGATAGTCACATTCTCAGGAAATGTGATTTGTTAAACATAAAAGCAAACATTAACTGATTTTTTTTTCTTTGAGGGGTATAATACCCTATTGCTAGATAATGTTTTCCAAATTTTAGGTTATTTAGATCATAAGTAAAATTCTGTTTTGCCCATTGTTAATGATTTTCTAGTGTAGATCAACACCATGTGTTGATAAATTGGTTATTTGCTGGTACTAACCAGTTATGATAACTTATTTATTCATTATGACCCTAAAACAGAAGAACACAAACTGCAGGCCTCAGGCCAAATTCAGTTTGTTTACATAAATAAACTTTTATTGAAACACAGCCACTCCCGTTCATTTACATATTGTTTATTGCTACTTTCATGCTACAACTTCAGAGGAATAGTGCCAGGGACATTTATGGCTCAAAAAGCCTAAAACATTTACTGTTTCCCCCTTTACAGAAAAAATTTACTGACTCCTGCCCAGAGTAATAGTTTTCAGTAAACCTTTTGCTAGTCAGAAATAGCATTTTTAGATAATTTAATAATAGGCTTTGGTTTACTTTGAAAATATAAAGTGTTAGATATAATTAGGAGGAAATTAGTAGTGATATGGTTCTGGTCCCCTGTAATGTTTTTTGTGATTACATAAAAGCTATTAACCTACACGATGATGGTAGGGACCCTCACTTCTTTCTCTTAGTGTGAGAAATGTCAAATTTAGGACTTGAGTACTTGCTCTGCTGATCCTTTTGTTGAGGGATGCTGTCAAGGCCAGTATGTCTAAAATTAGAGAAGAGAACAGAAGGAGCAGAAGGAGAGCAAACAGGGGCAGACAATGCAACTTTCACTCATAATCACAGAACTCAAGTCCCTGTGGGGGTTGCTTGGCCAGGTTCCCAGTTGAGAAGGGATATCTCTGTAATGTTTCCAGCTTTCGTTTTCAAGACCTGTTGGACCTGGATGGTCGGGGCTATCTTTTTCCTTTTTCTTTTTTAATCTTCACCTGAGGATAGGTTTATTGATTTTAGTGAGAGGAAAGGGGGGGCGCGGGGGAGATCAGATGCCTCCAGTAGATGACCCAACTGGGGATCAAACCCGAAACCTAGGTGTGTGCCCTGACTGGGACTCGAACATGAAACCTTTTGGTGAATGAATGATGTTCCAAACAACTGAGTCAGCTGACCAGAGCAGGGCTATCTTTTTCTTTTCTATTCTTTTTTCTTTTAATGGCTTTTAAAATTTGGGTTTTTTTTTTATTGAGACCACTTGACTTAATCTCAGCTTTAAATCTGTTTAAAATGGGAAGGAAGTAGTAGGAATTAAATAAAAGAGAGCATTTGAGTTGTCTATGCATATAGGTGTCTGTGCTCAAACTTGCTCCCCCCACCCCCACCCCGACACTTCTAAAAGAAATTAGATGTTAGGTACTTAATAATAAGACATGGAAGGGCCCTCAAGTATACTAGCCTTTTTTTTTCTTTTTCTTTTTGAGTTTTTAGTAACTTTATCTTTTTAAAAATTCATCCTACAAATGTTTTTTTCTCTCTACATTTTCACTTCTTTTTAAATGAATAGAAACAAAGACAAAAGCTTGTCTTGCTTGATACAGGTTTAGATTTTGAAGAGTTAAGGTTAACCAAGAGAAGTTCTGCACTTGGCCACTGCCAAGCACTAACCCTCCAGCACCACTAGATGATCTCAAGTCTTCTCCCAGAGACTGAGTCAGTGAAGGCAGCTGCTGAGAGAAGGGTGAACATTATAGGCCACTACAGTGTAGGGGTCGTAATGATGCTCCTGAGTAAGGCATCTCCTCGATAGTCATTTGCCAGAAAATAGTAGCAAAAGAAGACGTCAACTTTGAGCATTATGGTCTCTCTTTTCAGGAGCTGTGGGGCTCAATGGGTGTATGTGCCACCTAGGTGGTAAGAGGAGTCTGGAAGCACAGGGGATTTTTCCAGCTTCTTGGAGCAACTAAAGTCACAAATTTTGCAGACATTCTGCTTAGTTCTACAACTACAAAGCACAACAAATATGTATGATGCTCATCTAAAAGCCAGTGAAGCTCTCAGTTAGAAAACTGAATCCAGATCTTCCATGAGAATTTAACAAGAAGGAAAAGATTCATTTTGAGGCCCAACTCAAGAGATCATTAGCTGTTGCTCTTCCATTCTAGTTTCTATTTCCAGCCACCTTCAGCTCACTCAGGGTGGGAAAGTCCAAGATAAAGATGCTCGTCTACAGCTAGTTATGTTAGAGTAGTAGCCTAGGCCTCTTTGATTAATAGCAGCATTATGTGCCCTACTCATGTGTTGCCTTTTTCTTTAATTTTACAGAAAAGGTCTGTCCTAGCCCTTCCCTGAAATGAACACAAGTCCCCACTTAGCAAAGCTCTGGGTGACTGTGCTGGCAGGTGCTGTGCTGGACTCAGAACCAAAGTCCCGGGGACTGACAGTTCCAGCCTGCCCACACAGTTCCTCCTGCCCACCACCCCCAGAACCATGTTTTGCTGGCTTTTTTCCTTGACTTTGACAAGTGTACGTGTGGAAGAATTGAACATGTGATTATGCCACTTGAGAGTATAGTTAGGTGGCAAAAAAATGTCAGATTTCAAATGAACTTAAACCAAGAAAAATAGTAGTCTAGCTTCTTCCAAGAATATAAACGCAAATATTTTCTTGAAAATAACTGTGTGGTGGCCACTCAAGTTTGCAAAGTTCACCTTTCCTGTGTTCTACAGAGCTTAAGAATTTGTCCTATTTCCTTCCATCCCCGCTCTGTTTCAGGTCCTTGTTTTAGATCACTTGTGTCAAGCTACATTTATTCAAAATAAGCAAGCTTTCAGTTACCTACAGAGGGGGGATAGAAAAACATTGCAATGCCATATATTCCCTGTAACCTTTAATAATTATATCTGGATCAGCTAAGGTATGAATTAAAATATGCGTGTTCTTGATGTCTTCCAGTCCACAAAAGGAAATGATTACTACATTTTGTCAGTCTAATGCCAATCTGATGATATGTTGAAACATTCTGCTTGCAGCTGCAAGTTAGAAAGCCATATAAGGTAAAGCTTTAATTAGCGCCTCATCCTGCAGTAAAAGTGCTTAATTAGACTCCTGTGAGATTTTACTTGAAGCTAGATTTTTTTTCCTGAAGATTTAAAGAATTAAGAAAAAGGCATGTTCCATTCAGCTTGCTTTTTCACTGTCGCCCTTTACCCGTACTTCCACCCTACACGTTCCCTATTACAAGACCTAACTTAAAAAAAATTTTGCCTGTTGATTAATAGATACCCTTTTGACTGGTGATTGATTTTTCACTTCTGAGTTTTGAGTTTTCAAATGTCATTTGTCCTTAGGTTTTTGACCAGGTCTTGAGTGCAAAATAAATATTTTATACTTACAAAGTCCCTTTCTGTACTGAATAGAGTAGTACCAGTTTGCATGTTGCCAATAGTCTTATTAAAAACCATTAACGTACTAAAGTTTGAGTGTGATTTCATACATGCCTGAAGGGTGTTGCTCACTTAAGGGTGAGTAAGGGTATTTCTGCTGGCTTTCTTGAATGTCACTGAAAAGAGTAATGATAGCTGGCACCCCAGTTCTCTCTGCTACTCTTTCTATTCCCCCTAATTAATTGTCACGGTGACTGCAATATACAGTCTCACTTGTACAGTACAAGATTATTTACCTTACTGCCATTTTCTTTTAGTTTATCACGGATACATTTTTAATAAGAAAATAAGTGGAGAATGGGTGTTTGCATCCACACTGCACAAGAAACAAGTGACACTGTAGACATTGATACTAAGAGTAGTTTTGGTCACGAGTTCAAAGTAGAAATGGGATAATTATTGACCATATTTATAATAGTATATAAAGTCTATGTTTTTATATTTCAAGCCATAAAATTTGGTTTGTTGATGCTTATTTTTCAATAGCACCTACTTTTTGATCTTATAGTACAGAAATAAGAAAAAAAACTTTCTAAAAAATAAAATTGAGTGTTTTTTTCATTAGATAATGTTATGAACTACAGGTTTGTGTCCCCATCATAATTCAGATGTTGAAACCCTGACCTCCAGTGAGATAGTATTAGGAAACAGGGCCTTTCAGAGGTGATTAGTTCAGGAGAGTAGAGCCTTCATGATGGGATTAGTGGCCTCATCAAAAGAGACTGGAGAGGGCTTGCTTCCTCTCTCCGCTGTGTGCCATGTGAGGACAGCAAGATGGACATCTGCAACCCCAGGAGAGAATTCTCACAAGAACCAAACCAGGCTGGCACTTGGATCTCAGGCTTCCCTAGCTCTAGAACTGTGAGAAACAAATTTCTGTTGTTTAAACCACCCAGTGTATGGTATTTTTGTTATAGCAACCTGAGCTGACTAAGAGAGATAACCTATATTTTTCTTCTAAAATAATATTTTAAAAATCTTTAAGTGGCTAATTTCATTCTTTACATGTTTATAAAAAATACATTTATAAATTCCTCTCCTCTTACTCTCATACACAAAAGTAATACCATTGACTTGATTTGTTTTAGTTAAAACATTTTCAAGGAGGTCTTCTAAACCTGGGTACTCTCTTCAGAGTGTCTTGAAAATGTAAATATCACCCCTTTTATTGGTAACACTTGGTTATGCTGCAACAACAAACATACCTCAGAATCTCAGTGGCTTAACAAGTAAGACATTATTTCTCACTCAAACGGGTCTGTGAGTTCAGTGCCTCTCTAGCACAGCACTTAAGTGGTGGCTTAGATGATGGCCCACCATCTCTACCAGAGCCCTCCAGGGTCAGATTCCATAGGAGAAAAGAGCTGGAAGGCCACCCAAGGGCCTCTTATCCCCTCAGCCCAGAGGTGACACTCATTACTTCTGCTTACAGCCCCTTGGCCATATTAACAACCTAACTTCAAGGAAGGCTGGAAAGCCCGGCCGGGTGTGGCTCAGCGGTTGAGCGTCAACCTAGGATCCAGGCGATCGGGGTTCGATGCCCGGTCAGGGCACATGCCCGGTTGCGGGCTTGATCAATGACTCTAATCATTGATGTTTCTATCTCTCTCTCTCCCACTCCTTTCCTCTCTATGTAATCAATAAAGATATATTTAAAAAAAAAAAGAAGGTTGGAAAATAGATACTTTCTATGTATCCAGGAAGAAGAAAAGAAAGCACAATTTTGTGAATGTCTACCATTATTTCTGCCAAACCTTTATGTGTGTCATGGAAGAAAAATCTTGAGAAGTACTTCTTGAGATTCATATTCCAAATCAGGTAACTTGAACTTGATCTTATAGTAACTTATCAACCCAAAGACTCTGGTTTTTCCTATAAAAATCCACAAGCTCTTCTCCCTTATCCTTCTGTGCTCCTTCAATGTCTCTTAAAATGGCCTTTTATTCCCATTTTTACCCTTATAGCTCAGGCCTTTGTCATCTTTTCCTATTTGCAATAGTCTAATCACTGGCCACTTTATGTCCTTTCATTAGTCACTCCCTAACTAGATCATTATTTCTTCAGCACTTTGTAGTCTGTCCACCTTATCAATTCAAAGGAACATTAGCATCTGTATTACTCACCTTATATAAGAGTAACATACCTTAAAAGTATGAGGATTATTCATTCCTCCATATATAAGGATCCTTCCCACAACAAGGATTGTAAATGGCTTATAATGACATTTGCAAAACTCAATGAGTGAAATACAAAACATTTTTAAATTGGTGAAAATCATTATCTTTTAAACTTGATTCTGTTAACATTTTAACCCATAGGTTGGTTAAAATATAGGGATGAAATATACTAAAAGTCTATTATAGGGATAAAATATACTAAAACTCTATTCTTCTAAATTGAGTTTTCAGTGCTTAATCTTTTTAAAAGTGTGGTATTTAAACAGAAGAGGTGTGAAAAGCACATGCCTGCCTTGGTATTCCAAATGGAGTAAAGACAGAAAGAAGCAAAATCTGTTTGGGTTTTCATTCATGTTGTGTGTCATTTTTTTCCAGAACCATAACAACAACTTTGGAAATAGTGCTGCTTCTATTGAAAGTAACTTTTTCCATATTTATCAAATATTTTGAATTTGTATTTTGTACATGATTATATTTTTGACAGAATAAAAGAATCTGCAACAATTTAGAAAAATGCTTTGTAAGTGAAATTTTATTTCAATATGTCCAGAAGTTGATCTTTTCAGCATCCCCATTAGAACAGCACAGTGCAAGATGACTACGAATGAAAATAAGAATTTAGGCATAAATAGCAACTTTGTCACATCTTTACAAAACCAAAACATCTTTCATTCTTTACCCATTCACTATTCATTCAACAAGCATTGTTGAGCAGCTACTAAATGATAAACATCATGACTGGATATGCTGAAAAATAAAAGGGCTACCCCTGTGATCAAGAAGCTCTTAGTTTAATGAGGTGTACACATAAGTAAACTAACAGTTTTGGTGCATTATAATAAATGTTTCATCAAAGAAATGCAATAGGTGCTATGGGAAGCATAAACAGAATCTCTCACTCAGCCTCAGGGAATCAGAGCTGGATTCCTGGAGGAGGATTGTGGCTTAGTAACCAAGCTGAGGAGACATCAAGTAGAGGAAAACAGCATGTAAATGCCATGCTCCTATCCTAGGCCTAAGTGTAACATCATGAGGATGGGACAAATGAAAATCTGCTCCTGGTACTTTAAGATTTCACCTCACAAGGTGTACCCTTAAGAAACTTTGGAAACTCACGAAAGAATAATGATATTAGAGCCAACCAGACTCTATCACAGACTAGCAGCATAATCTTAGGTGAGTTTCTGGGTTTCATCAATTTTTAAGAGAGAAATAATCGTATCTATCTTAAAGGGTAGCCACTAAGGTTGATAGAATAATAGCTGCAAAGCATTTGGCACAGTTTCTGGCACGTAACAGGCACTTGGCAAGTCATAGTCCCTAATAATAATAACACAAAAGGAAACGGGTTGCGTTTGTAACTTTGATAACATACATCTTCAGCTGATTGAGCATTCTTCCTTCAATTTGTATCTTGTTAGTATGAACTGACAATGTTTGTGTTTAAAATGATGCAGTGTAGATTAACTCCTCTGTGTAATTGATAGTCATTTTATTTGATTGATGATAATTGTAGTGGATTTTAATGACCAGTTGGCAGGAGTTTTCAGAGCATCCTTCTTAGGAAGTAAAATGTGTAACAGGAATTCATTAGTAATCAAGCAAAATACATAAAGACCACAGAATGACTAGTGAATAGTCATGAAATCCATTGGCATTTCATGTCAGTTTCAAAACTGCTGTGTCGTACCAGAGAGATGGGGGAAAATCTTCACCATATTTATCACCGTATTCCCACTCCGTAAGATGAGAGTCTCAGTTTTGTGTTCACCACATTAAAACAACAAACTCAGTGGCTCTCAAGTTCATGTGTGTGCCAGCATGGACAGTCAGAAAAAGAAGCTGTAGTTAAATGGCTGTGTACTGAATTCTGCCCTTGATGGCAATGTCTGAAGCATAACTGACACAAACTTTGAAATTTTCAGATGCCAGTTATCACAAAAAGAACTAGGTCACGGCTGCAGACTGATTTGATTCTCTTTATTATCTCTTAAATAATAAAATTAAACTACAACAATAATGACCCAGTTCAGTCGTAAAGTGACCTTGGTGGCTATAATAGAAAATTTTTGTCATGCTCAGCATATTTCGCCTTAAATTTAGCAGATTATCTTCGTCTGTGGAAGTTCATCTGTCTCATTTCTCCTGCTCAAGATAAGTGGTTTCCTGTGCATCCTTTGATGCTAGTCACATTGCCATTTTAAGGACTGAACTCTCAGACAGAAAACCATTCCGTAATTGAAAGTTGTCTTCACTAGTCTGCAGTGCTTTGGACACTTAAATTGATCATGTAACACAGGCCTGGTGGTATGTATACACTTTTCCTTAAAGTGTATGATTTTTCCCTTGGATTTTATGATTGTGATGTCAAAGCTGAGTAGAGTTGTATATTGAAATCTCAAACTAGTGTATGTGCACATGCTTACTGGGGGAAAGTTCTCCAAATGGTAAGGATAACACTCTCCAAAAGGGACATGAGCATGGATTGTTTTAAGGAAATCATTCGCCAGATTCTCAGCTTCCCTACTCAACTCTTGTGTGTTTTTTTCTTAAATCTGTAAGACTGTGGGTGAGTAGAGAGCCTCACTGAGCTCCAAGTCAGCAAACATTCTTCTAGGGCAGCTCTGCTCTTACCTGGGATGCAACCTTGAGCAAATCCTTTCACTTGCCACTCTGACCTGTTTTCTCTTCTGGGAACTACATGATCCTAAATTGCTTTCCAGTGTAAAGC
Source organism: Miniopterus natalensis (assembly GCF_054644295.1). Classification (NCBI taxonomy): domain Eukaryota; kingdom Metazoa; phylum Chordata; class Mammalia; order Chiroptera; family Miniopteridae; genus Miniopterus; species Miniopterus natalensis. Next base: position 69,917,444 of record NC_142081.1, on the reverse strand, counting down.
AACAGGGTGTTTTACATGATGAAGTTATTCTAAATTCCCAAAGAAACTAATTACTTAATGACAATAAGTTTGAGGCACAATTTAAATTAGTTTGAAGTGAAACATCTCTAAGAACCATTTTGGGATGGACACATACTAAATATGGTATACATATTTTCTTAAGTCAAAGAGCAAGTAAATTTATTTTGGTTTATTGTAAAAGATATTCAACCTCAGACTTTGTTCTTTATTCATAGAGCTTCAAACCACTTAACCTTTTATTGTCCTATCCCAAGACCATTTAATTTCCCATCTCATGTTAATAAATTAGGCTTAGTGCACTTTTTCCTTGATGACCTTTCTCTATATTTTCTACCCTTTATATTCTTATTTCTATTTGTGTTTTAAAATGTGCTTATTTTCATACAGTAGCACCAGCCACACAGTGCATGTGATGTATGGATCTGGTTCTCTGTTTAGCACCAAATATACAAATGGAGAGGAGACAGTCAAAGAAATATAAGAAATTATAATATAACCTGTTAAATATAGTAGTGGAGACATGAATAAAGTGCTAAGGAAGCGTGAAGGAGGGAGCACAAGCTTCCTTGAAATTTTGCTGAAGTCCAAAATAACCTCTTTTCTTTTGTTGCTTGTGCTTTTAGTGTCATCACCTCATCTAAGGTCATGAAGATTCTTGCCTATGTTTTCTCTAAGAGTTTTAAATTTTAGCTCTTACGTTTAGATCTTTGATCCATTTTGAGTTAAATTTGGTTATGGTGTGAGGTAGGGTCCAACTTCATTCTTTTCATAGGGTATCTAGATGACACAGCACCATTTGTTGCAAAGACTATTCTTTCCCCATTGAATTGTCTTAGCACTCTTGTGGCTGCCTTTTTGTTGGGCTGTCCTGACTTCCACTGTGCCAAATTCTCCTTGGTTTGCTTCCTGCTTCCCAGGCTGTTTCGTCTTAGCATCCTTTGCAGGCACTTTCACCTTCACCATATTCTAAATGTTAAAATTCTTAAGGAAGGGTTTGTAAACCCCCTCCCTTCTCTCTTTAGTATTGCTCACTAAGTGAGTTTATCCATTCCCATTCTCTCTCTGCCATTGACTTATAAATTGTATCTCCATCCCAGACTCCTCTGCAGAGCTTCATACAGGAATATGCCTTATTGACTTCACTTGGCTGTCTCACAGGCAACTTAAGCATAACATTATCCAAAATGAAATACTTGATTCTCACATCTGCTCACCCCCCAAGAAAACTTGTTTTTCTGACAGCTTTTTATCTCTTATAAATTACACCACTATATACCCCCTTGCTCAGATCAAAAACTTAGGATTCACTTGCTATTCTTTTCCCCTCATCTCCCATATTCATCGCACCAGTATGTATCTTAAAGATTTCCACTTCTCTCATCTCAACTGACATCATTCTAGTATAAGCCACCCTTCCCTCCTTTCTCCTTCCCCCTTCCCCCTCTCCCCTCTTTCTTTGAGAGAGAGAGAGAGGAAGGAGAGGAAGAGGGAGAGAGAGAAACATCAATGTGAGATCAAAACATCCATCGGCTGCCTCCTGCACAACCCCTACCAGGGATTCAGCCCACAATCCAGGCATGTGACCTGACCAGAAATTGAACCTGCAGTGTTTCGGTGCCCGGGACAATGCCCAACCAACTGAGCCACACCAGACAGGACAGCCACCATTATCTCTTATTTGAATTACTGCAATAGCTTTTTAACTGTTTGTTCTCCCAAATTTGGGTATCTCACTGGGTCCCTTTTTACAGTTGAACTTGATGTGGCACATCAGTAGCACTATTTACACCCATGATTTTTTACATGAGTCCAGTATTTTCAACTTGATGGGTTTTCTCCAAGAACAGTGTATCGTTTGCTTTGCTTGGCCAGCATTACATAATCCCACCATGTTATTATTATTATAAACTGGTCTGCTATGTTAGCATTATTGGGAACACACAGATTCCTTAGTAATATCATAACTTGTTATCTAGAGGTTCCTTCTCAGCAGATGTGATCTAGTCTGAACAGAGAGCCAATTTCTAAAGAGGAGAAAGCTCTTCTCACTTTAGAATGCATCACTGCCACTCCTTCTAGTCACACCTCTCTGGAATGGTTTGTACCCTTTCTGAAACTCTTTGGTTCACCGATAGTTTCCTGTATTTACCCAGCTCTTCTCACTGATCATACTTTTATATATAGGTAAATACTTAGAAGAAAAAATACACAAATATTTTAATACTTTTTACTTCTTAAAATTGGTATAGTAAAGCAATAAAATAAAATAAAACAATTGTAATCCATCTTGTTATGTATTTCAACTTCATTTTTGTACTTAATGTTTTATATTAAGTCATTATTAAGTTATAGCTTCTACAAAGTTATATAAAATTATTATAATTATATATTATACATTATATTATAGTGTATTATTATATAATTATATACTGAAATAGTTATAATTATTACCACCTTCACTGTTATAATCATTTTATTACTCCTTATGTTCTAAATATTACAACTTGTTCAGGAGGACCTGCTTTAAACTGGCTTCTTTTTGCTTTTAGCGCTGTCCTTAACATCTTTGAAGGTGTCCTTATTACTGTCTGGCAATCATAAGGCATTTCAGGCCTCTCTGAGTTTTCCTTGCCCCAAGGCATGGAAACCACCACTTTCCAAAGAACTTCGCTTTCTTCTAGCAGAAAACAGTATCAGACACCAAAATCTAAGTGCTGGGTTTGCATTTAAGTACTAATGTTGTAAAAAAAGTTTTTAAGTGCTATTGCTAATGTTTGGACATCCTTAGGGACAGAACTGGACACAGTACAGTGTTCCTTGTTAAGGTTTTTATTTACACTGAACTTATTTATTATATGCTGTACTCTGCCTATAGTAAGAAACTGACAAAACTTGAACAATTTTCTAAAGTGTATCAACAAGCCCTGCTGGGCGTGGCTCAGTGGTTGAGCATTGACCTAGGATCCAGGAGATAGGGGTTCGATTCCTGGTCAGGGCACATGCCCAGGTTGCCACTCAATCCCCAGTCGGGGGCGTGCAGGAGGCAGCCGATCAATGACTCTCTCATCATTGATAGATGTTTCTATCTCTCTCTCTTTCTCTCTCTGAAATCAATAAAGATCTTTAAAAAAATAATAATAATAATAATAAAATAAAATGTATGAACAAAAAATGAGGCAGCAGATAGAGAGTGGAGTCTGTGGGGGGGGCAGGTATATAGCTTGGCAACTGGATCAAGAAGGATCTTCTTTAATTGATTTTGTTGTATAATGGGAGAGCCAACAAAGGGCTGAGACAAAAAAGGGGCATGATCAAGACAGTAGTATAGAAAGAGGATGATGTATTAGAGAACTGAGACCAGTGGCAGGAAGACCAGGCTGCTGTGGTGGCCCAGTGAGACCTGGCAGGGACTAGATGGAGCTGAAAACTGTTGGAAGAGCCCTTGCTGAGATCAGTGTGCTAGGCCGTGAGACAACCTGGCTGTGGGATATGACAGAGGTTACGGTTAAAGGTAAATTGAGCACAGGACACTTGGTGGAGAGAAGGGCCATTAACTAACAGGGAATTCAAGAGGAGGAGATCATACAGGGAGTGGGAGGGAAGCAGTGGGTTAATATTTAGGTAAAATTTGAGAAACAGACAAGTATAGACAGTGTCAGGCCCATGTTCATTCTATAATAAATGTGCGGAATGAATCAAATAGTACTAACAACAGTATGTATTGAGCTCATACTGCATTACTGACACTGTGCTAAGTATATATTTCATTCAATTCTCACAAAAAGTCTATGAAAAATAAGTATCGTTTTTATCACCATTGTGCCAATGAGAAAACAAAGGCTTATAGAGATTATGTAATTTACCTGAGATCATATCGCTAGTATTTGGCAGAAACAGACCCAAACCCAGACCTTTCTGACATCATACCCCTAACTGAGAAAGGAATGAAACTGCCTGGAAATTAATCAACATGATGGTGGGAATCAAAAAACAGCGTGTGATAGAAGCCCAGGGAAGGAACAATTTTTTTAAAAAGTGTGGTCAGGCCCTGCCGGGCGTGGCTCCGCGGCTGAGCGTCGACCTAGGATCCAGGCGATGGGGGTTCGATTCCCCGTCAGGGCACATGCCCGGGTTGTGGGCTTGATCAATGACTCTGTCATCATTGATGTTTCTGTCTCTCTCTTCCTCTCCTTTCCTCTCTCTGAAATCAATAAAGATATATTTAAATAAATAAATAAGTAAATAAAAATAATAATAAAAATTAAAAGTGTGGTCAGTCCACATGTGGTCCTGTGGCCAAGTGGAGGAAACTCAAAATAGGCAGCAGGCTTGCTAGCTCATTGGTGAGGTTGAGAGGCCGTGTTAGACTGGCGTGGGAGCCACCTCACTGACAGTTCAAGTGGCGGGGAAGTATGAGAGGCCACAGTAAGAGCAGACTCTTCCGTCAAGAGTGTTATGGTGAATGAGGGTAAGGAAAGAAAGACAAGCTAAAATGGGAGGCTTAACAGAAAGGCTCTTTAGTGCCGGGAAGCTGAAGTTTATCTCGTTAGTAACGGGTAAAGTTGAGTGACTACTGTGTGTCAGACACTGTTCCACGTGCCCCACTTATACATGACCTCATTTATTCCTCACAACAACCTTATGAAGTAGGTACTAGACCAACCCCCACGACAGGGAAGGAAACAGGCTGAGGCACAAAGGGAAAGTCATTGGTTTAAGGTCAAACGGCTAGTAAGTAGCAGGCTCCACATGTTGAACAGAATTAGTTTTGGCCAGCAGCATTGTTGAAGGTTTTCAAGTTGTATATATCAGGACTTGAAATTGTAGTTATTAAAGTAAAAGTCAGCACTTCCAACTGTAATGAAAGCAGAGAGCCGCAGATCATAAGTGGTTTGTCCCAGACATCCAAAGATAGGAAACAAAATCCATTTTACCAAATTTAGAGCCACTCGAGGTTTTTAACCTCAGAACAAGGCTTCCCTCTTTCAAGTTGCATTTCAGCCACCCTTCTGAGAGCCTGTATTCTCTGAACAAAAAAGAACAAAAAGTTTCCTTGAATTTATTATGCTGATGCTCCATAAAAGCATGTTCATATGGCCAAGTTTAAATACACACTAAAAGACTGCTGAATTTCTCTACATATCCTGAGCTGAAGTGTTCAAAGGACATGAATAGAATCCTACATGTTTGACCCTTGCCATTGGGAATATTGGGACCGTGAATTGAGAAGAGTATGAACTCCTAGGCTTCTGTAGGACAGGAAGGGAACATCGGGCTTTCTCCTGTGTCCTTAGCTGTGGGGTACCGCCTGCGATTTGAGAGCAAGCTGAGGATCCACTGAATTACCTTAACATCACCAGCAGAATGTGGAATGGCCCATTCTTCCTTTGGTAATGCCAGCAATAGATAACTCCAAGGTCTCTTTCAAATAGGCTTTTGAGTTTATGGGTTTACAAAGTACTCCTGAGCTCTGAGTCCATTTTTCTTTGCCATCCAGCTGCAAGCAACAAACAAGCTTTATGGTCCCTGAAATTAGCCACCAACTTAAGACAAAAGATAATTCTGGAACTGTCATTTAATGTGCTATATCTGTTCTCCTGCTTCTATAAAACAAGCCTTTTTAATGTAATTACATGACTTGTCTATCTATTACTAAATTGATGAGGACAGCCTGGATTTATTTATTTTTCTTCCTTTAACTTAGAAGTTGGTATGGTTTATTGTAGCATTTCCCAAAGCAGATTCTATGCACAAGGACCTTGTAAATAAATATGTCTGAGAAATTCTGCTAACAGCTCTCTCCTGCTTCTTTCCCTGCCTCCTTTTGATTAACAATTCACATTAGCATATTAAAGGTTTTCCAAAGTTCTGCGGTAAAGAGGCCAACTAAATCGGCATTTCACAAAGTCGTTTTACAATTGTGTAGGACTTTTTAAAGCCACACAACCACTTTGGGAAATGCTGACATAGTCGTTGAGCTTTGAGGTCAACTCTGAGCTTCTGTGTGCTGGACTTTTTTAGAGCCCACATATAAGTGAGATCGTGTAGTTTTTTTTCTTTCTATGTGTGACTACCACGGGCAGGGATGTGGGGGAAGTGGACAGATGTTGGTTCAAGGGTACACAGTTGAAGTTATGTAGGAAGAATAAGACTAGAGATCTAATGCACAGCATGAGGACTAGAGTTAATAATACTGTATTGAACACCGGAAATTTGCTGAAAGATATTTCAGGTGCTCTCACCACAAAAAAATACGAACAAGAAAAAAGAAAAAGGTAACCTTGAGAAGATGGATATGTTAATTAGCTTGACTGTGGTGATCATTTTGCTAGGTAGTATATGTACATCAAATCATCATGTGTAAACCTTAAATATATATAATTTTTATTCTAAAAATGATAAAATGTACTTTAGGGTCAAGATGTGGGTGATCTTGGATAAGCTACTTCAGCTCCCTGAGCACTCATATCCTCAACTGTAAATAGGGTAAGAATATACTTCTTTGAGGAATTTGACAATTTACTACAGCACCTGCACAGAGTAGACAGTCAGTGAAAAGTAGCTGTTTCTGTGAGTGACTGGCTGATATTCACGCTGCACCTGTGCCCAACATGGGGCCACAACTAACTCTTCCTTTTAGAAAAGCTTCCAGTAGCATAACCTGGGCGTGTAACAATTTAAGGATCAGTCAGTACCACAAAAGCAAGAATGAAATTTTACCTTTTGAAAGAGTCTCCATCTTACAGGGGGTTCCTAGAGGTTGTCCAACATTGAAGTGCAGCAGTGTGATTAGTCAATGTAATGAAAGAGCTTGGCAATCTGCCCGTGCTCACAGATGATTAATGGAGTCTTTGGGTTAAGAACCAATGTGTTTCATGGATAGACCATTGCATTCAATCACTCTCTTTGTTGAAGTGAAAGTTAATATCATCGTTATTATTTTGATTACTATTCATTTGTAAAACGTTTAGTGCAAGTCACAGTACTGAGCAGAACCTCCTTGGAAGCATCACGATTATCATGCAACTGAATTACCACCAATGGGGTGGAGGTGGGAGCTCATCTCAGGGCAGATTAATGTGTAAGTTGTTCAGAGTAGCTTCAGGACTGAGAATGGGCCCCGTGGTCAGGGAATCAGATTTCCATGAGACTTTTCTTTTGCTAATATGTCATCTAGTAGTAGAGACACTGAGCAATGAAGATTGTAAGTAGAAAACAGAAAGGAAAATATTAGTTGAATTCCATAGATTTGCATCCAGTAAAATTAATTTAAATATCACCAGTACTGACTCAGACTTAAGTGTGCCTTATGTCTCACCACAAAATTGTTTTGCTAAGAAAATTAATACAATAGAAAGAACAGAGACTATTTAATGTACTCAAAAGTAAATTATTATTGAACACTTTGGGTATGTGATATGGGAGTTACTAATGTTTCTGACCTATTAACAGATTTAATATAATAGATCTCCATGCCAGTTTTTGAGAGTTTATTGTGTTATAGCCCAAATTCACTTTATAATATACAGTGGTACCTTGGTTTTCAAATGTCTCCGTTGACGAACATTTCAGTTTAGGAACGCCATAAACCCCAGAGTAAATGCTTCGGTTTTCGAACTCGCCTCCCAAGTCGAACATGCCCCGTGGCTTCTGCTGAGGGCAGGATCCTGAGGCCCAGCTGTGGCTGTGGATCCCTAGGATTTCAAACGTTTCGGAACTCGAACAGTCTTCCGGAACCGATTACATTCGAAAACCGAGGTACCATTGTACTTTTTTTTCATAATTTGTTTTCTTCTAAATTAGCTTGGATAAATGGGACTTATTGAACAGGTATTCTGAAGTGGTTAGTTGATTATGGAATAGAAGTAGCCCAAACAAAACTCTTAAGAGATTTCATTTTAAAAGATTGCTCTGAGATGAACATGTTTATTCAGAACTGAGGATAGATTGGCTTATATTTATCGATCATTTATTTTTATGTTATTTTTCTACTATCTTTTTCCCAAACAGGATGAGTATTTTGTATTTCCAATATCTATATGTGTACTTGATACAGGAAGTAGCTGCTGAAATTCTATTTAAGTTGCCTCTTTGCTAGCTATACAGTTAGGAATTTTGATTACCAATCTATAACCTGAAGTCTAAGGCAATCAAAAGAAATTGTACTGATACTTGAGCTATTGGAGTATTTTGTGTGCTTTTTAAATTTTTTCTCTCCTTTTTTCTTTTCTATTGTTACTTGTCAGTATATTTTACACTTTTTCCCTCATTTGTCTATACATTTAAATTTCTTTTAATTATGATTTTAAACAGTGACTAATACAATGTTAAAGCTTTATCTCAAGTTGCTCTTTCAAAGCCTTCTAAGTCATTTAACAGAAAATATACCAGCATATATATTTTTAAAAGCACATATTGAGTGGAATGATGAAATGCAACATCAATGAAGTGAGAATGATTTCTCTAGAGACTATAATTCAAAAGGTAGTTGACTTTATTTTCTGTGATTGAATGAATAAATTTAGGTATTAATATGCTTTGCGTCTATTTAGAGAGAATTACTGTTCTGCCTGCCTTGGAAGACTGTTTTATTTCCAGATTTAACTCAGCTCAATATGAGAGGCCCCAACTTTTGAGTCAGGCATCCTATATACAAAGCATACTCATTCATTTAATGAGTATGTGTTCAGTTCCACGTCTCAGCAACACACTGAGCTACACACAGCAGGGGTATACAAGATGTCTATGCAATGCCTTCTGCAAGCCTAAAGACACGTAGCCCTGAGAGAAGAGGGAAGGCAGGGAGACATGCAATGGAATTGGGTGGATTGTGCAATTTTCCAAAGTTCCTAGAGGGCAGGTGTCGTCTTTGGGAGGTGGAGGGACAAGTGTCCACTGAGCACCTACAGGCACTTTGGATGCATCTCTGTCCTCATTTCACCAACAGCCACATGAGGCAGATGGTATGATGCTCATTGTACAGATGAGGGAATTAAAGATCAGAGAATTGAAGTCACTCCCTCAAAGTCATTCTGCCACCTGTGTCAACATAACAGTGCCTGGCACACAGTATGCAGTCAAATGAATAGTTGTGAATGTTGAACATATCTTTCGGGGAAGCAATTTTCAGCACCCACCAAGAGCCTCAAAAATGTGTATGTCCTTTGAACCAGCAGTTTTATTTCTAGGAATTATCAGAGATGTGGGCAAAGGTTATGTGTGTGTGTATGTGTGTGTGTGTGTGTGTGTGTGTTTGTAAATGCAAGATGGTAACTGCAGCCTCATTTTATAAAAAGTAAGACTTAGAAACACACCAAATATCTAAAAGAGTAATAGTTGAATAAATTACAATAGTATAATGCAGCCATTATAAACAGTATTTTCAAACAATTTTTCATGACATGGGAAAGTACCCATAATGGGATATATAACTGAATATGTATAGTATGGTTTCAACCATGTTTCAGAAAAGCATATACAGAAAAATTACTACAATAAAATGTACCATAAATATAAATTATGGTTATCTCTAAGCAGTTGAATATTATATGATTTTATTGCCTTTTTATAACAATGTGTATTCTAAATGTTCTACGGTAATTTTTTTAATTTATAATAAGGACAGGATATTTTGTTTTCTATTATGATTTTAAGAAATGCATTACTACACTGAAGTTTTTTTGCATACAGCTCATGCAGACTGTGTCATTAATCTCAGTATAAGAAAATTCCCATGAGAAGAGAACTGCTCTGGAGCTGGACTTCCTGGGTTCAAAACCAACCTCTACTATTCATTTACTGTATAATTCCTGGCACGCTGTTAAACCTCTCTCTCTACAGTGCTGCTCCCATCTGTAAAAATGGGATTTTAAAAATGATGATGTGCCCATCACATAAGTTGTTATGAAGAGCAGATTTTATTAAGTGCCTAGAAATAGTAAGTGTTCAGGTAACTGTCATTTTTGCATTGGATTTATTAAGCTTTTTAACTTCTGTTATTTTTATACTTTACAGTGTTTATGTTAAAGCTAGTAACAATAAATTTTTTATATACTTCCCCTTTACTTAGCAAAAGCATTTCCTATTTTGCATTTTGTTGTTGACTTAATTCATTAAATTCCTAGCACAATCTCTAAAAGAGATAATTAGCTTCACTAGACACAAACTAAACCTTTAACCATTTGGCAAATTTAGAATTTCAGGACCTAGTTAGATCATGTGAAAGCATCAGTTATGTGTCCAACTCTCTGCTAAGGCATGAAAAAATCGTAAGTGGGATGATATTTACTTGCTGCCTGTAAGTCAACCAGCATTTATTAAGTGTCTACTGTGTGCCATGGATCGGGAATCAGAAGTGAGAAAGACACAGTTTCTGCCCTCAAAGAGCTCATACTAGATATCCAAAGATTACATGCAGGAAAATAAATACACCATTTGAAATAAACACAAGATAATGTGTGTGTTGAGGGCAGCAGGGGGTAGGATGGGCTGTACATGACAAGATTTCCTAGGAAAGAGGCCTGAAGCGTATTGAAGAATTTAGGAGTAAGTGAGAGGGCTGATATGAGAAGCAGAGTTGCAGACAGAGGTAGCAATAAGTACAAAGGCATGTAGGTAAAAGAAACATGACACATTCGTGAAAATTTTGGCAGTGTGTGGGATTAGAAAATGCTAGGTAGAAGGGGAAATGGACAGGATTCCAAGATGAGCTGAGAGAGACCAGCAAAGCACAAGTCTCACTTTTATCTTGAAGTAGTGGGGAGGTGATAACAGATTTGTCTTTTAAAAGTTTACTGTAAAAGTGTGGAAGACTTACTAGAAAGGGTGTGGGGACAGTTAGACAAAAGGCTGTCACTATAACTAACTATGAAGGCAAGAATGGTAGAGAGCAGAGGGCTGTGTAGCAGGTGACTTAGTTGTATGGGCTGAAAATGAGGGAGGAATGTAGACTGGACTCCCAGACTTCTGAATTGAGGAGCTGGGTAGATAGTAGGGTTAGTCGCTGAGCAGGAGACCCCAAAGGAAAAGCAGGTGTGAAGGGGAAGATAACAGGGTCATGTTTAGACATACTGATTTCAAAATGAGTTTGGGTCACTCACCTGGAGTTGTTCAGTAAGAAAACATAAGAGTCTGGAGCTCAGCAGCACAATCTAAAGATAAAAATTGGGCCATTAAAACCATGAGCTGAATAAAATTGTCCCAGGGAGAGTGTGTAGAGTACATAAGAGAAGATGGCCCAGGACAGAACCCTTGAATTACAGCATTAGCAAGAAGACCCCAGAGAGAAGAAAGTAAGCAGAGAGAAGAAAGGAGACCCAAATCAAGAGGAGAAAATTCAAGATTTAGGGAATGGTCAGTAGAGTTAAGTGGTGTCCTCAGGGGATTTATAATCCAGCTGGGAAGTCACTGCATCTACAGGTGAAGAAATAAGGTGGAAGAGTTGCCCATGATTGTACTTGGTTAAGCACCCAAGAAGGACATAGACAGTTCTCCCAGAGTTGAGGGGAAGGAAAGAATGGAATTGCCCTGAAGCTTGATCAAGGTGATAGGACTTCACTGGTCCTGAAATACGGGTAGAATTGAAACCAGGAGAGGTCATTTCAACTGAGGCAACAAAATTTATTCCAATCTATCCTCATGCACGAAAGAAACCAAAGGTAGATTTTCTATTGATAGTAGTCAGCAGTGTCATCTTTGAATAGTGAAGACAGCATTCGGTTCCCTCTTAGTTATAATGACTCTTGGTTAAATCATATCATATAAAAGAGGATGCAGTGTCACCTGACATCATGTACAAGATTAACTTTACAGAAGTCATGACAAGAAAGCAGCATGGCTTATGCATAGCAGAATCATTTCAGAAACACAGATATGTCTGAGCTTTGAGAATACCGTGAGGGTCAATTCCAATAGGAAAAGACAAGTACTGCTTATATACCCTCCTTATTTTATGAGAGCTTATCTAAAATCCCTTCGCTTTACTGCAGCTATTCCTAGCTGTGAAGTTGCAGATTCTTGGCCCCATCTTTCCCCTGCCTCTGGTATGTGGAAGGAAGCAGGAAAAAGGCCCCCACTCCTCCTCACCCCCCCCCATCCCTCCTGCATCTTCCTTTTCCATCCCAGTGCCCTCTTCTCTAGAACACTTGGCTTGCAATGCAGCACAGGCAATAATTCTTCATTTACCAGGAGGAATGCCTCGAGGGCAAAAACAGTCAGGCATTACCTTGGGAAATAATCTGTCAAAACCTCTCTATGCTTGTCTGCTTGCAATTCTGTCATAGTGATTGCTTCCCATGACCCTATTTTCAAAGAGGAAGGTATAGAATAAGGAAAAGTCATAGGAAAACCAGGTTCCAGTGCTGGCCATGTTCCTTCCCTGGTGGCATGATCTTGTGCAAGCCACTTAACCTCAACTAGTCTCAGCCTTTGCAGTAGAATTTTTGTGACAAATGAGATGATATTTGTGAAGGAGCTTTATGATTGCAGAATGCTGTTGGAATGTTAGGCAGTGATGATGGGCTGTCATCATAGTCATGAGCATGACCTGAAGGAAAGGGGGACCAAGATTTCTCCTCCTAAATCTGTTCTGAAGACCTAGACCTTCCATTCCAATGCTTGCATTCAACCAGGTTTCTCCAGAGCCCCATCTCCCCTGGCCCCTGTTCATCTGTGCTGATTTATCTTGGCTCCTTGTAGTGCTTGCTGCAACTGAGTAATATTAAGTTAACCCCATTCCCCTTCCTTTAGCGCACAGTGTAAGCCCTGGAAATCCACCCCTAAAGAAGAAAAATGGTAAACAATTTATGAAGTGCTTCCTCTGGGCTGGGCATTTGCTCTGCCTGTGATCTTCTTCCACAAACCACAGACTGTTCCCACACAGGAGAAATTAGGAAGCCTTTGCAGCAGAGACCAGAGGAAATTACATTTCTATTAAAAGCTGCCTGTGGCTAGATGTATCCATCTCAGGTACAAAGTTAAATGATGTAATAAACTTATTCAAAGACATAAAGCTATTACACTAAATGTTATTAAGTATCTTCCACTTAATGTTAACAAAATGCAGGTATAAATTTCCTTTGGTTGTCATTTTGCAAGATGCTTGTTCTTAGTCGGGTTTATGCCTCTGCCAGTTCATCACTGTTGAATTCTGCTTCCCGCTCCGGGCCAAGTGGGTGTCAGGGATGCCTAACCCTTTGAAACATGATGGCTTCCAACTTTCTCGGATTCATCTCTTGTGAATCTGGGAGTGCTAAGCTTCTCCCCAGGCTGGTTCACTGTTTTCTACCTGCTGGCTAAGTGCAGTGTTGAGGCTCCATGTTTCATATACACGAGAGTAGAGGCACGGAGACCCAACCAACAGAGCCACGGCTCAGGATTCAAGGTTGCGAGGTGATGCATCTACTCCGGACATTGAGGCTGATTCAGAGCTTCTTTCTTGGAGCCATACATTTAGGGATAATGGAAAGGAAGAGTTGAGAGGAATACAGAGCATTATATCTGGAAAAGTCCTGTGCCCCCAGCTTTCCTGTGGCCATTCACCTAAACCCCAGGTCCAGGGGAAAGACACATAAGATCCAGATGTGTCTCATTAAACTTGCCTAGTTCTCTGAACTTGTCAGGATTTCCATTTCCATTTGCAAGCCAAGTCCCAAGGTGGACCTAGTCCTTTTATGCTTCCTCATCAGAATGTCGGAGTGGAAATGAATGGAGTGGTGGTTGTGGGGATGTGAGAGCAGCTTTCCACATATGCCCAGGTCCTGCCGCCAACGGGTGTTTTTCCTGCAAGTGAGTGGGTCAGACCCAATCAGGAGCAGTGCTGACTGGGCCTTTCTGCAGTGTGAGCTGCCTTGCTCTCACAGGTGCTCACCCCTGGCAGGGGCCTGTGGCTGTAGGTCAGCCGAGCCAGCTTCTGATCCTCTTGCTGCCCTTCTTTAGGAAACAGCATCCTCCATTCAGCGGCCGATAGCGTGACCAGCGCCGTACAGAAAGCGAGCCAGGCCTTGAACGAGCGCGGGGAGCGGTTAGGCCGAGCAGAGGAGAAGACGGAAGACATGAGGAACAGCGCCCAGCAGTTCGCAGAAACTGCGCACAAGGTGGGTCCTGCAGACAGCAGAGGTCTGGGCCTGGGCCATCAGGGAGCCTGCAAACTTTATTTCCGTGTCTCCTGTGATGGCAGATACAAAATCAAGCCTTTTTCCCCCCTCTATACAATTTCCATCTGCTACTTAGTAAGTACCAGAGTCATAAAAGATTCCTTCCTCTCCCTGTTTCTTTGGATATTTCCTTTCTGACGTCTTTGTTACCAGGGAGACCAGGAGGAGAAAGATTTCAATGACGAAACAAAGTGCAGAAAAGAAAGCCAGGATTTATCGGCTGCAGCAAAAATATACTTAGGATCATGAAACAAAGAAGGGCTTAGAAGTAACAGGAGGGCCTAGGCTGGGCTGCATTGGCTCACTGGGAAGTCAGAGAGAGAAGAGGGCCTTGGAGACAGGTTCCAGGGGTAAGCCCCGGATGAGCTTCCACCGCCCATTGCTTTCCTGGTTGCAAGTCTCATGGGGACCTGTTGGGGGAGAGAAGGAAATGGTGCTGGCATGCTCCCCTGGGGTGGGGAGACAACGCTTCCTGGGTTCTTTGTCCTGAGAGTATTTATCTCTTTCTTGCAGGCTGGGAAATCTTAGGAGAGGTCTCAGGGGAAGATCTCAATAGAATATTCATCAGCTTTCTAGGTGCGCTCTTTCAGGGTCAAGGTCTCCACTGATTGGTCAGCACCAGGGCAGGAAGGTCATTAGTCAACATATCTGGTCCTGAGGCAGCTACAGGGTGCCACCTGTCTGGTTTCACTGCTTACCTGGGCCTGGAGTGGAAACACAACTGAGGCCTAGATGTTATCTTTAGGGAGGAAAGCTCAGGGGGTCTAAATCCCACGACCAACGATATGCTGGGGGAGGATAGGTTACCCTGGGGACAAAGTTCTTATTTTCTCAGTTTTGCCCCTTGAAGGCATCTGGGGCTTCCTGCCCTGGTGAGTTTCCCTGATTTCTATACCTGGCCCATCCAAACACAAACCATTTACTCTCAAGTGTCCTTGGTTTAGGGAAGCTGGGATTTACTAGGTGGCTACAAACTGCTGTTTAACGATCTGTCTCAGTTTCTCTGTTGCTTTTGTCCTGGAATTGTCCTAGCCTTCACTATGTTATAACATCTTCATCCCTGTCTCTGACCTTGGATCTTTGAGAAATGTGGACCATCTTTAATTCCTGCCCAGAAGTTTAGGGCTCAAGCCTCAGAGAACAGTTTTGGGGAGGAAGGAAGAGGTCAGGTCCCAGAATATCCCCCCTCCCTTGGCCAGTGCGTAGAAGAGGACTTTGGGCTGCTGTGATTACTTTTCCTTGCTGTCTCTTTCCGGCCATGAGCTCAACATCCTGTGTTCTTATCTTTTCACCATATGAAAATCAAGTTTTAGTCCCAGGGCACAGTGCAGCTCGGGGTTAGCCTCCCGCTGTAAGGGCCGTGGACCTTTCAAGCTGGCCTGACTAGAGCAGAGCTACCACCAGGCTCCCTCCCACCTCTGAGCTCAGGGGAAAGCATTTCCCCCGTGACCGTGACAGTGGGCACACACGTCCACATTCACACCCTCACTAAGAAGGTGCCTTTCAGAAGGGGAAGGGGGAGTTTTTATTGGCAGCCAGCTATCTAAGGCAGTCACAAACCAAAGGAAAGAGTCCCTGTTAGTCTGATGATAGAGAGGCTTTACTGCTGTTCTTGTGTTTTAGATCAAAGAGCTGGCCAGCGATTCGAATCTACATTTCCAGAAACAACTTTTCCGCTGATAACTGTCAGCATCTCAGGCTCATGATCTGACCTTACAGATACGC
Organism: Miniopterus natalensis; assembly: GCF_054644295.1. Classification (NCBI taxonomy): domain Eukaryota; kingdom Metazoa; phylum Chordata; class Mammalia; order Chiroptera; family Miniopteridae; genus Miniopterus; species Miniopterus natalensis. Next base: position 69,901,545 of record NC_142081.1, on the reverse strand, counting down.
TTTTCAGGTGACCTTTGGGAGGGGGGATGAATGTGCTCCAACAGAAAACCCCACTTTTGCAGAGGAAACAAGAATAGACAACCTGAAAAATAAGAAAAATCACCCCAGCTGAGCTCAGGCATGGGGCTCAGGCTTGGACCAGACTGCCGATCCGATTCCAAGTGGAAGCTTCCTGCCTCCCTTCCTGCAGCCCCTTTGCACAGGCCTGTCTCCTTGCGTCATCTTCTCTATCATGACAGGGTCTTACTGCCCTGCTGCCTTGGGGCCCCCTTTAGGGTTCCCAGAGGAAAATGGGCCAGATCTATTGGAAAATGCAGGTCGTCCTGATTGAGGTTGTCACAGAGGGAGAGAGCTCAGATTTATGGCTCTCTTGTCCCTTAATCCCTTCTCCAGCCTTCCTAATGCAGAAACAACAATGAGCTGGAAATGCCAGGATTCCAGCCCCGGCTTCGTTTATAACAGCAGCAACTTTAGTAATTTAAATGAAGGGTAGGTAGAGGAAGTCTGGAGAAACTTTTAAAGTGTTGATTTGAAGAAGAGAAAGCTAAAGGGAATAATCTGTAATTGTCTTCGAGTGTGGGAAGGGTGACAGTACAGGCGATTCTCTTTTGTGCTTGACCACACCGAGTAGAGCAATCAATAGCGCACCAGTAAAATTCCGCTAAAACAAGAGCTTCAGTTAATGATTAAACCATGAACCAGGTTACCAAGGAAGTTTGTGAAATCGCTCTTCCTAAGGTGGAGTAGACAATACCTGGAGGTCATCCATGTGGGCGTCCCCCTCAGAGGAACTTACACAAACACTGGGCTGGACAATCTAACCAGGTGGCCAGAATTCTTGGCCCTGGTCACCCTGTTTCCCTGGTATCATGGCCAAGTTTGCTAAGCAGCTAGGAAGGCAGTATGGCATAGTGGTTAACATTTTCTGTTTGATTTACCATCTCAGTGATTTACTCATCAGTGACCTTGGGCAAGTGCTTAATTTCTCTAAACTCCAGTTTCCTCATCAGTAAAATATGGCTAATTCACACTAGTACTATCTTCAAGGGTATCAAGAGAATTGAATGAATTCAAACCTATAAATCTATTAACATAATACATAGCACATATAAATCTAAGTTAATATGTGTTATAATTATGTCCATAACAATGGTTTCTGCTGAACCTGCCCTATTTAGTTGCATAATGACCACAGTGAGGGGAGAGGGAGGGTGTAGAAATGAGCCCGAGGATCCCAACACAGGGATGGGAGGGCCTGGAGGGGAAGATGTTATGTCCTCCAGAGGGGGTGGGAGCTCCTCCTGCTAAATGCTGATGCTTTCTAAACACAAAGCAGCCCTTGAAATAGGATCCAACAAAACAAACGGGTTAGCCCACCAAAAGCAAAAGGGCCTCTGGCTTTTACCACTAAGAGGGTCCGTGCCAGCCAGTGACATGCCCTCCTGTGGGCTGTGGGGGTTCTGAGGAGAGAGAGGGGCTGCTGGTGTCTGTTGAGGGAGTGTGAGGGAGGCGCTGTCGGAGCCAGACTAGGTCGTGTGCTTGTGAATCACGGGCACTGGCAGTATTCCTAAGGAGGAGGCTGACCTCTTTAGATAAGGTGTGGCTATTTTCCCAGAGCCTGGGACTTCCTGATTTGAGCCCACTGGTGTAGGCTGACCCTGAAGATGTCATTTCGCTAGTCAGGACCCCACCATGCGTGCTGGTGAGGAGAGAGTTCAGAGATGGAAGCCAGGCTTTCCAGCCCTGCCTCCGAGACAAACGTGGCTGTGTTGGCTCATAAAGAGTGGGCTGTATTTACAAGTGGAGACTGAGTGCACACGTTAGAGCCCTGAGCAGAGAACGGCAATTCCAGGTGACAATTCTTCGTGTTTCCTGGTTGGACAGGGCAGCAGTTCTAGCTGGAGAGTATAGCCCACCTTTCCAGATTGCAGTAGAAAGGGATCTCCAGCTTTCTAGCTTTCCCCAGTACTCCTGCAATGACCCAAGTGTGTCAGCAAGTGGATCACCTCTGCATGACCCTGCCATCAAGATGTGTGGGTACTTCTGTAGAGCAGATGAAAAGTGCTCCTGCCCACGCCCTCTCCCGCAGCTCAGTCAGCCTGGCGTGAGGAAGTAGGTTCCTTCCTGAGCTGTGGGCTTGGTACAGCCTCAGCCCTTAGGAAAGTGCAGCTCAGTCGCAGAGCTGACCTGCTGACTGTCCCTGCCCCAAAAGCACAGCGTTGAAGTGTGTGCAGCTCTCTAAGGCCTGCCAGGCAGTGAGTCAGCAGGCGAGAGCGGGACCCACACCCAGCATCCTCAGATGACATTTCTTGCAGAAAGGAACAGTGATCCGCCCTGTTTTCATGAGCCCACGTTTATGGGGGAGGGAGTGGTAGGTGGCATCTGTCTCACTGGCAGGGAATGGCTGCTTCTCTCCTTACTCTGTGTTGTTCTTCCTCTGGGTCTCTGAGCAGGAAGGGACCTCAAAAATCCATGCCTTTTAAAGAGTCCCTCAGTATAAGTAATGATTTTATTATTGTTGTTGTTGTTATTATTATTATTATTAAGGTATAGTAGTTTACACAGCTTTGAAAGAGAAAGCTTTCCATGACATATTAAGTAAACAAAACATATCAAAAGGAAATTTTAAACAACTCTTCTATAGGAACTCTGACTTCTAAATTAATGCATAGCATTTGAGTTGGAGATGATATTTATAAACATGAGGTACAGGGCAGGTGTGACTTTGGAGCTCAAGGTCATATACCAGACTTGTAGCAGGGAAGCAATAGTACCTCCCCCTTCCATATTCTAGCTCCAACTCCCAAGCAATTAAAAAACAAAACAAAAAACTAGGTAGCATCAAAGTGATACAGCTTTCTGACTTTCTACAAAAATACCTCAAATAACAGAATGTCCAATCCAGTTGTATTTCTGCAAAGCTGAGCGGGCCACACCCCGCCTGGCTGGGACTCCCTTTGTGTGGGTCCAGACCCACTGTAGTGGTAACCAGGGCCTGGTGTGAGCAGCACCAAGGCTGCTGAAGATTAATGACTGGGTAAACTGGCACAAGCCCACTAGTTGTGAAGGTTACGAGCTCAGTAAATAACAGGACAGCAACACTGATCAAATATATATGATTGTTATTCATTATGCACAATACTTAACAGCTCTGTGTTGATATGAATGGTCCACCTTGCTAAATAATGTATAAACACTTGAAGACAGACCAAGAAGTGAGGCCATACACAGAGGGGCTCAGAGTATGGCTGGGGAGTGGGATGCATCGGAGGGAGAGCCCTGGCTCTACTATTTCCATCCACCATGTTTCCCATAAACTCTTTGAGGTCAGGAGTTATAAGCCACCTCCATCCTTGTGGCAAAAACTCACAGCACTTAGCACACAACCTGGGCATGTTCAGGACTTCGCAAGCACTGTCTGGCCTTCAACTGACTGTGGGTGTCAGAACAGAAGGCCTGTGGAGGTCTTCGCTTAGGCACCAGGAGCTCTTTCAGCCAAGGTTTCCCAAGCAGAGTAATTAGTTTAGCAACACGAGGGCTTGGTCCACGGTCTCCTCTCCATCACATGCTGACTTGGCCCGGGTGTAGCAGCAGCTGCAAGAGAAATGTTGGTGCTGCTCTTGCGGGTGACCTAGCTGAGGTGGTAGCCCAGGTTATAACTTCTTTGTTGCAGGCATCAAGAAGGGGAAGGGGAGCCTAGGACTGTCTTGTGTTACACTGGAAAATGAACCCTCGACATCTTCTGGTGTGATGCAGAGCACCTCTGGGTGGGATCAGGGGGTTTCCCCTTGCTGTGTCTTCAAGTGTCGAGAACCTGGTCACTAAGCAGATGACAGGGCTTTCTACAAAGTTAGTGCCTACATAGAATCACCTGCTCGTTGCTCAAAAACCATTCTCAATCCAAGAACCCTGCCACCTACCCCCAGTCACTCCAGCCCCAAATTTAGGGATTAATCCCTAATGTCAGACTCTGGACATATGAAGAATTACAATTCAACCTCAACTCTGCCTCTGGGCTCCTTGGAAAAGATCTGGCTGAGGAAAGCAATGTCAGGTTTAATTTTATGTCCATATCTACATACATTTCCTTAAATATATCATTAAGGGGTCCAGCTGGGCCGGGGAAGATGTTGAAAGATATAGTGGTATCTGGTGTTCCATTTATAACTATCTAACATTTCAGTAAAGTGCATTTCTCAAATACCGGTGGGAGGAATAGTAAATCAAGGTCTGGACTTGGTCTATTGTTCAGCCCTAACATGGTTTAAGCAAGTGCTTTGGACTTGGTTGAATGTTCAGGTTGGATATTGAGTCGATTACAAAAATTGTTTCTCTGCCATTGTTGATTTTTAATATTTAGGAGATGTCAGTAAATACTTACATTCGAAGAGTAGTGGGTTTCCTGGATAACTAGTAACCTGGGAGCCCAGAGGCCTTTGTTCATCTACCCTGACCTGTTCCTAGGGTAGGTCACCCCTTCTTCCTGTGCTTTGGCTTTTCCATTTGTTTCTTCAGGGGAATGAGGGAACACCACAATAGCCCTCTCCCCTACCTGGACACGTACACTGACAAAACTACTGTCGGGAGGAGTAACAAATGCAGTGCTCCATGGATGACTTGCGAAAACGTTGCACATTTACTGGATGCCACTGTGCATAGTACTGGCGTCGGCCCCAGCAAGCAGAATTGAGGTGCTGCTTCTCATGTGGGCATGGGGACAGAGCACACTGACCTCCCGCTGCCAATAACATCTCCCTCTTCTCTCACCCGTCTCTCCTTAGCTTGCCATGAAGCACAAATGCTGAGGAACTGCCTGTCCTGGTGGCCCTCGTAAGAGAAATGGAAGAGTTTGTTCAGCAGTTTTTACAAGAATTCCAGACCTCCACTTGCTTCTTTTTTCCAATAATATATGGACATTTAAGGGTTTTGTTTTTCTTTTGAAGATGTTAATGTGAAAAAGGTGTTGTGTTTATACATTTCCCTAATGATCTTGCTAAGAATGTTGCAATAGCAACAGCTTCGTTTGGGTTTTGGTTTTTTCCACTGTGTGTATATGTGTGTATGTATGTGTTTCCCCTTTTTTTAAAGTTTGTTTTTTTGTGGTAGTTTGAATATGAACTTTGGACCAAATGATATACTGAGCTGACTCTAAACTGGCATCGTGTATTTTTTTCCTAATATTAAACAGGAAGGCATTTGAATATGGTGACATCAGATGTTATTGTTCCTGATTGGAAATAAAAGTCCAGCGGTGATTGGCTTCACTCAGTCTCTTAGTTACTCCTAATTTGAAGGTTAAGATTCTATACCCTGAGAAACAAATCTGTATTATGAAAAACAATTGGATTTATAGGGGGAAACAGCAGTCTTAGATTTTTGCTTTTTATGTAGTAATCTTTTGCATGAGCCATCACTAGCATTCAAAAGAACAGATCAGAATCACAGATAGAAATCTCCTTTCTGAGGTACAGTTTAAATACATGTTTCTAGGCTGATTATTTGAAATTATCAAATGAAGGTTAAAAATGTGAGGTTAAAGACCTAAGAAAAAGCCTGTTTAAAAACATCTGTGCATTTATGGCTGCTTCTTTTTGTCATTGTCCCAAATTCCAGTAGCTGGTATTGAAAAAAGCTTCGATTTTTATCAAGAATTGATTTGTCCAGATAGACGTCTGTATAACTGATAATGTGAAAACATACTACATTTAAAACCTTTTTTCTTTTCTTTTTACAAAGTCATGTCTGTTTTAGAGACATCCTCACAATGTCCTTGGGAAATGGCCTTCAGTTTCCTGGTATCTGATTTTTGGAAGTTTTGATGTTGTTATTGCTGTCTATTTCTTTAATGTCATTTCAAATATGGGTTTCTTGACAAATTTCATTTCATGGCAATTGCAGCTTGCCAGGTCTGACGGAAACAGCACAGTTAAGAAGACTTTACCTCGCAGTCAGACTGAAAAAAGTTGGTTCACACATATGATTTTGTATTGCTTGAGGTAGTATTAGAGTCTGGGAGTTTGTTTCTTAGAGGATTAAAATGCTAAACATAAAAGCCATGCTGTGTCTTCTTGAAATAGGAGGCAAGCTGCACATTCAGACACATGGCGAGCCTCTCACTGCAGCGCATTGATTTTTAAGCTGCGTGAATCTTCAGGACCCTTTCTGTCCCTTCCTATCCATGGATCCAATTAAGTTCAGGTATAGTGTAGCCTCTTACGTAGCAGTGTAAGGTAGCTTTTGGATTATTTATGCTGATTTATGTACTTAAGTTCACCTGACAGCACATTCTGGGGGAGATAGAAAGTTGGGCTATTGGGGGGAAAAATTATCTTAGGCAGTACGTATCAAAAGGGAGATAGGATTTGCCATAGACAAATTTTTGAATCCTCTTAGGGAGATGATCCAATTCTAAAAGACTGTAAAATTTATATGGTAAACTATATAAGTTTACTATAATATTTTGTACTTTTGGTGTGTAAAAAGTTTAAGAAAAAAGAAATTTTCTATCTGATGAGTATCATGAGAAGCATTTATAATTTCTAAGAAAAGCCCAAAATATCCCTCTAAATAGGTTTTGTTTGCAAATCTCATTTCAGAAAACACACACATATTCATCTTCCCAAATTGGATTCTGGCTTCAGAGGTAGACAGTTGGTATAAATAATTGAAAAGGTAAATCTAAAACCCCTTGACAATAAGCCAAACTCAAAAATGTAATTTGTTGCCAACTACCTAACAATAGTGTTTGCGGAGCCGCTTCTGAAGTAGCGGAGGGTGAGGTCATAAGCATACCGTGAGATGTGAGATCCTTCCTTCCTGCTCACATTGTGATCGTTACTTTTCACAAATACACTGGTACCTCGGTTTTCGAACGTCGCCGTTGACGAACATTTCGGTTTTCGAAAGGCCGTAAACCCAGAAGGAAATGCTTCGGTTTTCGAACACGCCTCGGAAGTCGAACATGCCAAGCGGCTTCCGCTGAGCGCAGGATCCTGAGGCCCAGCTGTGGCTGTGGATCCCTCGGTTTTCGAACATTTCAGAACTCGAAAGGTCTCCGGAACAGATTACATTCGAAACCCGGGGTACTGCTGTATAAGAATTCCACATCTTTCCCTCTTTCCTCACTCTCTCTCTATCCTTCAGATTTAAGCCTTATTGGAAAAAGCCTGGATTAGAGGAAGACCTCTGAATTGGCTTCCTCTATTCACTTGCTTCCAGGCTGTGGTCATGACCTTGACCTCCCACTGTCAAAGTCATACATAGGGCTTCACCCCACAGAGAAGCCAGAACAGCAGTCCCCGTCCCTCCTCAACCCCCTGAACTCTTGCACAGGAGTCCTGTGATGACACACATGAAGTTCTTTGCTATCCTTTTGTAGAAGGTGCTGCAATACAAAATACTGATAAAACCTAACCTAGAGAAAATTGCTAAAATGACTCACATTATTTGGGACCAGTTCATTTGGTTGAGCTTGCTAGAAGACATTTAATTTCTGTTTGTTTCATTTCTGTACCTCATTATGAGTTTTCGGGATACTGTGTTTTTGTGAAGGACTTCTTAAATTGTGTTGACAACGCATAAGGAAAAGAAATTTCCCAGTGTTATTAGTTCCTGGAGTGTAGCTGTAGTATCCTTCACTAGTATTATTAGATATCAGTGTACAGGAATTATACAGTTATTCAGGTTAATGTTTCATATTAAGAATGTATTTGTAAAATGTAACAGGATCAGTAGTTAACATTTTTTAAGCTCTGAAAAAAATAAAGATTATTTGTTAGACTTCAAATTACAGTGAAATCTGTCTTAATACTACTTTTGTGGCTAGCAAAGGTTGTGCATTTATGTAAAAATATTTACAGAATGCTCTAAATATGGGATATTGAAGATAGGTTTCTCTTCCAATGTTTAGAATTATGACACTGCTGAAGTCTGTTGTACAGTTAATTCTTCAGAAGTTCTCTAAGATGTCAAATATAATTTTTGTTTCTTTCAGAGACAAGTAACACCTGCTCATGATTCACTATGACTAATTTTGTCATTAAATATTTTAATTCTGTGACAAAAGTTTGTTTCTCTCAGTTATTTGTAAAATCTGTAAAAACACTTCCAAATAAGTAGGCATCACTGCACTTTTGATGCTAATGGGAAGATTTTGTGTGCCTACAGGAGACCAAGGAACTAGGATTAGCATTAGGATAAAGATGCATAGCATTATGATAATGAGATTATATCCAGTAAGAGCTAAATACATTTTTTATTCTCCTGGGCAGAGCAATTAAGCCAATTAATAGTTATCTTTCTGCAGATGTTAGTGGTATGCTCAACTCAAGTACTTATTATAACATGGGCCCTCATTCAACAGACTAGTTTCAGGCCCTGTTAAATTGGAAAGACTACTTGATCAAATTATAATTATGTCGATTTATTTTTATGGAAAAGTAAATGCTACTTACTGCATCCCCCATTTGTTTTCAAGGGAACTGACTTAGGTGACTACTGTAGCATAATAGCCATCTCTGGATTAGCATGGACCCTCTATAAAGCAGTCAGGACTTTGAATATTTCCTGGAAGGACTGCAAGTAGAAAGGAAAACTGCAGTTTCCACTTTTCAGAGGAAAAAATGGATAGATGGTTTAGCTATATGAGGAACCCAGCCTTAGGTTAATTGTGTATTTAAAGGCACCAGTTCTTGTGAACAAATAATAAACTAACTGCCTTGGAAAGATCTTTTTTCTTAATATGATTTTTATTTGTTAGTAATTACACCATAGCCAACTCTCAAATTTTATGGGAGGATCAACATGACAAGTGTTTTTAGAAAAGTCAATGGTGCCTTTTCCCCCTGTCATCAATGAGAAAAACTATTGACATCATAATAATCATCCTCTGACTAAACAAGCGGATTACGGGGAAGGGTGGGAGAGAAGTAGAAGAGGGAGAAAATACTAGAAATAAATTTCAAACAAATGCAAATGCTTGAGTGTTACTGTTATCAACCCTCAATATTGGAGTCTGTCCACCTGTGTGCACCGACTGAAAGAAATACACGAGCAGATGTTTGCAGTGAAGGAAAGAAGTAGTTTATTATAGCATTGGCCACTCCAGAGTATGGATGAAACCCTGCACTGGAAGACAGGGCTCCCTGATGGTGAATAGGCTTCAAGTTATATGGGGCAAAATCACAAGACATCATGGGTTAGGGGTTCCAGGTCATGTTAGGAGCTGACATAGGGTAATAAGTCATTTCTTCAAGTCTTGAGAACAGCTCTGAGGTCAGCTCCAGAGTCTCTCTGTCTGATTTCATGGAAAAATAGCCAAGGGATCCACCTTAGCACTCAGGAGCTGAAACATAGCATGGGTCAAATGTTCTCTTTAGCTTGCCAGACATCCAGACCTTGTCCTTGTGACCATAAGTCAGGTCTGGGCTATTGTTTCCTGCTGCCTTAGGGGTTAAGGATTATCAAGAGGAAAGGCTAAGTCTGTAAGATGAAATAAGAGGAAGAGAGAAGAAAAAAATTATTTCTAAAGCTATAGTCACAAATTAAAATCATGAGGACCCTCAGTTTGATTATTTCCTCCTGATGCTGTTCTATGTGCCTCTTCTCCTGCCCTGGGTGAGACGAGGTGGGAGCTGGGCATAAGCTGCACGCTCACATGTGCACACAGCTGGCATCAAGAAAAGGGCTGTGCTTCCAGATGCCCTTGAAGTCACTTCGTGACATCTTCTTGCCTATATGGACATGGCTAGGCAGCTGACAGTATTTCCAGAGGTCAATCAAACTGGAAAATGCCACAGGTGGGCCATTATCAGAGCATGAGAAATGTAAGGACTTGAGGCATGAGAAATTCCCGGCTCAAAGCTCCTGAAACTCTTTAGAATTTCTGTGCTGAGAATGGGAAAAGGTGTCTTTTGTTATGTTAATGAGTTAGCTTTGGGGCTGTACCTAAGGATGGGGTTCTGGCTGCTGATGGAACCAACCACGTGATTAGAGGGTTGGAACTTTCAGCTCCAGCACCCCCTACACCTCTTGAGGAGAGAGGGACTGGAGGGTTCAATCAACTATCAATGGCCAATGATTAATCACTTATGACCATGTAACAAAGCCTCCATAAAAACTGAAGAAGACGAGTTTTGGAGAACTTCCAAGTTGGTGAACTCGTGTAGGTGCGGGGAGAATGGTACGCCTGGAGAGGGCATGGAGGCACCCACCCTTTCCTCGTACCTTGCCCTATGTACCTCTTCCATTTGGCTGTTCCTGAGCTATATCTTTTCACAATATATGAGTGATCTAGTAATATATTTCTCTGAGTTCTGTGAACCTTTCTCACAAATTCATCGTACCCAAACATAGGGTTTTGGGAACCTCTGATTTATAGCCAGTCGGTCCAGAAGTACAGATGACAACCTGGGTTTGCGATGGGCATTCTGAGTTGGAGGGGTTTGTTGGAACCTCCGATCTCTGGCCAGTTGATCAGAAGCACAGATAACCTGGGCTTGTGCCTGGCATCTAAAATGTGTATTGGGGGTGGGGCAACCTTATAGGACTGAACCCTTAACCTGTAGAATCTCGGACACCCCACTGGTGTCTGAGAATTGTTTGTTGCTGTAGAGGGAATCCCCACCACCACATGGTAAAACTGGGTCTGGGAACCCAATTAACCCACCCACAAGGCAAGTCTCATTTTATTTCCTCTAAATGTGAAGTACTACCAGTCCTCTTTTAACAAGATGATGCAAAAGGTGGATTTTCTTTTGGTTTGCGTTTTGAAAATCCAGAAATTATTTATGAAAAGATTTTGTATAGCCAGAGCCAGCCTGACACAACATTGATCTTAATTTATACCTCCCTCCACCACCACCCCTTTTGAGTGGCCACCTCTCTCTCCTCCACGCCCTTCTTGCTTTCTGATTTCTCTTAAATCCTGCTTGAATTACTCTTCCAAAATGTTACCTACACATAAAGCATGGTTTATAGCAGCTTAGGGAGTTCTTCTGTCCTGTCTGTGGTGTGTCAGTCACTTTGAGGAGCTTTAAGAAATGCACACATGTTACTCCCAAATTTGCCTTCTTGGTGTCCCTGGTCATCTTGAGAAAAAAAAAATGACCCCTGCAGGCCCTGGATGGTAGGGCACATGGCTTTCCTAGATGCTTACTAGATTTAAATCAGCAAATTCAAGCTGTCAAGGAAATTAAATATAATGTGCATTTAAGCTTGACGGCTGCTATAATGTAACCTTCTGCCTTGACCCCATTATATTTTTTCCCCTGAGCCTCATCTGTAGCCTCAGCATTTCCTAAGCTTCATAGTTTCACTTGCTGCCCCCTCCCACCCCTGAAGTTTTCTGCCACATTTTCTTCTTTCTGCTGATGAGTCATGGGCCTGGGCATCGCAGGTCCCCAGGGGCTGGGTCTGTTTCGGTGGCCCATCACACTGGGCTCTGGGCTCTGGGCTGGTGGGCAAAGCTGCCTGGCCTCCTTAGTCCTCTGGGAACCAAGGGACAGACCTAAGAGATTCTGAGTCCGCTGCTGAGATGTGTTGTCACTGCTCTCACATTGTGTCTGTTAGACATTTTAAATGCTATTGATGACCAGCTGGGGGTGGCCCAGTGGTTGAGCATCGACCTAGGATCCAGGAGATTGCAGTTCGATTCCAGGTCAGGGCACGTGCCCAGGTTTCGGGCTCGATCCCCAGCAAGGGGCCTGCAGGAGGCAGCCGATCAATGACTCGCATCATTAATGTTTCTATCTCTCTCTCTCTCCCCCCCCTGCACCGCTTCCTCTCTCTGAAATCAATAAAGATATATTTTTAAAAATAAATAAAATGCAGTTCCTTTTAAAATTAATTAATTAATTAATTAATTAAAATGTAATTGATCCTCTCCTGTGGAGTGAAGGGTTTGTTTTTTAATAGATTACATACAGTTTTTCTCATCCTTGTGTGCTCAACCAGTTCACGTCAGTCAAGGATGCCTGTTTAAATGGGCCCTGGCCCCATCATGCATCCATACTTGGATGAGTCAGAGGCTGGACAGCAATCGCCGGTCCTACAAATCCCAAGCATCACTTGAAAACATTAGATATGAGCCTTTTCCTATGACATTGCATCGCAATTGCTTTGCCACTCTGAGATGACACAGAAAGAAGAAAAATAAGCCCATGGATTCTCAGCTTTACCCTGAGATCTGAAACATGGCTGGGATGATTCAGTTTCTGAAGAAAATTCCTGTTACATGCTCTGACTATGTGCGCCAGATGCTCTGTTTAATTATAATACCACATCCCTGGTGATTGGAATCTGAAATGTTCTGTCAGTTTTCCTTAAAACCAATCCTCTCTTTTACTGCCCCAGGAAGGAAAATCCAGTTCCTACTATTGAACCTGCTTCTTTATTCACAGCACAAAGGCTTCCTTCGGGGAGTTTTTTGCTCTTTAGAACTGGAATTACAGTGACGGATACTGGTGGATCCATTTACATTGGTCTGAATCTTTCCAGTACTGAAGGAGCCTTGGCATTTGGACAGAAAGAAACGGGAAGGGGGGCCTCCACCCTCACCCCCAGGAGGAAAAACATAGCACAACACCTCTAACTGGAGTGAACATGAGCAGGGTGCCCTCTGGTGTGGCTCACTGGCGGCAGCAATGCCGTGTGCTTAATGAGTGGTCCCAGGAGGGCCTGTCCGCTTCCAATTCCAGCTCCAGCCTTACCAGGTGGGTGACCTAGGAAGGTTACTGACTCTCTGTCTGTTTTCTCAGTTTTAAAATGGGAGTGGTTACCTCCTTCACAGGTTATCATGAGGATTAAGTGAAATGATGATTGTGAAGCCTTTAGCCCTGTCCCTGGCACATAAGGGCTCCAAGCAGCAGGCTACTTCTCTGTGAAGAATCCAAAACAAAGTAGTAAAACCTTCCAGGCTTGTAATGCTGCCAGACTGTGCTGCTGGCTAGAAGAATCGACGTGTTATCCTTAAATCCATGTTGGCACAGGTCACATGAGCAGACATTATCCAGGCCTCTTTGACCATTTTTATGGCTCAGGGACATAGATCCCTGGCTGTTCCATATAGCCCACCTCTGGGATAAGAAGCTCCTGGCCCAAAGGCACCCAGTGGGGCATTTTCTAGAGGGAATTTCCAAAAAGACAAATTTCAAAAGAGAGAGGATTGAGAGGAATTGGCCTCAGTGTGCCATCAACTGTGGGGACAGAAGTGAATGGTTCCATGGCCTGGGGTATTATTGGACGTGTCCTTTGGGCAGTAACTCATGCCCCTCTTTTTAAAAGAAGCTCAAGGTTCACCTACAGATGTATTAGTGTGATTCCAAGGATGCTGCTACTCAAATGATTCCTAGCTGACTTACATTGAGAGTAACTTAAAGAGAACCATTTACTCCACAAATTAAACCTGGGCCTAGAGTGAAAATAGCCCTAAGAGGAAAAGGGAAGTAACTAATACCTCACTAAAGTGTAAATCGGTGATAGCACACCTTTCCTGGAAGCGTCTTTAGGCATTCAGCTGAAAGAAGAAAAGAAGACCCCAGAAAACCAATGCTGTCAGCTTACTGTTTACCCATAGTTGTCATGTTGCTGTTATTTATGATGTCCAAGTAAACCCAACATTCTTTGGAAATAGGTCATTTGTAAAGAACTGTCAGGCAAAAAGGATCTGGCTAGTTATAATAGTTGACCTGCCCTACCCAAAATCCCAAACTCTACTTTAAAAACTGCATTATTTTTTAACGAGTTGTAAGCCAGGCAAACTTCTTTTTAAAAAGTAAATTAACTGGGATCCTTCCTAGCAGAGAGCCTCTGGCTTTGTCATTAGCTTTTGGTCCTCAGGCAAATTACATCGGTAAATGGTTCTTCATGTTTCAGAAAAAAGTAATCTACACCTTGTCTGCCTCAGAGTCTTGGTGAGTGGACTGAAATGTGGAATGTGAAGGAGAGAAGCTCTGGGAAGTACAAAGTGCTAAGACGTGTGGGTTGCTCGCTAAAACCTTGGTCTTCAACTGTCCCCACCCAAGACCTAAGGGATTCCTTTATCTACCACCCCCTCTTCCCGTACAGGTCCGACTCTATAGTACTGGATGGTGTCATCACCCCTCTTCCCCTCTCCCAAGAAGAAGAATCCCCCAGAGAGTTGGATGTCACTTGCCATCACTGCAAGTGGAGCAAAGGCAATAGTAACAGACAGTCCGAAACTGCTCAGGGCAGGGGGCAGCTGGGCTCAGAGGCAGCCCCCCAGGGAAAAGATGCAGGGTATTCCAAGGGCTAAGGGGGGGGGGTCTGTGCAGGGCAGGTCCGCCTGGACGCAGCTCACCCCAGGACCACAGGTAACTTCAGAGTTCTGTCATCCTGATGGAGAAACTGGCCTCCACCCACCTGGGGAAGACTCCTTGGAAACAAACACAACAGGGCAGACATTCTCTCCCCGTGTAGACGGGCTGGAAGCACATTCAGGTCCTTATGGTGCCTGGTTGTCCTAATGTAAGATTAAAGTGGAGAGGGTCCCAGAAATGGCCAAAGTCTTGGGAAGTCACTGAGTAAAAAGGAATGGTAATCAGTATTCCAGAGAGACAGGAAACCGCTGGAAGGATGCAATCCAAAGCCATTCTTTCAGACGGGAGGAAGATGTGACGCTCCTCAGCTGCACGCACTGGGGACAGCATTATTGCCCCAACGTGGGGAGAGCTGCGTGGCCAGCTCAGGACTCCTCTTCGGGGCGCCTGGCCTGGGCTCACTTTCCCTGTGGAAAAGGCAGCAGGAAGGGCTGGAAGGAGGCATAACTGCCTCCCCTCCAGCCTAATGCTGAGGTGGCCCAAGCCACCTACTCACGCTTCTGTTCCTCTGCGCTCCGCCAGCCTCTCCGTGGTGGGTGAGCCACCCGCACACGCACACACCCACGCACACGCTCAATGCATATTCACATGGCCCTCGAGCACATTCGACTCCCCAGCTATGTGAGTGTGTTAGAGTTTGAGGAAAGTTCAAGGAGGAGGGGAGAGGGAGCCACAGGCCTCCCCACTGGTGTCCCTCTGAGCCCTTATTGTGTCCCCTTACTCAGTTCCTCCTCCCCGGGGTGGGATGAAAGGCTGCTGTTGCCACACGAGGGACAGCATTACTCCCGATCCCCCTCACAGAGGATGAGCGACAGGAAGGGCAATTAGGGGAAAGGACTGAATCGACTCTCAGAAGCCATTCAAGCCGGTCCTTCGCGAGGAAGGGCACAATAGCAGTCACGCTTAGAGACGATGTCAGCTTCTGAAAGTCCCCATAAGCCTTCATTCCACGTGCAAACCCACAAAAGAGCGTGGCCTCAATTTCAATGTAGGGTTTTCCCCTAAGAAAAGGAAGCCTTGAATACAGTGCCCGGGCCTGCTTAGGTCTGGAGATGAATGCCCCAGAATTCAGCCAGGACGTGAACATACCCCCTCGCCCTCACTGTGCCGTCACTGGCCCGGCCATATTTCAGGTCTCAAACATGCCAGGTTCTTCTGCACCCGAAAATCCTCACATAGGCCAACTCTGACCCCAACAATACTTCTCACCCCAACTCTTCCCGTGATTGATCATATCTCATGTATGAGGTCTCCACTTAAATGTCTCCCCAGAGATCTTCTCTGACCCCTGCATCTGAAGGAGATAACCTTGTTTTCGGGTCTTAGCCTCTCCCTCTCCCCTTGCTTTTCCCTCTCCCGGCCCCCGCCCTCTCCTTTCACAGAAGCTGTCACAGTGTGTATTTACACATCCGTTTTCTTCTTCATGGTCTAGCCCACAGCACATTCAGCTCTGAGAGGCCGGGAGCCATGCCTGTTTTGTTCAGCAGGTTGCATCAAGACTTAGGATTTACTAGGCACTTAGGACACTCTTATTACGTTAAGTGAACCTGTCCTCCACTTAAAGCCCCCGTGCAGGACACCAATGGGAGATCACAGAAAAAAAGAAATCCAGATATCTAAAGATGTGAAAAGATACTCAGCCTCATTCATAGAGAATTACAAATTTTAAAAGGTAACCTTCAAAAGCTTGATGATACTTGATAATCAAATACTATTGAATGTGAGTATAAACTGAGACCACATTTTTGAAGGCAAATTGTCAACATTTATCAAGATTCAGATTGCTCGTACCTGCCCCCTAACTCAGCCCCACCCCAGGCTCTGCTCTGCTGGTCTTCAGCCGCCAGCCTCTGGGGACCACTCCACACTCTTCCACAATCAGAGCCTGCTTTTTAGTTCACCCTCATTAGAGCAGCCGAATTACAAGTTTCTTCAGCCTCTGGAAGGTAGAAAGCAGTTTTCAAGAGTCACTTAATTTCCCAAAACAAACAAATGAAATAAATAAACTCTGCTTTTCACTCTCTTGTTTTATATGTGATATTGGCAGGTCCTCCCACTGCTCCCATATAGCCTGTGCAGCGGTGCATTTTCCTCGACTCTTTAGTACTTCCCTTGTCTCTGGGATTCTGAATCTGGAAAAGAAAGAAGAAATAATGGTTTCCTAAGCTACAAAATTCTTTATCTCCTATACTGGATGACCGTTTCATTCATCTATGCCAGTTATCAATTCACCATTTCAGTTCCAAACCCACTTTTTTTTACCCCGCTTTGTGGTGCTGGAGCTAGACTCTGTGACATGGCTCCTGCTGCTTCTGAACCCCCTAGCGGTTAATTACTTTTTACTAATTAACAATTATTTATGTTAAATATTTCTTGTTCCAATAAGTGGCACAGTTTCTTTTTCCTTCCTGGGCTTGGACTGACATATCATCTCAGGCAATTTGGCTCAGCATCTGCCATTCTCCCCAAATCTCTTTTGGCAAATCCCTTACTCCTGGCAAATGATCTAATTTCCAAATTCACTAAGATCAGTACTATCCTGTTTAAAGTAATTTCACTTAACCCAACCCCCTCTAAGCTCTTTGACCTCTTACACTCCCAATCTTAATACCCCTCTACCTGTTAAAGGGGGGCCCCTCTTCTGGAGCCCTTGATCCCCACCTCCCTCCGCTTCTTCAAGAGCCTTACTTATCGACAATGACCTCACTTTCCTCTGTCTTAGTCTCTCTGTCTCCCCTTTTCCTGTCAGGGGTCCCATGTCTACCTCCTCTATCATGAAGTCTGTTAAAAACTTTTCCTTGCTCTTGCTACCCATTAAGATGCCACCTTCTCACCACCCCTGTACAACAAACTTCATGAGAGAGTGCTCTCAACTCGATAGTCCTTATAAGCCTGGTTTCTTTCCCCATCACACAGCTGTGACAGCTTTCTCGGGGATGTCCCAGTAAAAAAAATCCTATTTCTCTGCAGTAGCCCTGGAGTTTCTCACTCTCTCATTTGCCTTCTTCCCAGCCCCTAAGAGCATATTTTCCCAAAACTTCTGCCCTGCCCCTCCTCTTTTTATTCTTTTTCCGAGTCAATGGAGTCATTCCACAAACTGATTTATTTTTTTTTTACTTTTGTGCAATAATTCTGCTGTAGCCTTGACCTCTTTCCTGAACTCCAGAACTGAATTTCTGACTTCCTGCTGGAAAATTTCACAAAGCTCAATAGGTTCAAATCTGAATTCATCTTCTCTCCTCACAAGCCTGTTTTCCTTAACATTCTTTGCCAGCTTAAAAACTAGCTCTCCTTAATTTTCTCTTTCTTTTCACAGTTATAAGCTAAGAATGATAATAATGCATATCTCATGGGATGGTGCAGGATGAAATGTTATCATAAAAGCATTAGGATAGTTAATATTTTGCATTAATATAATCTATTCAAGTGGTGGAAGTCTGTCAACTATATTTTTTATGTGCAGACATTGCTGAATGTGTTTTCCATCACTACCACTGACCAAGTTCAACCTTCACCCATGTCTACCTGAACTACTCATATTGGTCAACATTTATAAAGAGTCTGTTTGCAATGTGTTTTGCACGCGCTGTTGCAGGGATATTCCCAGGGAAGAGGGACAGTAAAGTAACTCATACCCATTTTTAAATAGTTCTACTTTCTACTCTGGTGGGAAAGTAAATGTCTAAATCAACCCAAAATGAGTTGAGGGCTGCACCATAGGTTAGAGATGGCAATAGCATTTCCTATCTCCCCTATCCAAGCCTGCCTATAAGTACAGTCAGATTCATCTTTGGAAGGACAGATTTGATCATTTATGTCAGAGTTTAGTAATTCATAGGCCTTCCTCTCTCTCTAAACATTAAAAAAAAGGGGGGGGGGAATAAGAAATAGACTTTTTATGTAAAACATACCATTTGAAACAAACAAAACACATCAGTCCCTAGCATCTGGCTCTTTGGCTACCGTTTTCAGAGCCCTCATTTATGTCACTTTTCTACTCACTCAAAACATTTTAGGAGATCCTCATTATCTGCAAAATAAAATCTGAAATCTGGCATGCAAGGTCCTATGTGACTTAACTTCAGCCATCTTTCCAATCTATTCCTCACTTTCACATGTGATAGTTCAGTCATAATTCTACTATAAGAGGCCATTGCTTTCCTAACCTCCATGCCTTGGTCCCACTGTATGCTGGGCCTGAGTTTCCACTCACCCCCCACAGATCCATTCAAACCCTATCTTTCAGGGCTACATTCAATATCTTTTTCCCCCAAATTTCCCCCAATTTTTTGCCAGGCTGAAGTGACTAGCCACTTCCTCCTATGCCTCTGCATGTTCATTGCTTTTTGTAATGTGCCAGATATGATATGCATTTCTTGCCAGACAGGTAGTTCCCAGAAAACTGAGACTGAATCTCAATTATGTCTGCATATCTAAGAGCACACATTAGTAAATACTCAATAAGTGTGTTCATGTATTGAATGAATACATTGTCTTAGTCAGCTTAGGCTACTCTAATAAGTGCTGGTACAGATTGGGTTCTTGGTGAGGGCCCTCCTCCTGGCTTGTAGAAGGCTACCTTCTTGCTGTATCCTCACATGGCAGAAAAAGAAAGAGCTCTCATGTCTTCCTCTTTCGATAAGTGTATTAATTCCATCATAACAGCCTGACACTCAGGACCTAATTTAATGGTAATCACCTCCCAAAGGCCCCACCTCCAAATACCATCACAGTGGGGATTAGGGTTTCAACACGTGAATTCAGTAGAGATGGAGGCACACAAACGTTCAATTCATAGCACACACAAATGGCAACGTGTTCCTGTAATGCTTTATCATGCCTTCCCCCACTCAAGAAAAGACCAATCTAAAGTATTTTTCTTTTCCCTTCATAGTCTTTTTTTTTATCCTCCCCCGAGGATATTTTTTCCATTGTTTTTCTAGAAAGAGTGGAAAGGGGGGGGGAGGGGAGAGAGAAAGAGAGAGAGAGAAACATCAATTGGTTGCCCCCCGCACTCGCCCTGACTGGGGCTGGGGATCGAGCCTGCAACTGAGGTATGTGCCCTGAGCCTGAATCGAGCCTGGGACCCTTCAGTCAGTGGGCAGACGCTCTAACCACTGAGCAAAACCAGCTAGGGCTTCCTTCATATTCTTTTACTGCTTCTTTTTGTTTCCATATATTTAATCTTTGAATATTTTTTCTGCAACCTAAACTCTGCTGAGAAGTGTGTGTATGCCTGTATGAGCACATGCGTGCATATGCATATTATCTAATTTAATACTCTTTTCACAGGGTTATTTTAAAGATTAAATGAGCCCAGCCAGGCGTGGCTCAGAGGTTGAGCATCGACCTAGGATCCAGGCGATCCGGGTTCTATTCCGGGTCCGGGCACATGCTGGGGTTTCGGGCTCGATCCCCAGCCGGGGGCTTGCAGGAGGCAACCAATCAATGACTCTCTCATCATTGATGTTTCTAGCTCTCTCTCTCTCCCTCTCCTTTCCTCTTTCTGAAATCAATAAAAAAAAATTTTTTTTTAAAAAGATTAAATGAAATCGTACACTTGAAGTACTTAGCATAGTGATCTGCATACTGCAGGCATCAACAACATGTTAACTTCATTGTGATGGTGGTTGCATGTATGTTTGGCTGAGGTCTTTTCACAGGACAGTATATCTAAAAAACTATTGAAACTACGGGCACTGTGAGCTACGCCACTGCAGGTTGTACAAAGACCATTATAAGCCCCTAACTGGTCATGAAGATAAAAGAGGGTAAGCGCATAACATCCCTGGAACAGAAGGCAAGAATGGGAGCCTGAGACAGAGGTGACGTCCACGGTGTTGATCAGGGAAACTCGGTAGTAGTGGTTGGGGAGAAGTGTGGTAATTTTTTTTCTCTGAAATACAGATGCCAGCAGCACAGCTGGTACTTCCTGTCAAGTCAGGTGGAGTTGGAGGTGAGGGTGGGGCAGAAAGTGGGAGGAGCAGACCTGGTTCTTCCTAAGGAGGCTCAGGCCTGGGGAGAGGGTGCTGGTGATGAACTCTTACATTCCGGGTATCTCTACTGTTTTCTGAAGGTTTCCTCCTACACCCTTCTCAAGAGAAGCATGTATGTAAACCATGCATGTAGATACACCAAGGCGTACAAACCAAGAGCCAGAAGAGACTTGAGTGTCTGTGCTTAGCCCCAGCAGGTGAATGTCTAAGCCCTCTGGGGAAGAATTTCTCTTCTCTTCTTTGACCAATTTGATGGCCCTTCTGCAGCCTGCCCCAGCACCAGAGTGCTTCACTCCTCCTGGCTACCTTACAAAGAATAGATTTCCTCTGTTCAGAAAGACTGAAAACAGACCTATGAGAAACATTAATGATGGCTGTGACCCGTGGATAACAAAATGCCTAATGAAACAAGGTCAGAGTCTGGCTTGAGAGGGTCCTTGTGGCTGAATAAAGGCCCCAAAAGTGAGCATGCCCCAATCCCTAGAACCTGTGACTATGTTACCTTCCATGGCAAAAAGGACTTGTTGATGTGGTTAAGGATACTGAGATGAGGAGCTTATCCTGGGTAGTTTGGGTGAGCCCAGTGTAATCAAAGAAGCAAGTGGGTTAGAGTCAGAAAAAAGCGACATGATGATAAATGTAGAGAGAGATATTGAGAAATGCTCAACTACTGGCTTTGAGGATGGAAGAAGGGGCTCCAAACCAAGGAAAGCAGGCAGCCTCTAGAAGCTAGAAGAGATAAGGAAACAGATTCTACCCTGGAGCTCCCAGAAGGAACACAGCCTAACCAAAACCTCTATTTGAGGGTTTCTAACCTTCAGAACTGTAAAATAACAAATTTGTGTTGGTTTAAGCCACTATGTTTGTGGTAATTTGTTGCAAAAGCAATAGAAAACCAATGCAGTCCTTAACCCCCAAGGTGGGGTACATAAACTCTCAAGGGGGATCTCCCACAAGGGGGTGGGGGCATGTCCCTCTGAAACCAGAAGACCAAGAGCTCTTCGCAGGCCAAACTTGGTTGTCATTAACAAGAATATTGAGATTTCTGGATCTCTCCTAGGGGATGAAAAAAGGAATTCAGACTCCAACCTCCAGGACAAATCCATATAAAGAGAAATAAAAGTGTAAGGTAGAATATACTGAATTCCAAGTAGGTGACAGGTTCAGCTAGGGCTTTAGGCATTCAGAGGAGATAACCATCCTTACTAACAATAAAATCTCCTCTTACTCAGCCTTTCCCTGATGGGCAGAGGGGCTGTGCACCCAGGCTTCTCCTGGACAGACCAGGTCTATATCTGTTGTCCTGGTGTAATCATGAACAGGAACTTTCATTATTTCATTCTCCAAGGTGCCCAGCTTCATGATAAGCCTCATGGTCACTCAAGTAATGGGGCATTAGACAGGAAGCCACTGAACACTTCATACCTTGTTAGGAATAGCTTTGAGCTTGAATCTCAATGCAGAATGAAAAATGATCCCCAAGTTTTTATGCCCCCAAAATCTTAGCAGAGAACACTTTCAGTTGATTGACTGTGAGTAAAACAGACATTTCAGTAATACTTGATGTACAGCACTCAGATGCTCTTCTTGGCAAAGTTGAAGTAAGGAAACTTAAATTACATTGTCTAATGAGATACTGTACAGTGATTTTTTAATGTATGACACCTCCTGCTGCAGAAGCAGCTGAGGAGAAGACTCTCTGTTTTTTTCTGTTTCTAAGCATTTCTTCAGAGCAGGATGGTGGTAGGGGTGGAGAGCTGGGGAAGGAAAGAGAAAGAAGCGCTGGAGAGGAAGAATATAAGAACATAAGCGAGGTCAGGGGGGAAAGACAGCGAGTTCTAATTTTCTTGCCATATTTACCAGGCTTAAAGAGCAATCATTTGTTTCACCTTTGAACTTGATTCTCAAGGCCATCCTTTCAAAGCCATTTCCTGCTCCAGATGAGAGGTGAGGTCGTGAAGCCCTCCTCAGCTCTGAGGCTGTGCCAGCAGGTGCTTGCAGCGCGGAGGTGAGCGCTGTGTGTGGAGTTTCGAATCCATCTGTCACGTCAAACCAGGTGTGGGCCGAATTATGTCACTCAAATTGGTCCATAAAGGCATGAAAATTAAAATGCTGACAAATGAGCACATTTATCAAATTAAACAAAGCTTTCATGTGCTCAGGTTCACACCTACCTCTGGGAGATGTTGATGAGACTTCGTATCTTCCAGCTGGTTTTTCTTATCTCCTGGCCAACTTGTTAGCCAAGATTAACGCAGTATTTAATGGTGCATGTCTTTTTTTGGCATCTCTTGTCTGCATTTTTTAACTCCCCTCTGTATCTCTCCTTCCCCGGGAGAACCCAGCAGGATTCCGGAGCTGACTCTGGTTGGGCTGCAGTGGGTTTAGTCCAGTCTCGTGCATTCCGCCTCAGCACTCCTCTCTCTTCACGACAGGACTCGAGGCAACAGCAAGTTTCCTACCAAGATATTGGTGTAGTTTTGTGAGAAAAAGAGAAAAGAGAGAAAAGGGTAAGGAGAGGAAGCCGAGGATGAGGGGCGTGAGGGGGAGGAAAATATGGAAAGACGGGTAGAGTGGCCGAGGTGAGGGGAAAAGCCACTGAAAGTCTGGGTCAGTTACAGGCCCCGCGTCCCTCCGTGTTTTAATGACTCAGGCAAACTGAAAACGGGTCTGTGGGAAGTCGGAACGGTCGCCAAACCCTTCACAGTCCCTATTCTTCACAGTGGCTGTGAACAATTGCCCGCCTGCCGGTGTCTGACTGAAATAGTAGCTGTAGCTACAGGATCATTTGGAAGACAGATGGCTGAGGTGCTCCCCATTCATCTGCCAGCGGCCGTTTCAAAATTCTCTCTGCCAGTCAGGCCCGGGATGGGAGGGCAGGATGCAGCCTCGCCCATTATCCAGGTTCATTTGGTAGTTGTTGTTTTAAGGACAGTTCCCCATCCCACCCTTGTCCTGCTGCTCCCACCCCAGACCCACTGTGCCAACCATAGTCCAATGTGTTTCTGAGAATGCCTTTGGCACCCTTAGGAAAAACAGGCCTCCGGAACCGAAAAGCCCTGATGTTTGCTAGGTGGGCGTTCTGTTTTCTTTTCCTTTCTTTCTTTCTTTCTTTCTTTCTTTCTTTCTTTCTTTCTTTCTTTCTTTCTTTCTTTCTTTCTTTCTTTCTTTCTTTCTCTCTCTCTCTCTCTCTCTCTCTCTCTCTCTCTCTCTCTCTTTCTTTCTCTTTCTTTCTTTCTTTCTTTCTTTCTTTCTTTCTTTCTTTCTTTCTTTCTTTCTTTCTTTCTTTCTTTCTTTCTCTCTCTCTCTCTCTCTCTCTCTCTCTCTCTCTCTCTCTCCCTCCCTCCCTCCCTCCCTCCCTCCCTTCCTTCCTTCCTTCCTTCCTTCCTTCCTTCCTTCCTTCCTTCCTTCCTTCCTTCCTTCCTTCCTCCCTCCCTCCCTCCCTCCCTCCCTCCCTCCCTCCCTCCCTCCCTCCCTCCCTCCCTTCTTTCTTTCTTTCTTTCTTTCTTTCTTTCTTTCTTTCTTTCTTTCTTTCTTTCTTTCTTTCTTTCTTTCTTTCTTTCTTTCTTTCTTTCTTCCCCTCCTTCCCTCCCTCCCTCCCTCCCTCCCTCCCTCCCTCCCTCCCTCCCTTCCTTCCTTCCTTCCTTCCTTCCTTCCTTCCTTCCTTCCTTCCTTCCTTCCTTCCTTCCTTCCTTCCTTCCTTCCTTCCTTCCTTCCTTCCTTCCTTCTTTTTTCTCTCTCCTCTTTCCCAAGGAGATATTGCAGGTCCAAAGAGCAGCCCCTCGCCTTCCCTATAGTTTGCTGCTTCCATGATCTGGCCCACCAGTATTCCATATTTCAAGGTCTGGGTGACTTTTTCCATCCCCAGTTGCCATTCTCTATGTAAAGTAGGAGGCATGTTTGTTACCATTTCTATAGCAGGCATTAAGACAAAGACTTCCTCTCAATGCAATGTTTCCAGATTTAGAGAACTTTCAAGAACCCCATATAATTTCAGTACTTGTCTGAGATCCTTGGTTGTCATTCAAAAACAAATTTTGAGAATTTACCACGTGGACATGAACAGGAGTGAGGGTGGGAAGAAGCGGGGAGGTCCTACAAGTGAGGGCAGCTAATCAAGCACTGAGCTGCGCGGTGACACAGGACCCTATGCTCGCTTCAATACTCTGTAGAGTCACTGTCTTGAAATTCTTTTTTGTTGTTGTTGTTAATCCTCCCCTGAGGATAGTTTTTCCATTGATTTTTAGAGAGAGTGGAAGGGAGGAATGGTGGGGGAAAGAGAGAGAGAGAAACATCGATGTGAGAGAGGTACATCAATCAGTTGCCTCCTGCACGCACCCCGATGTGGGCCCAGGTTCTAACCTGCAACCCAAGTATGTGCCCTTGACCAGGAATCGAACCCACAACCATTTGGTTCAAGGGCTGATGCTCCAACTACTGAGCAACACTGGCTAGGGCATTCTTGATATTCTTAATCATTTTTTAACATTAGTCCTGCATTTTCATTTTTCACTGGCCCCACTAACTAGTAGTTGGTTCTGCTATAATTTTTGGAAACGGGAGCATTCACAAGGGCCCAGGAAGGAGTACCACCTGAGCCAAAGTTGAGAATCTGGAAATTCCAGATATAACAGAGGTTAGCCAGTAGAAGAGAGGCTAAGATGCAGCAAGGGAAACATAGACCATAAATATTATTAGTGTCTATTTGAGCACTATCCCAGGCATGGCCTGCATTTGAGGTGCTGGTAAAATCCAGTTTGAGAGCCTAAGGACTGGAGATAGACCGCAGATCACTGTAAATTCACCAGGGTAATAGCATCACCTGTGACTCTTTAGGGAAAAATTGTCTGCCATCAGTCCCTTCACTATGTACCAGTTCTACTGAAATTTCAGCAGAAGATGCATTAGAAGGATTTGTGAGAAATACAGCTGGAATGTGAGTGGGAGCCTATAAAGAGAAGGCTTTGAAAGCCAAACTGAGGAGAATGGGGAAGCCCTTGAATATTTTGGGTAGGAGGATGACTGCTGGAGCTCTGGTTGCCCCAAGAAAGAAAATATGCTTTTGTAGACTCATTGGGCTGTTTCTTCAAAAGGTTTGTATGTAAGAGATAACCCCACCACCATCCCCTTTTGGCATGTCTCCCTCCCATTACTCTCCTTCCTCACACTGCTTCTTCCACACACACCCCCACACACCCCCCACACACAGCAGAAAAAGTCCAGCTGTTGTCTCCAGGTTGGGCTCCATTACTGCCTTGACTTTTCTTGGACTCAAGTCACTGATCATGCTTCCACCCATCATGCTGGACACACCTGAATTCATACCTCTGATCTCTTCCAAGTTGCTTAGGTGAGCAATCCCACCCGTGACCTGCCTGTGGGAGGCAAAATTCTAAAAATGATCCTAGTGACCTTCTGCCCTGTATAATCTCCCACCGTGAGTGTGGAGAGAACCTGTGACACTATGTGTGTAATTATGCTCTGTTATATGGCATAGGGATCCTGCAGATGTAATTAAGATCACTAATCAGAAAGGGTGGGCCTAATCTAGCCACATGAACTCCTTAAAAGCAGAGTTTTCTCCAGCTGGTGGCTAAAGGGTAAGTCAGAGAGACTGAAGCACGGGAAGGATTCGATGACCCAATGTTGCTTTGAAGATGGAGCGTACAGGAGAGGGACAATATGGGTGGCCTCTTGGACCAGAGAGTGACAGCCAACAAGGAAATGGGGACCAGCCCACAGCTGCAAGGCACTGAAACCCTGCCAACAACCTGAATGGCTTAGAAGACTCCTCCCCTGAACCTCCAGGTTAGAGTCTAGTCTGGCCAACATCTTAATTGTGCTGTCATAAATGTCCTTAATGTGTCACTGCTAGTCCTCAGAGGGCAAGCACTTCCCCTGGACCACACTTCCCAGGTTTGTCGGGAAGAGAGGCTGCCTCTGCCTTCTTTCAAGGCTCGAATTTTGGCCTGACTGTTCCTGAGGAGGCAATACACGCCCCTTCACTGACTGAGAGGGGGCCAGAGACAGTGGCTTCTGTGTTGAGTGTGGGAACAATGTCCTGTGCCATTGCCAGCTCCACTATTACCATCCCCACTCACTTTAAGCAAAGTAAGCAAGAGAAAGCACAGGCAACTCATGGTTAGAAAATATTTATTGTGCAACAAGCACTCAACTTAATATTATAAGAACTTAATTGGTATGATCTCTCCTCAAAGAATTAACAATTTAAAACCAAAGATGAAACTAACAAAGAACAGAACTATAAAATGCATGCAAAATGAATATACAAGGCTATTAAATATGGCCTTTGGGATTGTTATATTGTCTCAGCCAAAGGAGAGTCCAGTGTCATCAAAAACAGAATTATTTATTAAAGGTCATTTTCTCAATATCGGACTCCAGTCCATGCCAGATTTTAGAAGGGCATTTGGCCCATTTTGTTATCTTCTTAGAAGTTTGTTTCTTGTCTTACTTCTGTCTTAGAAATGTAATGCATCACTGAGGTTGCTCCTAGTTTATGTTCTGTTCACTTCTAATGTGCACTAAATGATTGGAAATGGGAAGCAGATGGACACTTGGCCCAGAGATTAAACTCCATCTCCTTAATTAGATGGTGTTGATTAAGGCTTCCATGGGGTTCTTCTCCTTGCTGCCAAGTGAAAGAGCTCTCCACTGGGGCTCCTCAAAGCATCTGAGAACTAATGGTGTATTCAGTTCCTCCTTTGCATTTATGGATACTGAACAAACAGAAACTCAATTGTCTCTGTCTCTTTGGTTTTTCCCTAATAGTTTTGTTATTTGACTTTCCTTTCTGGCAGGAGTTGAAATAGAATAAAGGGAATTCTGGATAGCCCCTGGCTGAACTTTGCTTCCTATTTTGAGTTAGCAGAATTTAGTTAGGGAAGGGGGATGGTCTTCTAGAAAAAAAATTTCAGAGCCTTAGGGAAGCACTGGATAGTGATCTCAGCCTGTGGTTTTTAACACAGAAAGACAGAGCAAATGTTTGGAGACTGACAGATCTGAGTTTGAATCTTGGCTTTACTGGTTATTAGCTGTAAACTGTGGTGTGCTGGTAAATGCTTAATAACACACTCTACAATAAATAAATAAGGCCCTGATTTGTCACATGTGCTGATTTTTGTGGTGTAAATATTCCCATCATGGCTGATTTTAAGCTACCAATGTGATGTCACTGAATGTAAGATTGGGAGATATTTATACTATTGGCTCTCATCGCCCATAAAAGCTGACTCCAGAACATCACTGGCTTAAGTACCAGTTTTATCATCTGTATGAAAGGGATGAGGTATTTTGTAGGGGCATCATAAAGATTAAAGTAATAACTGTAAAGTGTCCACAATAGAACCTGACCTATACTAGGAGCTCAATAAATTATCACTATATATTATCATTTTAAGTTGGGCTTTACGAAGTGACTTCACATTGCTGAGCACTCCAAGAAGTCAGAGCATCAGCCTTGAAAAGGTAGCAACTAAATTTCTTTATACTGGTATCCAGGGAATAGATTCACACTAATCAAATGCATAGAGGGCAGTTATATACATCACAATATTAATTTACTACTTTGATTTAGTGTGTATACAGAATAATAATTTTCCAAAACCAAATTGGGTGGCACAGTTTAATAAAGAATTTCTTTTTGTGGTTTAGGAATTTGTTTATATGCAAAATGCTGCAAAAGCACAAATGTTAATTGTATTAAATATGCTTAATTAATCAACTGGATTAAAAAATGAAATTTGGGCTGCCCCAGAAAATTCCTGACCTATGCTGACATTAATATATTCCCTGGCCTGAGGACCAAGACTGGTGTTCTGCGCTGGTCTCTGCAGGCAGCTAGCACTCATGTCAGCCCTGTAGAAGGCCGGGAGGGCAGACGCTGGAATGAGAAGCGGCTCAGGAAAGAGGGTAGTGCATTTTTAGACATCTTGAATTTGAGTAGAAAATGCCCATAGGACAGTTGTGTTTATGATGATAAAGGTAGGGGGAGCGGCCTAACCTAGGTGGTTGACTACATGAGATCACCTGGGGACAGTGAGCAGGGTGAGATGAGTGGCCAAGATGACACCAGGGAGCAGCAACATTTAAGGGTCAGCAAAGGAAGGGGATCCTCTAAAAGGAGACCTAGAAATGATCGTAGGTATCAAGAGAAGTGGTTTGAGAAAGCCAAGAGCAGGGGAGTTTAAATGAGTATTGTCAAAGTCCGCAGAGAGGTTCAGAAAGAAAAATTTGGTTTTTTTGTATTTGATAAAATTTAGAGACAGACTCGTAGAGAGCAGGCCGACAGCTGTGGTGGGTGGGGCTGGGGGTGGAAGGATTCCTGAAAAAGAAAAAAATATATAATGGCAAAAAAATTTAGGGTCGTGTTGATCTTAAAGTCTTTTAGTGGTGGGTCTGGGGAAGATAAGTCACACTGCAGTTAAGTGAGGAATTTGAGGGAGAGAGAATTTGTGGGAAATCAGCACAAAAATTATCTCAGCCGTGGCATAGGTAGGCGGGTGAAAATGAGTGGGCCCCTCTTTAACTTTTAACATGAACATTTGACTTTTAACTTTACCACTGCAATAACACCAGAGAGGAAAAAAATTACTGAAGTTCCCTAGTCTCCCTCCCAATGGAACCAATCAATGGGAAACAGCTCATTATTGCTCCTGAATGAAAGAATCTCTTTCTTCATAATGGAGACATTTAGATGTTCTGCTAATTCAACTGCTTAAGCTGGTTGAACATCTGTGGGCGCTTTATCTTACTTAATGGGGCTATTTTGAAGAGACCAGCTTAAGGGAATTTTATGACTGGGCAAGTTTTATTCATTGCTGAGGTTCCTACCCCTGCTCCATTAGAGTCCCTTCTTCCCTCCCCATCTTTCTCTCCCTAAGCCACCCCTTTCTCCCACCTCTGCTATTGGAAAATACTTCCATTTTTTGAATTCAGTTTGTCTGAATACAAAACTGTATGTAGTTATATTTTTGTCTATTTCTATGTTTGTTTTATTTATATCGTTTTTATTTGTGTAAATTACATTTATTTACTGGTCATTAATTTTGCCCACCATCAACTTATGGTTTAATCATTGGAAAGAAGGGATGGCAATATCTCTTAAAGGGGAAGGGGAAATGCAGATGCAGCTCTTAGCTGTGCCTCTGTGGCCCATATCACGTAGAATCACAGAAGGGCTCTGCGAGCCTCCAGTAGTAGACTGTAGTGTGCAGCATTCAGCAGTACAATTCAGTGTGTGAACTTTTAATACATTTGCCTGGTAGTGTTGTTGCTTCCCCAAAACCACTGGTGATGTTGATGACACTGCAGAGGATGCATTGATATATCCTTCCTTACCCTTTTTTCCCCCTTCTTGTCAGCTTTAACTCCCTGTCTTTCTTAATGATCATGTCATTTAGGGGCTGAGATTATGTCCAACTACTTTCAGGAGTCAAGGACCTGAAAGAACTTCACTGGTCTTTAGCAGGCAGCAGATCCATATTCCTCCAAATGGCCTAAGGAAGATATTTATCTCTGCAGATCCCTCTTGGGTGGAGATGTTTCTCTGGCAGGGACTCCTATAAATAATAGACTTTCCTATGGCTCTTCTCCTTTCCTCACTCACTCATTCACTTATTCATTTGGTCAACAACTATTTATTGAACACTAATACTTTCCAGACACTGGAAAATAGAGTTCTGGAGATACATCAGTGAACAAAATAGATGCTGTCCCTGGCCTCATGAAGATTATACTCTATCCACTTTGCTTAATCTCTTGTTATCCCTATTGACAAGTACCCCTTTCTTGGAGAAAGAACATGGTATTCCAGAAAGTTTTGATATGAAAAGGCTGTGCTCAAAATATTTTGTGATAACAACAACCATTCGTTGAACCCCAGTGTAAGTAAAGGTAATGGAGTTAAGAAAGAGAATGGATGGTGATATTGGGATGGTAAGGAGATATGCACTAGCGTCAGATCCTGAGAGAAACTGAGAAGTCTATACTTACTCACCAATCAAGTAAATTATAAAGGAATGTAAAATGATAAAGGAAATAAAGAAGAGTTACACATAGCTTAAAAGTACATATAGCACTGATAATCTTTCTTTGTATTTATTTTCTATCTCATGAAGACTTGGTTTATTGATGCTGTTATAGAGTGAATAGAATTGTGACTTCTCTTTCACACATCATCTGATTTTAGTTACTTTTGACTGTTGCATCAGGTTTTCAACAGGACTTTCTTCTGGGAAACATCTGCCTCCTCTCCCCAGCCTCACTCACCTGTCTCAACTCTTGATGCTGTATGCATGCAAGAGTACATTCACTAGGGGTTGCTCAGTCCTTGATTTGAACCCCACCTACTCCAGTTAGCAAGCATAGGTCCAGAGCAGCCCATTATCTGCCAGTCTCCTATGATCTTCTGACCTGTTTTACTAGGCTTTTCCTTTTCAAGCCTGATACAGACATAGAAGATGCATAATAAATATTTATGGAATAAATAAATTTTGTTCTCACTTTCATACTCTTTCTCAGATAAGAAATGCTTATTGCTTTCATGGAAGAAGCATCTGAATAAATGAAAAGAAAGAGCAAGCCAAGTCTCCATTTCAATGTGTCCAGCTAAGAGTGAAAAAATGTTTATTTTTCTAATCCTGTCCCTTTATTCCAGGCACTGACTGGTTCTTAATCTGAAAAGGCACATTGACTTGTCAGCTCAGATTATCTTCAGAACATCCAGAAAAAAGAGCACATGGTTTGCTAGATCCAGAACTCGAGTTCTCAGGAGCTTATCTCCATTACACAACAGATCGTTAAAGTGGAGCTTCAAAACCACAGATGAGCGCTAAGACACAAACCAAGAGCTAAGTGGCCCTTTTCCTTCAAAGCCATCAGTAATGATTGGAATTTTCACTATCAATAAATTCAAAGAATGGAAGCTCAAGAACAAGAGCTATCTTTCACTATTTCAAAACACCCTGACGATCGAATGCGTTTAAGATAATGGGATGAAGATACCCACTCACCTCACACTTCAAGAGGATAAGACACAAGGAATCCTCTCTTGCCCCAACCTGTTTATCTCAGATTCTGGGTAGGACCTAGAAACCCAGTCGCATGGTGCTGCAGTGTGTAGCAGCAGCTCGGTGCTGGCCAGAAGAAATGTCAGTGGTCATCTTGGCAACTTCATTCTCTAGAAATCTGGAATTCTAAAACTACTGACCAACTCATACATAACACCTGGAAATACAGCAAGTGTATTTTTTAATCTTCACCTGAGGATGTTTTTATTGATTTTAGGGAGAGAGAAAGGAAAGGAGAGAGAGAAACACTGATGTGAGAGAGAAACATTGATTGGTTGCTTCGCATACACACCCTGTGCATCAAACCCGAAATCTTTTGGTGTATGGACGACACTCCAACCAACTGAGCCACCTGGCCAGGGCTAACAAGTATTTTTTAAATGCATGGTTGAATTCAGAAGAAATTCGGGTAATTCCAAGAGGGCACTGCAGGCAGAGCTGTGAGCCAAAATAGGAATGAGTACTCCTGTTTCAGAAACTAAGACTCTTGGGTTTTAACAGTAATGCTGGGGCAGGAGACAAAACCTGAGGCCCATGCAAAGTAGGGAGTGGGAGGCCCCACATCAATTCAGGTCCCTCAAAGGCCTACACCCTAGAGAAAAGACAACAGAAAAAAGAAATCATCTCAGCCGCAAAAAGAGACAAGGAAGCTAGCCTATCTTGACATGGATTCTGGTTAGAAATTTTACAAAAGATTTTCTGTGAAAATTTGGAATCTTAAGCCTGCCCTCATATGGGATGGTCATTCTAATTTACTATCTGCAGGATCCAGGCAATCCCTACAAAAACATTTCCGTATCCATTCCTGGGCAAGTGCATACTCATACCCAAGTTATCATAATAACCTGAGTTAGTAGATAATGCTTGTTAGGAAGAAATGGTAACTGAAGAACACATAGTTTTATTTGTAGAGTGCTTATTTTATATATCTATAAGTCTTTACCTGCTTCCCACCTTGTACAAAATTAGTTCATCATGTAAGTGAGCGCCTCTCAAGCACCTCCTTTTATTTTCATTCTAAAACCTGAGGTAAAGAAAATGTCTCTGTCATTGAGAGTCTTGAATTTGGGTAAATCCAGCCAACTCAGTATGTTGGCTCTGTCCTGATGCTTTGACAGGGAGTAGTCCTGATTATACAGGGTGGGGCAAAAGTAGGTTTACAGTTTTGAGTAAGCAAAACAGAGTTTATTCTTGTATTATTATTTATCAATTTTTGTATTATATTCATATATTGTGTTATATGAACCACTGTAAACTTACTTTTGCCCCACCTTGTATAGACCAGGTTACAAGATATTCTAACAGGTGAGAAACTTTTTAGCATATAGGAACCTCAGTCCCTTCTTCAAGGCAACACAACTGAGTGCTTAAAATGAGCATTGCTTCAACACCCATAGTGAAATAAGGCCAGTTTTATCTTCCCAGAAATGTAGCTATTCAGATCACCCAACTTTTCCATGACCTTTCCCTTCAATATCTTGACCTGGCTCTGGATCCCCATTTCCTTCTCTTAACTTTCCACACCCTGGATGCTAACTTGAAATCTCAGCTCAAACCAGATCATTCTAGTCATCACTACTCACCCTGTGGGGTAGTTGATCCTGCACAAATTCATTAAGTTGTCTGCTAAAACCCCTTCCTTACATGGTTCTGGCTGAGAGTTGGCCGAAAGAGGAACTAGCATGGGATTTGGGGGACAGAAGTGAAGCAGCATCTGTTGCTTGCTGAAGGTCAGGATTAGATGCAGTGACTGAAAATCGCCCCAGTGCCAATGGGTTCCAGCTCGTCCTCACTCCCCCCCCTCCCCCCCCCCATGTCTAGCTCTTCTCCCTGACTTTTGATCCTGTTGACAAGGACAGCTCCAGGTCTCTCCCAGACACTTGCCAGCAGACTCATGGAGGCACAGCTGCCCACAGACCTCTGGGACCTTCTCCTTTGCTAAGTCCCATTTTGGAAGCCAGACACACTTGATGTCTCATGCAGACAGGATATTGACTATTTCTCTGATTCTCCAACTTCCTCCTAGACCTTCACCTCTCCATATCCTCCCACAGTTGAGTTAGGTGTACTTCCTATAATAAGTCCTTTATCCCATGATGAATAGTGGTTTTGTTTCCCCTATTAAACCCTTACTGATTCTCCCTGTTATCTGGTACCCAAGGTGCCTATAATATAGAACTGGGTGATAAATACTTGAAATATTAGGATTTAACCTGAGCATCTTTTTCCTGGACAATCGAAGTGAAGAAATCAGACAGAAAAGTGATGAAATCAGACAGAAAGATGGACGGCACTTTGTAGACTACAGTCTGTAAAGTTCCATATTAGCTGATTAGTGGATTTTACTGGTTCAAAACACCATTTTCATGTTCTGCTGCTTCTGTCCCACTCCTCTTACCATTTAATGCTCAGATAGATTCACAGGCTCCAGGCCAAGACGGAATGCCAAGCAGTCTCTCTCTCACTGTTGCCTTCTACGCCCCCCACCCCCATTTGTATGCTTTGCATTCCTTTCTCTCCCATGCACGGGGCCAGAAATCACAGCACTCTGCAAGCTCTGAAAAGAGCTAGTTTTGAGTTGTCGTTTTTTGAAGGTGCCTCTGGTGTTGCAGAGGGCACATCAGCTAAAAAACTGGTAACCTTCATCTTAGCACACATTCCTCACTCAGCTAGTACACTCTGGCAATTCCCATCTAGACTTTTTTGCAGAACAATTTTGTAGCCTTCCCATTTATTACACATTTAATTGCCTTTTAAATGGTGCAGCTGTTTTCAGCATGTTTGAGGCATATCAAAACAATCTTTCTTAGAACCCATTTCAGGCTCACTCCCTGCCCTGATTGCATTACTGTCGGCCCAAACTTAATCGAAATTTTACTTCTGGCACACTGTTGGTGGGAATGCAGACTTGTGTAGCCACTGTGGAAAACAGTATGGAGGTTCCTCAAAAAATTAAAAATGGAGCTGCCTTTTGACCCAGTGATCCCACTTCCAGGAATATATCCTAAGAATCCTGAAACATTAATCAGAAAGAATATATGCATCTCCTATGTTCATAGCAGCACAATTAACAATAGCTGAGATCTGGAAACAGCCCAAGGGCCCATCAGTAGATGAGTGGATAAAAAAGCTGTGGGACATTTACACCATGGAATACTATGCAGCTATAAAGAAGAATCCCATACCCTTTGGGACAGTATGGATGGACCTGGAGAGTATTATGCTAAGTGAAATAAGCCAGGCAGAGAAAAACAAACATCACATGATCTCACTTATATGTGGAATCTAAAGAACTTAATAAACTGATGAACAGAATAGATTCAGTGACATGGAAGCGTGGATCAGACTGACGAATCTCAGAGGGAACTGGAGGGGATGTGGAGGGGGAGAGAGTAACCAAAGAACTTATATGCATCTATGCACAACCCAAGGACACAGACAATGGTGAGGAGAGGGACTGGGGAGGGGGGTGGGGCAGGATGGAATGGGTCACTGGGGAGAAAAAGGGACATTGGTAATATTTTGAAAAATAAAACAAAAATTTTACTTCCGGATTATGAAGAATATGCCCACTCCTTCCCGCTTCCCTTTCAACCTCCATTCTTTCTTCTGTTTGAACTTAAATTTAGTTTTATTTTCTCACTCTTACATCCACAGCCTTTGGTTTGCATTTCTCTTCCTGCTGAAATAATTCTTTGAATGATTTTCATAAGCAGTTTTTGTATGTTGAATCTTCTGGGGCTTAGTATTGAGAATATCTTTATTTTATCCTCATATTTAAATGACTAGTGAGATACAAAATTTTGGATTGAAATTCTCTTTTTTTAATACCTCAAAAATATTATCAATTTTGTTATACCCCAAATTTTTGAAAATTCTGATGTCAATCCTCTTCATTTTCCTTTAAAGATGATCTGCTTTTTTCTCTCCAAAAGATTTTAGAGTTTTCCCTTTGCCTTTTATGTTGTTGTTTTAGGGGTGTGTGTGTGTGTGTGTGTGTGTGTGTGTGTGTGTGTGTGTGTATTTAAACCTCTCCTGCCTAATCCATTGTGAGCATTTTCAGTCTGAGTTATCAACGTACTCTTTATCAGCTTTCTGTTTCTATGTGATAAACGCACCAAAAGGTAGTTTCTTAAAACATAAACTTTTATTAACTTTTGTATTTTATAGGTTGGCAAATTGGGCTGGGTTTTGCTGGTGTTTCCTCTGTAGTCAGCAGCTAATCAGCTAAGTGCTTCGGCTTTTGGGCCTTAGCTGAAAAAATAGGTCAACTGGGCCATATGTTTCCCATCATCCAACTGGCTAGCTTGGGCTTGTTTATATGGTAGCTCAGCCTTCTAAAAGCAACAAAAGACAGCCAGTCCCAATGTGCAGCACTTTTAAATTCTTTATTTGCATCAATTGTTTCATGTCCCATTGGCTAAAACGAGTCAGTTGGCCAAGTCTAGAATCAATGAGGAGGGGGCCACCAAAGATCATGGCTAGCAAGAGATGGAACAAGTTGGGAGCATTACTGTCAAATCTACCACGTCTTCCTTTAATTCTGGAAAAAATTTTGATTGCTATTTTCAAGTACTTTCTCCACTACACTTATTTTTACTCTCTTCTGAGATTCCTAACTTACAGATGTTAACTTCTATTTTTATCTTTTACCTCTCTCAACTTTTATAGTTTCAACAGTTTTAATGTGTCTTAGAATCTTCTGGGAGAGTTCTTAACTTAATCTTTCATTTTATTTGTTCATTTCATGGCTATATCCATTCTATTATCCAAATGAATCACTGAGTTCCTTATTTTAACAATTAAAATTTCATTCCTAGCATCTTCAGTCAGGTTTCCTTTGACCGTTCCTTCTTCATGTTTCCAAAATTCTCTCTCATCCTATTGAGGGTGTTTCCTATGCTAATTTCAAATCTGATTTTGTATGGTTTATTAAGTCTGAATCCTTTGGTATACAATTTCCCTTTGTTGCTTTTCTTTGAGAGTGTAGATGTGTTGTCGCCTTTTCTGTATGACTCATATTACCCTGGGAGTATCAGCTGCCTTGGCTGATGGATATCTGGAAGAAAGGGGAAAAGCTAAGGTCCTTGCTTGTGCCTCTTCTGCTGAGTTTAGGGAACAGACAGTGTGTGAAAATCATACCTATGGGCTCCCTATTCTCTGTTTACTCCCAAACTCCCCCAAAATCAACACTGCCCCTGGAGGCAACTTCTAGTTTTCGAAATAACAGCTAACGTTTCTTGAGCACTTAGTATGTATTAGCCCAGGTTTAAGTACTTTTACATGTATTGCATCTTTTAAATCATCCTAAGAGTTGTGTAGTATTATGTCCATTTTAAAGATGAGAAGACAAAGACAGATATGACTGAGAGCAGAAGTAAGTAACCTTCCCAAAGTCACAAAGCAGTATGTGGTGGAGGCAGGATTAAAATCTGGGCCATTGATTTTAGAACCCGTGCTCTTAATTTTTATACTATGGGCTGTAGAGGCTTGAGAAAGAGGGAGCCTCCGGAACAAGGCCTTCTGTTACCCTGATTTATTATCTGCTCTCCACCCAGGGTTCTTCCCTGATGTTACACTGAAGCTTCTAGCTGGTGCTGGGCCAGCAAGTCTGTTTTTCTGCCTGGGAAGCAATTTTCTGCCCCTAGCAATGCAAAAATGAGCAGGATGCAACTGGAAAACTTTTCTGTCATCTGTTTCCAATGTTGGCACCAGATCCTCTATCCCTCTTCACACTCACTCCCCCTGCCCCTCACACACACACACACACACACACACACACACACACACACGGACCCAATCACATTCTGCCTCCCCAGGATCTTTTCACTTTTTTCCCCATGTTATTTAGATGTATCAAACTTGTTTATGTGACATCTTTGGGGATGGTTCAAGGGTTGCAGCCAGCATCTCATATTAGGTCATAGTAGGCAGGAAACATCTGTATATGTAACTTCCGCAGTAATGTATTCACTAACCCGAGCCCCAAAAAACATCTAATGTCATGAGTGCCAGCCTCTGTTCTTCACCGAATATTTTCTTCCAGCTCATATTCAGCCTCCAAAATCAACACAGAAGTTCTATTCTTATATTAATCTTTAAAACCTTTTCATCTCCTGCAGAAATGGATCTCGGTATGCACTTGCATACATATAAACACACAGCTTCAGGGCAAACCTTAACTTTATAACAGTTCGTGTCCTTCCTACCACCGCCTCAGATAACTGACTTTCTCAGTCTTGGTACTGGTGTTTAACTCCTGATGCTTTGAGCATTTTTAACATTGTTCTTGAATAATGCAGGCATTGAGCTCTCGCTCTCTCTAGCCACATTTAAAGGGTGCTGAGCTTCATACTAACTACAGTCCTACATATGTCTACGACTGCACCTCTTGACCCAGGCTAGGCCTGCTGGTCCTACTCTTGTTCCTCACCTGAATTATATCCATCCTTCACAGCTTTGTTCAAATGTTTCTACCTCTAGGAAGCCTTCCCTCCTTGCTCAGCTCAAAGTGATCTCCCTTCATGTGCATAGCAAAGAGGTTGTAAAGGCCATACACATAGGGCTTGCTTTCCTTCTCTAAGAGTGTCTGCATTTTGGTTCTCCAAACCATCCAGTAGGCAGTCCACAGTTCCTCACAAGGCTAACCACAGAGATCAGAGGCAAAAGCATTTGAGTTCTGACCTTCCCCTTACTCTCACATCCGCCTTCCTTCTCCAGTTTATTCCAGCATGCACACATCGTTAAGATTGCATTGTGAATATAATTATGAATATGAGTTTTATTTTGGATGCCAAACCTGATTCTTGTACCACTTAGTTTCATGACTTTAAACCAGTCACTTTACTCACCTGATCCTTATTTTCCTCATCTACACAAAGAGGAGGCTGCTCTAGGTGATTTGTGAGGCTCAGGCTATGATTCAGGTTGAAGTTTCCATTAAGTCAGGGACCTCATGTCCTGATTTTGTTTATTTTGTTTGTTTGTTTGTTTGTATGTGTTTTTTGTTATCCTCACCGAGGATATTTTTTCCATTGATTTTTAGAGAGAGTGGAAGGGAGTGAAGAGAGAGAGAGGGGGGGGAGAGAAACATAGATGTGAGAGACACACATCAAATGGTTGCCTCCCACAAGCGCCCAGACGGGGTCCCTTGATAGGGAACCAAACCCACCACCCTTTGATGCACGGGCCAATGCTCTACCCACTGAACTACGCCCGCCAAGATTTGTTTGTTATTTTTGTTGTTTATTTGGGGGTTTTTTGGGGGGAGAGGGGGTTGGTTCCTACAGTGCTGTGAGCAAATATTGGTGTTTAATGCTGTTAGATTCATCAAGAAATCAATGATTATCTTAAGTGCCTTTGTAATCCTAATTCTTCAGTAAGTGGGCCCTAATCTAGAGGATTGCCATCATGGGCCTGTTTTCAGAAACGATATCTGAAAAACAGTGGTTACATTGATGAGCTGGTCCTATTTTTTCAAGGAGTCTATGTTTCTCATATCAGTCCTGTGCAGAGAAGCTTCCCTGAGAAAATGTCCTCTAGGGAGCGATAGATAAA
This sequence comes from Miniopterus natalensis, assembly GCF_054644295.1. Lineage (NCBI taxonomy): Eukaryota > Metazoa > Chordata > Mammalia > Chiroptera > Miniopteridae > Miniopterus > Miniopterus natalensis. Next base: position 69,862,566 of record NC_142081.1, on the reverse strand, counting down.
TTGAGTGTGCTCCAAGTTGCCAAGTTGCACGGTCCCACACCTATGTTACACAATTCCCATTTTTCTAAAAATTGAAATCAAGACTCTAGGGAAAACCAATTCCATGCAGGGTGTTTTGTTTTCTGGCAGAGGCCTCTCTGAGAGTCACCACGTGTTTAGGATGTGGTCTGAGGGTGATGGCAGAGAGAGAAACTGGCTCCTTCCTGAGGTGGAAGCCAGTTCCAGAAGACTGCCTCTCACCAAAGATGGCAGAGAACGGAAGGGGCTGGCTTCAAATGAAGGAGCCCCAACTCCCTTGGAGATTTCTGAGAATACAAGGAGCAGACAGTCATCTAGAGTCAACCCAAAAAGAGGAGGCTGGAGTCCCTAGGACACCCCAAGCAGTAACCGTGACTCTTCCCCCAACCTGGCTTTTCTAAGAGAGCTTAACCACCAAAATCTTCACAGCTCATTCCCCACACGGGCACATTGTGGATGGGCTAGCTCTCTGCTGTCACATCAGTTAAAACCCAGCCAAGCAACGGGAATTCTCTGTATTTTGTTCTATTGTTAGAATCCAATTACCATCTGGTGGTATGCTATAAGGAAGTGCTATACTTCTGCGTCAGCAAACACAAAATGTAGCAGTTTGGTGAGCAAGCTGGGAGTTTTTAGAGCTTAGAGCCAAAGGTAGAGAAATGATTTTCTTTCTTCCCAAAGAATCGCATACCCATTGGATTCCCCTGGCTTCAGGGTATAGCTGAATTTGGCCTTATAAAAACAAAGACTTTATTCTACCATCATGCTGATCTTTAAGATGGGAAACCCATTGCCCAGGCCCAAACCCATGTATTGTGGTTTGTTTTCTTTACTGTGCTTACTTTTCTCCATCCATCCTGAACACAGCTCCCACAGCCACTAGTCTTTCCTCATGAGGTATGAAGCTGCTACTTCTTCCAGAACTGCTATCTTGAAGCAAGACTGAACAGCCACTGACCCTGATGCTCACCCCTCTTCAGTTCCCTTGACTTAGGTCCCCCTAGTAAGGGAACCCATGGGCTGCTTCATGGTAAGTGGTTTGATGGATGTGAAATAGTTTGATGCATTTTTGATGGATATAAATAATCTGGTAGATGTTCAGCCCAAAGCTTTTCTCGGCCAACTCCTCGAGTGATTTGTTCTACCAAAGTTGGAAAAGAAGTTATGCCTAGAACTTCTCTTATACAATCTGAAACTTCCTTGGATGCTTAAAGGAATTAGAATAAAGGGAAATATTGCTGGAGTGATGGTAGAGGAGTAGCTAGCAGAGAAAGCAGGAGCAGAGTGTTTTCAACTAAGGGACAGCACACATTTATCTCAGATCTTCTAGATGCCCTTGAATTAAAAGATTTCATTTCTGCTCCTTTCAGCCATTGAAATTCCTAACTTGACTCTTTTTGATTCACTCCATTCTGTCTGTCTTTTCCTTCCTGCAAACATGCAAGACATTGCAGATGGAAAGGCACTGAAGGTCAGGAATCAGGCACAAGGGTCCTTAAATCGTATACTCCGTGGACCACCTCCAAGCCCATGCTGTCCCTCAGAGAATTCCTTTGTCTAGACTAGAGACAGACCAAGGACCTGAAACAAAGGGTTACCATCTTCCTTTCCCCATAAACCTACCCCCAAATCTCAGCGCCTTAATCTTACATCTGCACAGGAACAAGAAGCAAAGGCATGCAGGAGGGAGAGAGCACAGGCCTTTCATCCCAGTGTCTGGAGCAGGGATGGTAGGAGCCACCCACAGAGGTGACCTAGACCTGGGCAGCAGTCTTAGGTCATCTGATTTTACCTTTGACTTTGTGAATCATCCTTGAAAGCTCTTGGGTTTTTTTGTTTTTACTTATAGTCAAAATAGTCTTATCTAATGTAGCCAGAAATCACAGGAAACCAAAACATAGTTTAAAAGAATTTTAAATTTCAGGCTCTCTTCTACCTGAAGGTTTAGGCTGGTCCAAGCAAAACTAGGTAAAGTTTTTCCTTGGAACCCTCAATGTTCTTGTTGTTGTTCTTGTCCACTTTTCCAAATCACTGCCTTTTTTTTTTTTTTATGCAGAGGGTCTTCTGCTACATATTCTTCTGATGTTAAATCTTGCTCCCAGAAAATATTATCAACCAATGCTGGTGTGTTTTATAATCAGTGGTGTCATAGCCAGTGCAATACAATATTAAGCATGGACTGTGTGTGCATTAAGAATATTACAGAGTATCTCATTTAATCATCATGAAATTCTAAAAGGTTGGTAATATTCCTATTTAAGAGATTTCAGAAGTGAGAGCAGTAAACATTAATGGAATTGTTCAAGTCTTATGTCTGGTGAACAACAAAACTGAAATTTGAACTCAGGTCTCTCAATTCCATATTCCATGCTGTTTCAAAACAGCACACTGTGGTCTCAAAAACAAATAGCACCTGCCCCCATGCAGAGAGTCAGCTCAAAATGAACAATAGGATTACAGAGACTTTTCTGCTGCAAATACACACAAAGGCAGCTGCAGGGTTGAGCAGCACAATGCAGAAGCGAAAGTTCGTGCCTGCCATTGGCATGCTGAAGGCAGACAGCGAAAGTGAGAGGAAGGCAGCGTGGTTGTCACAACGTGCAGCGGGGGAAACGCCCTTCTAAGAATTTGTAACAAGCATAGCAAATCTCTCTTACCTGAGGAGTTGTGCATAGAATGCCTTGAGAAGGGAATATTCTGAGTTCTTTGCAGCATAAATTTTAAAAGGGCAAATATTAATATTAATCCATAATGATAGAGAAGTGGGACATGGACAGATTACCAGGATATGCCTAGTAAGGAGCTACTGCCAGCTCTATGAGGGAGGAATTGGTGACAGATAAGCTCAGAATTGCTGAAATGCTCATTTGAGGAATTGAGTAAGTCCGTTTAAGAGTATCCATTTTGATATTTTGTTTTTAAAAAGCTCTCTTGGTTATAAGTATATTTTAAGAAGCCCAATACAATCGTGTTAGTGCCATGTACACGTGTCCCCAGAGGAGTTTCCGAACCAGTTGTTCTCTGTGCTGATGCTCAAGTGAGGACAGTTATCCCAGCCTGACTGCTCCCACACACCTCTGAGAGGAGGCCATTAGGAGCTGGCACTGGGAAAGGACATTTGCATGATTGTTGCTCTAAATTGAGCCTATGTTAAAAGAAGAATGATGACCAGTTCTCCTGCTCTTGACAGGGATAATGCGAGGACAGAAGGAATGATACATTTGCCTTTCCAGTTAGTCAAGATCCTTCCTTTACAGTCAACCTACGGGTCATATTTATTTTCGGGGGGGGGGGGGGAAGATTGTATAAATATTATGTAGGTCACCCAAGTTAAATGAATTGGGCAATAAAGGATTTGGTAAACACCTTTTTCTGCTGGGCTTTGTACTAGGTGCTGGTTTTATTAAAGACTAATTGGGCATTTAGTTGGCTGGGGAATGGTAATTGCTCTGAAATGTAAGCTGTTTTGAATAATAGCTATCAGTTTAATAAGGATTTACTCTGCAGATTTAATGGGCGCAGAGGGAAAGGGTTTCAGAAAAAGACTTGAGCTTATAGGGCTCATACCATTCCACTAGGCAATGTTTTCCCAGGAGTCCCTGGAAATGAATACTGCTTTTCCCTGTGGAATAATAAGGCCTGGGCTTGTTATTAACCAGGAAGGAATAAAATGTTCTAAAAACCCAACAATTGGTTAATCTGATCTTTCCAGGATGGAGTTAGCATAACATCTGCTCCTCAGACTTAACAATGGGAGAAAGCCTATAGTTTTCAAGGAAACAAAGCTAAATCAAGTATAAATTTTGCATAGAGAAGAAGGGATATTTTTGTTTATACTTTACTCTCATCTGTATTTCTTGTAAATTCATCACTAGATATATAGGCTTACTCAGATTCAGAGTCACTATTTTGCCAATGATTTTATCTATTTCTATCAGAAGGCAAATAATTCCTGCTCATCTCCCTTTCCGTGATGGTAGCAGCCATTGATCATCAGTATCCAGATTCACTAATCCGCCAGAGCTTGCAGAGGTGATATTCTGATTCTCTCATTCCTTTGCTATTTATTAGGTGGAATACTTGCATAAAGAAAAATTTTCCCCACAGCAGCTACTTAGTTACTCTGAGGTACCCTGAGTTCATAGAAGAAAGGCAGGATTCAAACTCCAGAAGTCACAATGAAAATATTGATTAATTCAGCTTTGCACCCACACTGGGCACACACGCAGTGAAAACACAGACACATAATCTCCTGCATGATCAAAAATGCCACAAGCAAGCTTAAAATACAAATAATAAACTGGATAGTTATGATGCATATCACAAAGGGTTAATCTCCCTAATACGTAAAAAACTAGAAACTAGAATCAAACAATAGAAAAAAGAGCAGATCACATGCAAAGAGAGTTTACAGAAAGAGAAATATAAATAAAATGTCATATTTAAGAATTGAAATGAGCCTGGCTGGCATGGCTCAGCGGATGAGCATCGACCTATGATCTAGAAGATCGTGGTTCGATTCCCTAGGGCACATGCCCAGTCAGGGGCGTGCAGGAGACAGCCAATCAATGATTCTCTCATCATTGATGTTTCTATCTCTTTCTCCCTCTCCCTTCCTCTCTCTGAAATCAATAAAGATATATTTAAAAAATAAAAAAATAATTGAAATTATGTCCAACCTCATTTACAACAAAAACAAAATTAAAAATACAGAGAAACACAATTTTTCACCTATCAGGTGAGCAAATATAAAGAAATTTTAATAACACACTCTCTTGGCAGGGCTGTGGAGAAACAGGCACTCACTTATTACTGGTGAGAATATAAATTTACTCTCTCCTACAGAGAAGAAATTTGCCAATTTCTATCAAAATTACAAATGCATATGTCCTTTGTCCCAGCATTTCATATGCAAAATTACATACATAAGTATGAGTTGTCACTGCAGCATAGTTTGTAAAAACAAAAGATTGGAAGCAACCCTAAAGACCACTACTGTCAGCGGTGGACTAGGCAAATAAATTGTTGCCCCTCCACATGATGGAATATTATATAGCTATAAAAACAGAGACGTTCTCTCTCTACTATTATGGAAAGATCTGTAGAATGTTGAGAAAAGCAGTAGGAACAGAGTGGTAAGAGCATTATGCCATTGTGCAGGCAACCAGAGGTTCTGTAAGAATTTAAAAGCAATTTAAAATGGACTAAAAATTGGCTCACGTTTTTTTAATAACCATGTGTCAATAATTCTAAACAATGTAAGTCAACAGTCCTTCCTCCAAAACTCTTTTACTGGTCTAAGTTCTAGACAATTGCTGATGTTTCTGTTAAGCCCCAGTGGTTCACTGCCATTGTCCTGCCCTGGGCAGGCCACTGGTACACAACAGTATATAACAGGTTATCTTTTGGGTAAAAAGGTGGGAAAATAAGAATATATATTGATGTCTGCTTGAATTTGAAGAAAGATATACTGATGAATGTAAATAAACAATTAATAATAGTGGTGCCATTGGTGGTACAAATCTGAGCAAATGGAGAACAGAGGCTGGAGAGAGACATTTTACTGTATACACACACATGTGCACACATGCACACATCTGCTAATACATGTATACATCTGCATGTGATTTTTGAACCATGTAAATGTATTCCTTATTGAAAGTAAATGAAAACAATATGAAAAAAGAAATGAGACAAATATGGGGAACCCCCCCCTTCCAATAATATGTTTCGGGGAAGGCTTACCAATTTCTTACATTTTTTTATAAATTTGAAATTTTTCTCATATCTTACAAAAGGGAGAAATAAAAATACATGAACTTTAACATCTGCACATAAGGGTTTCTAAAAGTACTTCCGCCATCACATGTGTTCAGGCTTGGGAGAAAATTGCATGTGCTTTAGCTGAACTTTATCATTAAAGATTCTGATGATTCTGAATAGAGTATCTATTTGCCTCATTTGTCTCAGTTCCAGTCAAACTACATGCTGCATAATGCATCAAAGTTATATTTATTTATAGCCTATTAGTCACACAAGCTCTTTACAAAGATGCTGGAAGAACTTTTCTGAAAATTGGGAAATAGATTTTATGGCCCAATTTTCATTCCCTCCATATATGCCTATAACAGTGGGATATTCCAAGCTCATTTTCAACAATTGTGACTCTTAATGCTCTAGTTCTAAGAAATCAGAGTCCAAATGGTCATATTTTACATAAAAATCTGTGAGGAAAAAAGATTGGAGCAACCTCCAACTAGAGACCAGGAGTCCTCCTAGGGTTTCTGTCTTTGGATCTATCATTTATATTCTAGGGGAGAAAAGACTGAGGAACATGAAATGGCTGATTAATAACACTGGAAACTGCTGTAAATAAACAGTGTCAAGAAAAAAGACCAAATCAAAGCAAGTTATAGAAACAATCACCTAAGTCACTTCCCTCTTTCCTCTCTAAAATATAGAGTGGAGAGTAGCCCCAAATGTTTCAGAATGAGAGATGATCACAGGACACTGCAGATGGTAGGATTGACAGTCCCTCAACCCCCATCAGTTCTTGCCTCCTGAATTTCAGGTGGGAGAGAGTCATGCCTGAGCCTGTTTTGGTTCAGAGGAGGTAGAGGGAATTTAAAGGAGAGAAAGCGGCCTTGCTAAGGTTCTAGAGGGCCAGAGGCCAGAAGGATGCCTGTGCTAATCCCATCCAATAATTTATTTCCAAATTTAAGATATTGTATTTTTCATCTCTAGAAGTTCCATTTGATTCTTTTTTTATATATTATCTTCCATGTTTCTCCTTGTTATTTACAGGTTTTCCTTAAAATCCTTGCGGATATCAAAGTCAAAGGCCTTGTCTGCTTATTCAACCATCTCTATTGTTTCTGGGTCTGTTAGTATTGACTGATCCTTCTACTGGTCATGTGTCACATGCCCCTGCGGCTTTGACTAGCTAATAACTTAACTGGATGCTGAACATTGTTACGTTTATGCAGTGGAGTGCTGCATTGGCTGCATTCCTTTAAAGCATGCCCTTTTCTGGCAGACAGTTAAGTAAAATTGTTGTTCACGGATGATATGATCATATATAGAAAATACTAAGGAAGCTATAAAAAGGCTACAAGAACTACTAAATTAGTTTAGCAAGTTTACAGGATACAATAAAATATAAAAAACAAATTACTCCCGCCAATATTAGATGCAGCTTATTTTGTGTAATGGCTATAATCAGAACTCATATAGAAGTAAAATTATTTAGATAGTTTTCATGTTGTTTGATGGAATGCACAGTACACAAAATATACAGTAAATATTCCAACTGAAAATTAAGCTAAGAAGATGCTCTCATTCAACATGAGGTGTTGAAAATTAGTTGTAAATCAAACTTCAAGAAAAAGTTATCTGTGGAAATCATGTTTCTCTTAAAAAAAGGTAAAAATTAAACCTCTATCCCCCAACATGGTTACATTGTGGACAAATATTTGAGTTCTTGAGGACAAACATTTATTAAAATCTACTTTCTGCACTAAAAATGCTATATTAAATCAATTGAGAACCATTTTTGCTTGGTTTCCTAAAACTTTAATTTATTAATTCATTCAACCAATATTTGTTGATGCCATTTGTGTGCAAGAATATATATTATTAATAAGGGCTAGGAGGAAAGATAAATAAATTAGACACCATTCTGGCCCTGAAGCTTATAAATGAAAGAGCAGATGAATAAGTATAAAAGCAAACTTTAGTATAGGATTACAGTTATTCTCATCATTTCTGCTACCTTTCAGATCTCATCCCATACTGTGCTTTAGCATGGCTCTGTGTACTTCCTTCAGCCAGGTCACCCGCATTCTCAGAAACACATTTACCCTGCTGACTTCAGCCGTGAGGGAGCCCTCTACTCAGGGCAGTAAGACTGGGGCAAGGAAAGGACAGCAAGTGGGGGTGGGGAAGAAGATTAATTTTATTAAAGAACACAATCCTCAAGGTCTAGAGAGATATATGCATGTGTGCATATATACACACATATGTTCACACACACACATATAATCAAGGCCATATTTATGTGTGTGTTTTTCTTTCTTTCTTTTTTCTATTCCCCCATTTCCCTTTAAAGCCAGGAGGAAAATATGAAACATGTTTGTGATTTTGTTGTTGTTTGGGGGACTGTTTGTTCAGCCAAATCTCTATCTCCTCTGTGTTCATTCCTACCTCCTGGCAGGGGGCCTCTGCAGCTCATACATCCAGATCCCTTTCTACAGTGTTACTTGACCATCGGACTCAAGTAACATCAGGTAGCTTCTGCCTCCCAAGAATTTGGAATTGGTGCACAAAGGCCATTATCGGCTCTCTGTTGGGGACTTTTAAAGCTAGGGCTGGAGGGGCCATACCTCACCTGAGTTCAAATGGAGCAGAGAAAGGTGGTAGCAAAGAGGGGGAAGAAAGGAGCATTTGCCCAGAGGCATGTGGAGGTGAGAGACTAAGAGAGGCCGAGATGGCAGCTGCCTGGCCACGTGATCCTGTTTTGGATCCTTTGAGAGCCCTGGGGGCTACACTTCCAGCCCATGGGTTCTGTAGCTACCACTTAATCTTTCCAACAACACTTCATTTTTAAAAATTTCAATTAGTTGATTTGGTTTCTGTTTCCCACAATCAAACATTCTCTAAGATGTAATAGTTCACTGTTCTGGCTAATGTGATTTCAGGTAATTTCTACTGTATCCCAATGGCTGGCTAATCAGTCTGAGAACTCAGGCTTAAACACAAGGTGAAGGCCAGAGAAAATGCGAGTAAGGAGAATTTAGCTGGTATCTGTGCAGATCAAAACCTGTCCCAGGACGTTATGGACTGCATGTTTGTGTCCCCCCAAAATTTATATGTTGAAACCCTAACTTTCAGTGGGATGGTATTAGAAGGTGGGGTCTTTGGGAGATGCGAAGTTTCGATCAGGTCAGGAAGGTCAAGTCCCCATGATGGGACTAGTGTCCCAACACAAGATAGAGACTAGAGCTTATGTCTCCTCACTTGAAGACATATCTGCAAACCAGGGAGAGAGCACTTACGAAGAGCCCAACCACGCTGGCACCCTGACCTCGGATTTCCAGCCTCTAGAACTGTGAGTTATAAATGTTTGTTGTTTAAGACACCCAGTCTATGGTAATTTGTTCCAGCAGCCCAAGCTGACTAAAACACAAAATGTCATGTCCATGTCCTTGGAAGGTCACCCCGCCCCCACCCCAGGCACCTGAGCTCTCCCAGGGCTGGGGGGGAAAGGTGAGGTTGGTTCAGCAGAGCTGTTGCTGTAGAGACACAGCCCCCAGCAGAGCCCAGCAGAAGCACACGGGCCCAGCCCAGGGAGGCCCGAGGGACAGCGGACCAAGGCGTAAGCAGGCGTGTCAGAGTCTGCGAGGATCCATTCCTCACAAGAAGCTGCGGGACTCCGGGAAAACTGAACTCCCGTGAGCCTCATGCATTACAATTTTACAAATGGGTAGGATCAAAATCAAATAATGGGGCATTTTTCTCGTGCTTAAAGTCAGCAATCTGTCTGGCTTTTCTGCAAAACACAAGGCAGGGTGTCTTTCTTACTATTTTAAACGCAAAACAGCCATATACCTGAAACCAAAATGCTGATTCACTTTCCTAAAGCAGAACTAAAACACCTGTGAGTAACAAATGCTCATGTTAGAATGGAAAATGCTTAACACATCATTCCCTCCTCACCAAACGACTAAGGTCGCTGACAAATGGGGGTTCTGTACGGATAGTGCCTGGGCTCTCAGTGCAGCCAGCTGTCCCACGGCGGCCACCACAGGGTTCTGTGCTCCACCAGCGCTGCTTGGAATGTCAGCCCGAGACTTCTCCTGCATGCCATTTTGCTAAACACAGTGTACTGATTTGGGGGTGGGGGGCAACATAATATAATTTTTTAAATGTAAACAGCCAAGATGTTTTAAGAAATAATGCATGTTTTGTGAATTTTGGGTTATCAAAGCCAAGAAAAAAACTTCTACTGGGAGACTGGTAAGGGGATAGAGAGGGTAAGACTGTATACATAAAAGCACTATTAGATGAAAGACTTCGCCTACACACTACCTCGTATCTAAAGAACATCGCCTGAGGCAGATGGAAGACGGAAGAGCAGAGGAGGCTCGCAAAGGTGGAGAATATTAATGGAAGAATAAGCGACCGTCTCTGGTATCTGATTAGTGATTCTCAATTTACAAAGCACTTCCAGGCACATTATCTCTTGATTGCCATAAAATTCCTGTGAGGCAGGAAGGATGTTTTTCTAATCTCCTTTTTTTATGAGGAAGCTGAGGCTCAGCCAGTCTAAGTGACAGACCCAAAGTCACATAGCTGGTGTCTGAGACAAGAACTCAGCCCTCTGACCCCAAGGCTCTTGGCATGCTTGGGAGTTCAGCCCCAAGCAGAGGCCCTCTTCCTGGCCCCACAGCAACAGGGATGCCCAATCGGCTTGATCAAGCAGGAAACCAGTACCTCCATCCATCTCTAGTCAATGGCCTTTGTCTGGCACATGGTACACAGCAGAACATGTCTGCTGGTCTCAAGTTCATAAAGAGATTTCTTTATCATAACTTGCCTGAAACAGCTAAGTTTCCTTATAAGCCCACAGACCTGGGCCAAGACAAAAATGTGAGAACCTACATGTCTGTCCCTTCCTCTCCATTGTTCCCTTGAGATTCCATGCCATCACCTTTCCAGAACCCCACTGCAAGGACCCCCCCCTCCTCTACCTTTCCCAGTGGGTCCCCCTCAATCCCTCTTTTTCCCTTCACAGAGGCACAGAATCATAGGTTTGGATGACACTGCAGGAAAACTGCCAGTCCAGATAGAGTAGGTTATGCTCTGCAAACAAATCAGCCCCAAACCTGTGGCTTAACACACAACACTGATTTCTCACTCTCACAACATGCCCAATGCAGGTCAGCAGAGGACCTCTGCAACCTGGAGTCACTCAGGCCTCGGGCTAACAGAGGCATCACCTCGACACTGCTTCCATGATGATTAAAGCAGTTGGAATCTGCTTGGAAGTGACACACATCACTTCTGCTCATGCCCCTTTGGCTAAAATCAATCACACACTGATGCTTACTTCAAAGAGATGGGAAGTGCAATCCTACTGTGTGCCTGGTGGGAGTAGCAGCACTTTGATGACCAGCCAATAACAACCAGAGTCCAATCCCCATGTAATGCTTGAATCTTCTAAGTAACAGCCCTACAAAAGGGTTCAACCTTTACCTGAACTTCTCTGGTAATAGAAAGCTCCTCATCTTATAAACAGATGACTTAATTTGAAGGGAGCTCTATTTGTTAGAAACACAAATTCTTTTAAAATAACCAAAATTAGCCTCCTTATAACTTTTGTTCCTTAGTATTTTCTCTTACTTCAGGACTTTAGGCTAAATCATTAATTTGTTAAATAAATAAAAGATCTTTAAACACTTTATTAGAACTATTATGCTAATTTATTTACTCATTTAACCATGTTAGATCCCTGTCCTTCAAGAGACCTTGGGTGTAAGGCAAGTAACCAAGACTGCAGCATTACCTTGTGGGCATGGGATATGGCATATAAAATCCCTTAAAGTCATTGGGGGAAAAGTCAGGGGTCTCAAAATTGAGGGAGGTGGATTAAAAGGAGGCTGTGGAGAAAGCTTTCTGGAGAAAGGCAGTAGATTTTAGCACAACAAGGGAGGGGTCAGCCTGGAAGATGAGCCTTTACCAGGGAAAGGAAACAATTTGTATTAGGTAACCTAGTTAAAAAACTGCATGATGCATTCAGGAAATTATAAGGATGACAGATTCAGGATGTCTTTGGAGAGGGAGTTGGCATGTGGTGGACATCAAATCATGGAAATCCCTGGAGCTAAGCTAAGAAGTATGAAATCATGAAAAGTTATTGAAGAATTTTAAGCATAAAATTGGCATGAGCTGATTCACATTTTAGCAGCATTATCCTGGCCGCAGGGGGCAGTGTGGAGCACAGGAGCATAAGTCAGAGAGTTAATGCAGTGATCCTGGAGGAGCTGATGAGGCCAGAGCTATGACACTAATCCTGCAAAGAAAGGGGCAGATTTGAGAGGACAACATGAGATGGGCAGCACTTGGTAGTTAATTCCAAAAGGTGAGGCACGATGTTGTGGAGTCTAGGATGCCCCTTAAAGAAGCTGGCTTGGGCAATCAGGTGGTATAATTCACTGCAGTAGAGACACTCAAGGAAATTGGTAGGGGAAAGTTTTTGTTGAGTCTAGTTTTGGTCAGATTGAGTTGAAGTTGCATGTGTGACTTAGTGATGATGCATTAGGCGGTATCTATCAAGGGAAGTTTAGCCAGGGATCAGTTATTTAAGCAATGTGTGTAGCTGACATGCAAATCATAATTTTTTACATATGAAGGAGAATGAAAATACATTAATTTACCACTTGAACCTATCCCTTTCCAGTGGCCAGACCCATATCTACTGACCATAGTGACTTCTTAGATTCAAGAAACCTGAAAAGCTGAATCTCAGTCAGTGCCTTGCTTCATAAGCATGGAATCAGACCACAAGGGATAGAGAATCATGAGAAATATTTCATTCAAGCATACACAGGTCTGATGAGCAATCCCTGTTCCACAGTGGAAAGCACCTCTGGGGTAATTCAAACATTCATGTCACCTACATCTAGTTTTCTTCTCCCCTGCATGTGCTTAACAAACTCAGCCATATACTTACTTTTTTCTCTCCCACAGGATGACTATATTCTTTTTTGAGCAGCACTTTTTTTTTCTATTTAATTACATAAATTGAAAAGGTTACAGCCTGAGACCAGCAAATGTTAACACCTGTTCCAGAGACCAAACCCGGTTTAATGTTTCTAGAGCTCAAGTGTTCTTGAAGACTACCCATCCCACATTCCCAGATTATTTCTTAAAGTATGGGAGCCAATTTGATTCATTACTTGTTTGGTTTTTCTAATTTCCATCTCAAAGGGAAACCTGAACTTTCGATCACAAACTATCTTGCTGTCACCCAGTGGAGTAATAAAAAATACATATGGTATTTGTTTTGGGTGGTTCTTGGCACAGAGCTCCTAAAACCCTCGGAATTTCCTTAGTGATGAGTGTAGGCTCATTTGTAATGAGCCTACTTTAAACACACCTGAGTTTATGTTAATGAGGTGACTTAGGGTGGTGGCCATAGATAGTTTCAGGATGGAGACTAGTCATCAAAAAGACTAAACGCAGTAATTTATTGAGAACTTTCGTCCCAACTCTAACCTCTCAGAAGGGGAGGGGAGCTAGAGAATGGGTTCTAAAAACTCTTGAACAAAGAGATTTAGAGAGCTTCAGGGTTAGTGAACACACTGATGTGCTGAGAGGGTGGCATGCCCAGAGAGGTCATGGAACCTCAGCACCCCTCATTCCCATTCCTTGTCCTTTGCATATTTTTCATTTGACTATTCCTGAGTTTTATCCTTCATAATAAACTGGGAAGCATTAAATATTTTCTTGAGTTCTGTAAGTCATTCTAGTGAATTATTGAACTTAAGGAGAGGGATCATGGATACCCCAAAATTTGTAGTCAGCCAAGCAGAAGTATAGGTAGCCTGGTCACCCCCTTTGCAGCTGTCTAAAGTAGGGGTAGTCTGGTGGGACTGAGTCTTTAACTTGTGGGGTCTGTGCTAAACCTGGATAGTTAGTGTCAAAATGGGATTGAATGGTTGGACACCCAGTTGGTGCCAGAGAATTGGAGAAATGGTGTGGAAAAACCCCCACACATTTATTGTCAGAAAAACCACCGTGAAGACCCCTTTGTGTGACAGAGAAAACAGAAAATCTTTACTGAGCTCAACAAATATCTCACCATAAAGAGTAAACCTTTATCATCAGCTGTTCATCATAAAGTAATCATCAGCAACTACTGGTTGTGTCTTTTGAAGATGCACTCAGTTGGAGCTAAGAGAGGCTGGTCAAACCCATGTGGACACAGTGATGCAACAAGGGCTGTGGTGGTGCTTCAGGGAGTCCTTGCACTCTGCTCTGAACCTACCTCTTGGCTGGTTTCTGCTTCTGGGCCCAATTACATCAGATTCAGGTGCTGTGCTTGAATTATCAGATTGGCCTTCATCCCAGCTTTGCCTAAGATCACCAACTTTCGGTTTTCCGTTGGCTGCAAACGCTGCAGCCCCATGATCAATCCCAACTCACCTCCACACCAGACCAAGCTCCTTGAATTCCCCAAGAATATAAGAATCTTCTCGTGTGGTAGAAAAGTATGGAAAGAGTTTATTTTAAGAGATATTGACAAATAGAAAACTTTTGATTATGATGACAAAGGTGAGGAAAAAAATCCCATGTCATATGAGACATTATTAGAGATCTTGGAGATGTTCAGCCTTCAGGAAAGAGAAAATTAAAGGGAAAATTCAACAGTGGTTTTCAAATATTTGAAGGACAATTGAGAGGAAAAAGATCAGAATGTGCATTTATTATTGGACAATTCAAAGAAGTGGATTTCTATTTAACATCAGAATTAACCAGAAATTCTGCCCTATTGGTTTGAGCACCCTCCCCCGCCCCATCACTGGATGTATTCAAATGTGAAGAAGATGTCTGAGCTTTTAGGGATGCCGTAGAAGGGGCTGTAGATTACCTCCAAGGGTCTTGCCCATTCTAGTTCTCTCATGAGGACTCAGAATACGAGGGTTACATTTCCAGTTATATAGTACTTATTCAAAATGGAAGGAAAGAAGAAAAAACACATTTTTAAAGTTTCAACAAATAAAATGAGTTTGGGAGTCAAATATCCAACTTGAGTAAAAAATTTGAACACTGCAGGGACATTTAAGATGTGCAGATATAATGAGTACAAGAATTCTTATAATTAAGTAGGCTGAGTGCCTTAGTGAAACTTGATGTGAATTTGTAGAATTGTGAACAGTGGAATGTGTAGCTACAAAAAGCAGTGATACAAGATGATCCAAGTTCAGTTTCTCCAGAAAGAGATCATCAGTCATGGAGAAGGAGTGGAATTGTGGAGTCCAGACTGTCCTGACCGTATTTGTTCCCTGAGGCAGAGCTCCCTTCAGGATGGCAGAGCAGGCTACACTTTCTTTCTAGGTTTGGTGCAGGAAGAAGTGGGAGGTTTATACCTCACCCCACCCCCAACAGAAAGAACCTCTTTGTCCTACTTAATAATGCCCAAAATAATTCCTCCAGGGTCATCCTTGGAGGAGCAGAGGAAAACGAAGAAGAAAGGACCAAGCCCAGAAATGCCAAGACAATTTCCCTGTTTCACGATGCTCAGACCTGGTCCCTTTGATGACAATGACCTTTTAGGAAGTTAGATGTGGGCTCGTTCATTGAGCTGTGCCCTAAATGGACAAACACTAGCAATGGCCTATTTCTAAACAATGTGGGTGTAATTGTAGATCATGAAACAGTACTGCCATCAAAAAACTTCTTCCTTGTTGCATGTTATGTCTCCTACTCCTTAAAAATTCATACATGAAATGGACATGCCTTCCCAGTGCGGCTGCTGCTCTCGAATCCCAATCCGCAGCGGCCTCTACCTCTGCTCTGATCCTGCTGTCCTTTGTTGTCTTGTGCCCTTGAAACAAGAACTGCTCAAGAGGAAATAATTTAGTTTCAGCGCCCTCTGCTGGTCCTGCAGAAAGGAAAGACACCTTAGACTAGTTCAGACGTTGCCAAATTTTTCAGTACCTCGAAGACATTTTATTAATATATTAACCCCAGGAACCTCCCATTTTGAAATGTATCTTTCAAGAGAACTCCATATATTAAGTAATTATTCATTTGCTTACCAATTTGCATCTATCAAAGCCATAGAAACTGCCATCAGAACTTGTGATTAACATGCAATGACCAAGTTTACTACACAAAGATTATTTCTAGTCAAACATAACAAATCACCGTTGCCTAGCTTTAAATCTTATTGTGGGTTAGTGTGCAATTTCTGTGAGGCTTTTTAACATACTAGAAATAACTTAAGGCCTGGCTCTTGCCTAGAGATCCAGGGACTCCAGGTTTGGAGCCACAGAGTTAGAATGTCTGGATATCTAAACAACAGGGACAGCCTGGCCAGGCGTGGCTCAGTGGTTGAGCATTGACCTAGGATCCAGGTCATCGGGGTTCGATTCCCAGTCAGGGCACATGCCCGGGTTGCAGGCTCCAGCCGATCAATGACTCTCTCATCATTGATGTTTCTATCTATCTCTCTCCCTCTCCTTTCCTCTCTCTGAAATCAATAAAGATATATTTAAAAAAAAAAAAAAAGTAGGCACATTTCTGAGACATTCTTACTTTACTAGTAGCACTTCTGAATGATGGATGAATGTTTTTTCTGCCACTTGGATATAATTCTTCAAATTACTCTGATGCATTAACTGGTTATAAAGAGGCCTAAAAGCTTACTACATTATCCAGAATGCACGTATCAGAGCTGTTTTCAGTCATCAGCTTAGTGTTTGCAATCAGTGGCTGAATAGGGTTTGCAATGGTTGAGATTCATGCGCCTGGGAGGTGGGAGGGGTACATAACTAGGGATCTCTAAAATCCAGTTCTCACTCTGCCTTTTGCCCCAGTGCAGTAGCAGTTTCAACCTTGTTGCTGTATGGTCCTATGAGTGGGAAGATGACGTATTCACAGGAGAAAAGAGAGGAAGATGGCAAAACCTGGTGGGCTCAGTAGAGTGTGTAGGATGGGGCCTGGGTGGAACAAGGTAGAAGCCTAGGGAAGTCTAGAACCAGAAAAGACAAAAAGTTCTCTGACAGCAAGATGGGTCTTGCCATTGCTTTAACCCCAGTACCTGACACAATGGCTGGTACACAACAGATTCTCAAATGTTTGTTAAATTTATGTAGGTGTTATGCTTATCTCTTCTAGAAACGCTGTTAGCTAGGTGTAAGCTTTACTGTTTACATTAATAGCCATGACTACTAAGATGATAGCTTGATCATTGGTGGAACTGAGCTTACTGTTTGGGTAAGTTTTGTGCAGAAACGGTTGTATTTTTGGAAAAAGATGAATGCATCTCAGAATGATTTTAGTGTTTGTTTATTTTCTTTTAAGGTAAAATTTTATTATAATGTAACTAGTACTTACATCCCTCCTATCCTGACTTGAAACACTATAGATTAGTTTTGTCTGTTTTTGAAATACACACCCCCACACACAGTATATGTTCTTGTGTGTGGCGTCTTTTGCTCAACATTATTTTTGTGAAGGTAATTCATGTTATTGCTGCAGTTTGTTCATTTTCACTGCTGTATTTTATTTATAAATATATCACAATATATAATTGATTACTTATAATGGGTTGATTCCAGCTTTTTACCATTCTGAATAGTGCCACTATGAGCTTTCATGTACATTTCTTCTGTGCACACACATACCCATTTTTGTTGTGTATACACCATGCTGGGTCATAAGATGTGCACATAATCACCTTCTGCAGATACTTCCAAACAGTTTCACAAAGTGATTGTGCCAATTTTGTGTGTGAGTTTTTATACAAAGCTAGATGCCAAAAATGTTCAGAGGGAATAAACGACAGGTAGTGGGGAGATTATCCCTAGCCTATGATTTGGAACCTGAGAGACTCATGGAAAGGAAGAAGACGACATAATCCCCAAAGGGACGGGGCCCATCAATCATTGACCATCACTGGAGTAATTTGGAAGCCTGCTTCCTAAGGATGAGAAGGGAGGAAGGATAATAATACAGGTGGAAGAGAAGAGGAAAAGAAAAGGAATCAGAATGGCTTGTAACCCTGAAGGCCAAGGCGTTGCTAAAAATTTCACCTCCATAAAAATGGCACAGGGGCGACCCTAAGCCCTGACTCCGATAGGGAAGATTGGAACCAGAAAGTAGCACAGTGCCCTCTGTATTTACACATATGTGTTTATCACAAAATTTCCTGGACTTGTTTGGGACTTTGTGAGTACTTAAGGTTATCAGTCAGGACAGCTTCTCTTTATTAGTTTTGAGATAAGCCCTTTCATCACTGCTGACATTCACAGGAAAAGAATAAAAGCTTGTTGTTGAACTTCATAAGATTTTTGTAGAAAGTTTAATTTGCAAATAAGTATGCCAAAGTGGAAATGCCAGATGCTATCAGACAGAAGCATCAGGTTTTCCATTTAAATGTGCTTGTCCCTCTTACAACTGGATTCAGGGCTTTCCTCTGTAAGTCTCAGGAAACTCACAAGAGTGACTCAGAATTAACCCACTCTGAGACTTGGTTTTCAAAAGGCACTTAAAGCATTGCAAAGAGGAATGCAATGTTCTGTTTACAAAAGGAATTTGAATGCTAATTATGAATCCCTATAAAACATCGCATTTCATATTCATCTCTTTGCAATTCAGAAATGAATCCTATGGAGTTCTGGTCTCCTGTCCACAAGGTTCTTCTCTCTGACATTTTGCTATGGCACAGAGCTCCTACCTGAGCTCTGACCCCTACATATCTGCCTTTCCTCAAATTGGTTTGCAGCTCCAGGACAATTTGCCCTGCAGCAGATGTCGTCACAGAAACGATAAGGGACTGCCTATCTTTGCAGAGAGCAGCAGGCTTACATTTGCTTTCTTTTCCTTGGGGCAATTTTTGTGAATTAAGCTTGGCACAGCCCTGCCTGTTTGCTTTTGATCTGACGTGCTGGACAAGGAGTTCAGTTCATTTGCCGCCTCTTCAGCAACCATGTCCAAGAGCATTATCCAGTAGGAGGTCTAAGGAAGCTGCCACTATCAGCAGCCAACAGGCACACTTGAAAATTCATGAGCAATTTGTAAAAAGGCAGGAGTTCTCCCCTCAGTGCTTTGCCCTGCCACCGAGATACTGGCTAAGCCCATACAAAGAAAGGGATATATCACCCCAGGCCAAGAATTTAGTAGTCACTCCAAGGCACCACAAGGATGTAGAAGCTTCAGGTTTGCCTCCAAATGATACCCAAGGGTACAAAGACCTTGCATGGCCAAAACTTAGCTGGTCTAGCTGATATGCAAATCAACTTGCTGGCACCCTCCCAGTTATGAACGCTCACCTTGTAAGCTCCAATACGCACAAAGAACATTTGCAAAGCACCTACAACCCGGTCTCTTGGAGACTCTGAGTTTCCCCCAAATCAAGAAGTGGCACAGTCCTGGGTGAACAGCATCTAGGGGCAATGTAAGAAATGACATATCTATCTCATTCAACTAAATTTTTCTTTCTTTTCACTTACAAACTGCCTCTAGGGGACTACCCATGCCATTCTCCTTACTTTTCTTTAGACTTTCCAGCTTTTGGACTCAGTTAATTATATCTAAGCAACTCTATTTGTCACAGTCAACACACACACACACACACACACACACAATGCCGTCTTCTGCTCTCTCTTTCATTTCTGGCCTAGATACCTTAGGGAAACATTTTCTCCCCTTTTAAAAGGCACTTTATCTTGAAAAAAGGGAGAGAATTACTTTAAATTCCCTAGAAAGTTTTCCTAAAACTACCCTGAAGGTATCAGAGTCATCAAATTCTAGAACACTTGGAAGTGCATAGAATTCCTGTTCAGAATTTTATCAAAATTATTCTTCTAAAATTATTTCTTTGATCAAAATTATTTTCATCCTCTAAAACATTCAAAACAAACAATGGCTATTTGATATCCAGCATCTCTTTGTGGCTGAATTCCTAGTACTGCAATAATAACACTACTTTTTATTGAAAATGTAGAGTTTCATTGTAAATGTGCTGTCAGATTTGAATTAAACGCCCCTGTGGACTTTTGAAAAGGGGCCTAATCTCTGTAGAAAAGGTGACTTTCAAGCTTTTTAAGTTCTCAACAACTGATAACAAATGAAGTTTTGGAACACAATAAGCATTATCATGTTTATAAGCCCAGGTAGACTGCAATATTACCCTGACCTGATCTTCTTTCTGGGTGTCGACCCTTGATGGCTCTTGCTGTCACTGTTGGCCTTCTCACTGACGGTGGACCTCAGTGCTGGGCCAAACTGAGCAGAATTCTGGTGGATAATTGTGCTAGATTATTTGTATTTCCAGGTTCTGCATATTAATAACTATAACGCTTGATTCCAACCAAATCTTCAGGTTAGGAAAAATGTTAAGGAACCAGTTTACGGGAAGAAGTTTCAGTGAGACACAAAAACCTACACTAACTACCATCATATGTTATCTTCCTCCCTGAGGCTGTGTCCTCATCTGAACTTCAACAATTAATCTTAGGAAGTGGCACAGTTTTGCTGAAATAATAAAAACATAGAATTTATTGACATGTAGCTAATTTAACCTTAGAGACCCAAAGGCTATAAAAAGAAAAGAAATTGCACAGTTAATCACAAAACATTGTCATAGAGTGGAAAAGTACATGTTTGCAATCTTATAAAACTTGAAAATCAGATTGAAGAAGTTTCTAGCTGTTGGTCTCTATCCAGTTTTGGAAATGTCTTCCGTTTTAGAACTCTCTCAAGTTTGAATGACTCTTGAGTATCTGTGATCATGAATGGATAGTGGTATATTCCATATATATTCAGAGAAGCCAAAAGTTGACAAGAGCTATTACTTTGGAAGGGCGTCTGGGTCTAACAGATAATCTAATGAACTAATTTGAGTCTTTTTCACTTCCTATTCTTACCTAATTTCTGATGGAGAACCTCAACCAACAATGAGAATAATATTCTTCTCCTTGCCCCTGTTTCTTAAAAACAAATGAGTTCATGGTAGTGGAGCTGGTTAGGAGTGCTCTGATGGCATTCAAACAGCAGACCTTAGTAAGTAATTTCTCTTTCCTTTCAATTCCTTATCCATACACACAAGCAGTTTCACAGAGCAGGGTGCTTAGTGGGGTTCAAAACATCCTAACTAGCCCGGCTGGTATTGCTCAATGGTTGAGCATCAACCCATGAACCAAGAGGTCACATGCTGGTGTTGCAGGCTCGATCCCCAAGAGGGGGCGTGCAGGAGGCAGCCAGTCAATGTTTCTCTCTCGTCAGTGTTTCTATTTCTCCATCCCTCTTCCTTCCTCTCTCTCTAAAATCAATAAAAACACTTTCAGCCCTGCCGGCATGGCTCAGCAGTTAAGCATCGACCTAGGATCCAGGAGATCATGGTTCAATTCCTGGTCAGGGCACATGCCCAGGTTTCGGGCTCGATCCCCAGCAGGGGGCATGCAGGAGGCAGCTGATCAATGACTCTCATTATTAGTGTGTCTATCTCTCTCTCCCTCTCCGTGTCCTTTCCTCTCTCTGAAATCAATAAAAACATATTTTAAAAAATTTTTTCAGAAACCCCCACAAACACCCTAACTGGCTTAATTCAAGGATGGCACATGTGCCACACTCCCCCTAGATTTGTATTGAGGGAACCTACTTAATATCATCTATTTTCCCTGCCCATGCTCTGAACCCAGAGATAAATACAGGAGTCAGATAATTGGAAATCAACTATTAATGATACAGCTCTTGGGTACCTGGCTTGGGGTTGGAAAGCAAATGGACTTATTACTGTTTCCTGAAATAAACTTCCCAGGCTTTAAGCCTCTCTGATTGGGAGCAGTGCCTGCCCTTCAGGGTTGACACATAGTGGGGAGAATATGCCAAAACAGCATGTTCTTTGTAGTGAGGCAGTTTCCAAAGAAAGAGAAGCCAGAAGGGGCTACAAAAAGAAGTGCCAGAAGTGGCTCACATGCCCAGTTTCTTCTCTCAAACCCTTTATATAGGTCACTGATAGGTCACTCCCATCTTTCCCCAACTCACCAGGAATAGGCAAGAAAATGGCAAGAGACCAGCAGAGTTACCCCACTAAAGTGGTTCTCAAACTTGAGCATGTATCAGAATCACCTGGGGAGCTTGTTACAAACACAGGATCCTGGGCCCATTTACAAGTTGCTAATTCAGTAGACCAGGTGAGGCCTGGTAATCTGCATTTCTGAGGAGTTCCCAGGTGATGCTGAATCACTGCTCTAATGCAATGGCTCTCAACCAGGACAAGCATTGGAATCAAGAAGAAATGTTTCTTTCTATCAAGGAGTGTTTCCTTCTATCATCCTCCGGTGGGTGTGAGCCCTAATTCTGTGGTCTAGCAAGGGTGTGGCACTCCATCCAGGGGAAGGAGTCAGCAGTCTATCAGAACTTTATGAGGTTTCTCCCTTAATATTGATCACTATTCTTTCATGGGATTGTTAATGCACAGTGATGATTTTTGTCCCTGGAAAGTTGTGTAATGGATCATAACATAAATTTAAAACCTCAAAAGTCATACTGGACTCGAGCACTTCCTCATCAATTTCCTGTCCTAAATTATGTCCCACCACATTGTCCAAAATAGCTCACTAGAGATCTTCAGTGAAATTAAATGACAACATTAAGATATTCCAATTAAGTGTCAATAATAAAATATTCCAAATACGAATATAAACCTTCTCCCATCATGAATTTTCCAGGTTGAAATTACGACTCCAAAACTAAATTCCCTGAATATTAAAGTATAAAATCAAATTACTTCACCTTTGTGTTAAAAGCCAAAAGAAATTAAAGCCCCAAAACCCATTCTTCATAATTTCTTATTCTTCTGAGTCCACCTAGAGGAATGCTCCCCGTTTAGGTAGACCTGTACTTTTTTAGCAGCTGCAGTTCAGTTCTCTCCCACTGGAAAAGGTGGAGTTCTCTTAGACTCTTAATAGTTCGACTGTACTCATATGTGCCTCACTTTTGAGGAGATCAAAGAGAACACTAAAGATTATCAAAGTACCAAGCTCATACCCACTTTTTTAGAAAACATGTCAATCCTCAGCAGTTAGGAGACATCCCAGACAAATTATATTCCCAGAAGCCTCTACTTATTATTGCCAAAGACCATAGCAGAGATTCAGTGATGCCTGAGAGGGGCAAACAGACAGAAATGGGGCAGAATCCTTGACTGCAGCTTTTCCACAATGCGGGTCGTTCTGTGTCTCTATTGGAAGAACACGACCTTGATGACACCATATTAGGAGGAGGGGAGGGAAAGGCCATCAGTGGACACTGTCTCAGCAATTCGAAGATTGGAATTTGAGACATGGTTCTCTTCTAACACAGCCTAGAGATCTGTGATGGTGGCAGCCCCAGGCCCTGGGTCTTATTTTATGACCCTTTCCTTCCAATCCAACATGTTGAAAACATTGTAATTTCCACTTGCCTGGGAGCCGTGTTTCTGGCATCCCGCTGCTGAACTGAATGTGGGTTCCACCCTGTGACTTAGCCTCCACTGTCTCTTGTGGAGGGACACTTTCAGTCCTCTGCCACAGTGACAGTTGTCCTGAAATTACTCAGACCCAGGAAGCCTGCCTCCTAGGGAAGGTATCTCCCTATCTCGCATTAGTTTCAGTAGGAAAATCACTCTCAGCAGATGCTTCCAAAACCTGGGCCCCTGGGCCCAGCGCGAAACAAGACCCTGCCTTGTGCTCCTCGACTTGGGCACTGGTCCAGGTTCTGAGTAGCCTTTCTTTGAGCTCCACCTTGTTGTGTCGTGGTGGAACATGATTAAGATGTACTATTATTGCCTTTGTTCCCTTCTTTTCAAAATAATGTACCAAATTTTATTTAAATCAGCTTTATTGAGGCATAATTTACATACAATAAAATTCATCATTGTTAAGTATACAGTTTGTGTACTCTTTGATGTCAATACCCTTCCCCCACCCAGAGCCCAAAGGATTCACTCATCTGTTCTACATCACTGTATTTTTACCTCTTTTAGAGTTTTATATAAATGAGTCACACAGTATGTAGTCTTATGGGTCTGGCTTCATTCATTGACCATACGCTTTTGAGATTCATCTATGCTGTTGCACGCACCAGTAGTAGTTTAATTTTATCTCTGACTAATACCCCATGATACCAAAATTTGTCTGTCCAATTACCAGTTAATGGGCATTTGGGTAATTTCCAGTTTGGAACATTTTTAATAACCCTGACATGAACATACACATACAAGTCTTTCCCTAAACAAATATTTTTAATGCTTTTGTATAAATACCTAGGAGTGGTATTACTAGACCACATATTATAAGTATATAATTAACTTTTTAAGAAACTTCCCAACTGTTTTCTAGAGGATGTCATAATCTTGCATTACCATCAGCAATGTATGAGGGTTCTAATTGCTCCAGTGCCCCACCATCTTATTTTGACAGTCTTTTTAATATTCGTCACTCTACTGGATATGTTATATTACTTCATTTTGGTTTTAATTTGCACTTTCCTAATAGTTAATGATGTTGAGCATGTTTTTAGAGCTTTATTTCCCAAGCACCTATCTTATTCTGTGAAGTGTCTTTTAATCTTTTGCTTATTTTTATAAATCAAGCTGTCTTATCTTAATATTGAATTATAAACATTCTTTATGTATTCTGAAAACAAATAATTTTGCAGAATATGTGCTTTGCAAATATCTTCTCCCAGGCTCTGGTTAGCTTTTGCATTTCTTAATGACACTGCTTAAATACCATAAGTCTTTAATGTTGATGTTCAAGTTCCCATCTAAAGAAATTTTGCCTATTCAAAGGTCACAAAAAATTTTTTTTCAAAGTTTTTTTCTAGAAATTTTGTAGTTTACCTCTTACATTTAAATCTATTACTTATTTCAAGTTAATTTTGTATATAGGGTGACTTAAAAGTCGAATTTTTTTCTCCATATACAGTAATTTGTTCTAGCACCATTTGTTTTAAACATTACCCCTTCTCCATTGAAGTACCTTGATGCTTTTGTCAAAAATCAATTGCTCAGCCCTGGCCAGGTGGCTCAGTTGATTGGAGTTTTGTCCTGTACACCAAAGGTTGCAGGTTCAATCCCTGGTTGGGGCGCATTCCGGAGGCAACTAATCAATGTTCCCTTCTCACATTGATGTTTCTCTCTCTCTCTCCCCCTCCCTCCCTTCTTCTGTCTCTCAAGTCAATAAACATATACTCAGGTGAGGATCAAAAATAAATCATTTGCTCATATATTTGGTCCACTGGTATATATGTCTGTTCTTATGCCAATACCCCATTGTCATTATTACATGTAGCTTTATAAAAAGTCTGAATATTAGGGTGAGCCTTCCAAATTTATTATTGTTTTTGAAAATTGTTTTGTCTATTCCAGGCCTTCATATTATCATGTAAAATTTAGGATCGCCTTGTCAGTTTCTACAGAATCTCTGCAGGAATTTATATTGGGGTTACTTGGGACTTAAAGATCAATTTGTAGGAAAACACTATTGAGTCTCCTGATCTACGAATGTGCTATATCTCTATTAATTTAAATCTTTAAATTTTATTTTCAGCACTATTTTTTAGTTTTCAGTGTACATGTCTTATGTATTTTGTTAAGTTTAACTTAATTATTTCATGTTTTTCAATGCTATTGTAAGTGGTATTTAAATTTTTCAGTTTCCAGTTGGTGTCTGCATCTATGAGAGAGAATCAACCTTGCATTTCTGGAATAAACCCTACTTGTTTGTTATGTATTAGTTTTTTTGTATATTGTTGGATTCTGCTTGCTGAGATTTGTTGAGAATTTTTGCATCTACATTCATGAGGGCTACTGATCTATAGCTTCCTCCTTTTGCAATGTTATTGTCTGATTTTTGGCATCAGGGTAACGCTGAACCCATCAATTGAGCTGGGAAGCATTACCTTCTCTTCTATTTCATAGAAGAATTTCTAAAGAATTGGTATTATTTCTTCTTTAAATGTTTGGTGTAATTCACAGTGAAGCCACCTAGGCTTGGAATCCTTTTTGTTGATGCTGTTTTTGTTGTAAGTTTTTCATTATAAATTCAATTCCTGTCATAGATAGAAGTTATTTATCTACCTTTTTAGGTTATCTATTTCTTCTTGACAAAACTAAGGTAATTTGTGTCATTTGAGAAAATTGTTCATTTCATTTAAGTTGTAGAATTTATTGACATGTGTTGTTCATAATTTTCTTTTATTATCCTTTTACTGTCTAAGGAATCTGGAGTGATCCTTCTCTTTTATTCCTGACATTGGTAATTTGTATTTTCTCTCTTGTTTTCCTTATAAGTCTGACTAGAGTTTAATCTATTTTATTGATCTCTTGAAGGATTATTGTATTAGTTTCCTATTGCTGCTGTAATCAATTACTACAAACTTAGTGGCTTAAAACAACACAAATTTATTACCTTATGATTCTGGAAGTCAGAAGTCCAAAATCAGTTTCACTGAGCTGAAGTTAACATTTTGGCAGGGCCAATTCCTCCTGAAAGTTCTGAGGGAAAATACGTTTTCCTGACTTTTTTAGTTTCCAGAAGCTACTTGCATTCTTTGGCCCATGACCCCTTCCTGCATCTTCCAATGTCTTGCTTCTATCACCAAAGTCTCCAACTCTGATCTCCCCACCCCCTCTAATAAGGATGCTTGTGATTACTTTGGGCCTACCCAGATCATTCAGATAATCCTTCCAGCTCAAGATCCTTACCTAATCATACCTGCAATGTCCCTTCATCATGTAAAGTAGTATATTCCCAGGTTCCAGAGATTAGAACGTGGACATCTTAATGGGACCATTATTCAGCCTACTACAGCTATTGATTTCATTGTTTTTCTCTATTGTTTGTCCATTTCCTATTTTACTGATTTCTGGTGTCATCTTTATTATTTCCTACTTCCTTTTTGCTTTAGACTTAGTTTGCTCTCTTCTTGGAATTTTTTATTTTTATTTGATATATTTCTTCTTTTATATTAAAAGTATTTAATGCTATAAATTTCCCTGTACACGCTGCTTTAAATACATCTCAAAATTTTGATATGCTGTGTTTTCGATCTCATTCCATTCAAAAACATTAATTTTTTAGTGAGGTCTTCTTTGACTTATGCGTTATTTTAAAAATGTTTTTAATTTGAAATTTTTGGGATATATTTCTCTTGTTGATGTCTCATTAATTCCATACGTGCGCTAAGTTAATTCTCTTACATGAATTTGAGCCTTTGATTTATTGGGATTTATTTTATGACTCAGAGTCTTGATGACTATTCCATGTTTGAGAACATGGTGCTGCTATTTTAAAAAGAATATATATTCAGCTGTTTTGAATGAAGTATTCTGTAAATATCAATTGGGTCCACTTGACTGATAATGTTAAGATCTACGTTTTTACTAATTTTCTGTCAACTTCTATCAATTACTGGGAGAGGTGTGTTGAAATATTTGATTGTAATTGTGGATTTACCTCTTCTATAGGTATTTGCTTCATGGATTTTGAAACTCTGTTATTAGGCTCATAACCATTTAGGACAGTTATCCTCTTGGTGAACTGACCACTTTATCATTATACATTGTCTCTCTATCCCTGGAAACAGTCCTTGTTAAATTTTCAAAGCAGTATAAAAGAGGACCAGCAGCTGTGTGGCTGATCCAGCCCTGCCTACTAATGCCTGCCATGTCATTTTAAAGCTAGAACCTCACACAGAATGATTTTTAGGACACATGAAATGTAGCTTCTTTTGATTTTTAAAGTCTAAGGCTATTGATTTGCAGCCAAGCAACAACAACAAAAAATTGTTACATTCCTTATACTTAAAGCTGACATATGAAAACATTCTTTTCTCCCTCTAATCAAAACCTTGCCTTGACTCCCTCTGTTTACTGAGGCCAATGCAGCTCTCGAGTGTTTCTAAGGCTGCCTCTCGCTGCCCTGCTTGTAGCAAACAGCTGCCCGCCTGTGGATAAAGTTGCCATTAGTTGCTGGTCAAAATCCCACTGGATGAAACTTACTAAAATCTAAAGCCCGAAGCTATCACTCCAACCCCACCAGTCAAAAGACAATCACATAACTGTACAACCAGCCACGTGGCACACCAAAGCCCTATGAACCCCCAAAGTAAAAATAAATCATGTGACCCAGGCTTATTCCACCTAAGGCCTAAAGCCACTCCATCAAAGCCTCATGGTTTGGACTCCCAGGTCCAATTGCTTGTCTGTCTCTCAGGGTTCCAGGATTGTGCTCCACACGGTGGGGGAAAGGATGTCACATATTGGATTTCCTCAAACTCCATCACCCTCTTGTGCCCATGCCAGTCATCGTCATTGATCATACAGAATGTGTAACAAGACCTATTTCCCCACTATCCAGCCCCACACTGGTCTCAATTTTTTTTTCTATATCACTCACCTCTCTATAAGTCAAGATCACTTCCTTGCTTTATTTCATGAGGGAAGAGCTTGTTGCATCCTGGATGGTGACAAGAGTGGGAGATGTCCCCCGTAAGACAGTTTGGGTGGAGGCTTGGCCACATCTGGGATCCCCATCTGCGTCCCTCTCCGGATGAGCCACAGGTAGTGAGCAGGGCAGCAGGCTGTGTCCTGTTCTGCCTCTCTTTGTGGTGACCGCTGTCATACACGGGTCCTCTCATCTTAGCTGATTTTTTATATAGCCTCTGGCTGCCTCCATAGTGTGTCCAGGATCACCTGCTCCCCCAGGATCATCCCTCCCAGATGACCCTCGCACTCTCCCCACGGGAGGAGGGAGGGTGCCGTGCTCTTAGTGCATTTCTTTTTTATCTTTATGATGGCATATACTACATTCTCCTCCCCCCAGGGTCTTCGTTTTTTGATTCTTAAGACTCTAGTTTGGAAGGCAAACAAAATTGAATGTTAACCATTTCTTTCTTTCCATCGCATGTTCCGACTAACTAGGAGAAGCGTTCAGACTTATAGGAAAGTACAAAGAGCACAGAGATGAGGGTTTCTGGGTCCCAAGAAAGTGCACTGCCTCCCCCATTCTGTGCAAGAGAATCCTTCTCAATGTCCATTCCATTAGAGTGTCCCACACAAGGAAAACCATTAACCATCTGCTCTAGTCAATGACCGTGCTGGTAGTTAAACCAGGTGGCTTTACAAAGCAAGGCCCTGCGGCTGGGAAAGGCTAAGCTGCATGTCCCAGACTCATGCACCAGCCTATATACTGAACCATGCCCTGGGGTGACCTGACAGGACTGGCTGGCAGCCAGCTCAGAGCAAGATTGGGACACAGGGCAGAGGCCAAAGCAGGAGGATGCTTACTTCTAAAATGAAACTGCCACAGAAGATGGGAGCGAGAGGTTAGGAGTGATCTGGGCCTGATTTTGCTCCATGAGTGGGGAGCTGCCCACTGGTGTCTGGGCACCCTTCTCCCAAAGCACCAAGTCCCAGCAGGACTGTCTTCAAATGCCTTTTGACTGTTCCTCATTCAAAGCTATTTTCTAAAGCTAATATTTTTCCACTTACCTTTATAAATAGGATATAAGTGTAATGTAGAATATTTAGGGGAGAAAAATACACATCAGAGGGAGCTAGAGCTGTGTGTGGCGGAGCTTGAGGCTGCGGCAGATACTGAAATTCCAGCTGTCAGTGTCATTCTCCTTCTGGGCTGGTCTTTAGTTAGCTGTAAATGTGATGTTTTAAAATTGTTCAGATCAGCAGAAAGTGCTGTTTTGATGAGATTCCGAGGAAAACCCTCCTATGGGTTTCAGAGATGTAATGCGGAAAATTACTGGTGCTTGGGAGATTTTGAAATGTTGGCCTTGCACTTACAGTCCCAGAGAAAATGGATGCTTGGTGGGGTTTTCAACGCTGATGAAGGACAAGCCTGTTTTCTTCCCAGGCGATTTTTCAGATGCAGACCCCCACGTGAGGGATGAGTCCGAGGGAATCTCGACCTTTCCTGCCAACTGCAACTCTAGCTGGACCTGAACTGGTCCCCTGAATGAAGTCCAAATCAGGCGGCTGTGGCCATCCTGAAATGCCCTTTCTCCAGACGACCGAGGCTGGGTCTACACCGCAGTCCAAAGTGCAGGCGATTCATTCACTCTCCGGTCAGCACAGCTGCCTCTCTCTCTGAGCTCCTCTCACACCACAGTCTCCCTCATTCATGACGCACCAGCCCCACTGGCTTTCTTTAGGTTCCTCGAGCACATGGAGGTCCGCCCCTTGTGGCCTTTGAACTTGCTGTCCCTCTGCCTGCGTGGCTGGCTTCTCACCATTCAGGGCGATCCTTGGAGAAGCCTCCCTCCCCGGCAGCTCTAAAGAAGTTACCCAGCACCTCTCTTTCCCACCTTCATATTTTATTTTCTTCATAGCAGTTATTGCTATTAATTTATTTATTGGTCATTCTTTTACTGTCTCTCTCCCCCACTAGAACATAAGCTCTAGGAGAGCAGAAACCTTGTCTTCCTTGTAGACTGCTGTATCCTGAGCACCAACAACAGTGCCTGGCACATTGTAGACACCCAATAAATATTTGTTAAACAGATGAGGGAAAGGACGATGATGGATTGCAGGCCCAGTGCAAGAAACCAGCTACTCCACTGCCGAGGAGCGACCGCAAAGGTGCAGCGCTGTGCGTGGCTCCGGGAAGCGCGCAGTGCATGAGCACCGGCCAGGGGAGCCAGCGTTCGGACTCAGGGTTGAAAGGAAGAATTGTGGGATGTGTGCTGATAAAATTGCATTTGCCGTGTTCAGCTGGTTTTCAAGACAGTGAGGAGAGCCATCGGGCTTTCTCATTTGAGGTACATTTCCTAACCCATTTCTTGTAGCGGTGGCCCATTTTTAATGACTGGTTTCTCTCGTTTTTCTTCCAAGTATTATTCAGAGCCTGTGGCCTGTCCTGGTCTGCAGCAGAGGGAAATGGGTCTGGGGAAGGCTGAAGAGCCCTCTGATGCTGGGCTGGAGGGTTAGGTCGCTGGTCCTGGCTCTTCGGAGGACAATATAATGGACTTTATTAAGACTGAAGGCAATCACCGTTCATGTGGCCAACTTTCCAAGAAGTGTGACACCTGCCATGACATAGCCAACAAATAATTGCCCAGCCTTGGCGTGAATAGGTTCAACTACATTGCAGGGCAGGCAGCCCATATTTTACCCCTGGGAAAACTTTTCTGAGGAAATTTTCCAATAAAATTGATTCATTTTTTTTCCTTTTAGAATCTTCTCTGTGGACATTTGGGTAGATATTTTAAGTTTGGGATTTGGGCCATATGGAGTGAAATATTTAGAAATGTTTAGAGCTATTTTGTCTCCTATAAAAATGAGATTGAGAATAACCTAAGAGAAAATATAACACCATTGGCTTTCCCATTCATAAACATTCTGCTTGGCATTTCTCTGACATTCTGGGGGGTGAGGGAGCCCGAAGTTTATGTTTCATTTGCGTTATCCCACTGTGATAAGAAATGATTTCTCGGTGGCCCACTCTTATCCTGCAGATTGCTCTAAAGTCAGATTACAACTGTATGTTTTGATTGATTAGTTAGTTCTGCCTTTTAAAAATCACTTATATATCTTATCAGTGAGGATAAAGCTAAGAAAGCAATTACAACACTTATTTGTGGGTTTCTGAGAGTGTTTTAATAAGAAGCTGGACAGAAAAGACTCCTATATAAAGGTGAGACAGCAACAAACCTTTTTAAAATCATAAGTATATCTGTCAAATAACCCAAGGGGGTCATCACAGAATTTAATTCGATGCAATTAAGTTATTTTTGTAGCACTGGGCACCCATTAAATACCAAGTCATTCCAAGAGCTGCACAGGATAGAGGGTGAATCGAACTTGAAGTTCACACTCAAGGCGCCCTAAGAAGCAGCCTGCTCCTGTACCCACCATAATGAAATGTGCGCACTTCTTGTTCTGGCCAAGTGTCATGGGGTCCTCGCAGGGATAAGAGAAGTGGGGCCTAGCTTTAGGGAGGCGCTATGTATGTTCCAGGCTTTGGGACCAGACGTCCTGGTGTGAGTCCCAGCTCAGCACTTACTAGCTTCCTGACCTTGGGCACGTTTTTTAGCCTTGTATTAGTTTCCTCGGCTGACACATGGCAATACTAGTCTCTTGCAAGGCTGTTGGGAAGACTGGAGATGACCTATGTAACGCTCCTCTAGAGCAGCGTATAGCCCCCTCAGTAGGATGCGCCGACCGCAGCGTCTGGGTTTGCTTTCCGGGGCCAGCTGCAGACATGCCGGCCGGCCACGCAGCTTCCAGCGGTTCCTAACTTCGCCCTGCTGGAAGGTGACCTTGGAGGACCCGCGCCGCGGCGAGCTGCGGAGGCCCCGCCCGGACCCCGGGGCGGCAGCGGCTCTGCAAAGGGGCTGATGCGGGCCGGGGGCTGAGACTCCCCGCAGAGAAGGCGGGTGAGAGGAGGTGAGGGAAGGAAATCCGGGATAATGTGTTTAATTTGATCCGTTCCCTGGAGTTATTAAAATGCATCCTGCCCTGGACTCTAAAATTCTTGAGCTGAAATAATCAGTCCGGCCGGCTTTTTGCAGAGGATAATGGAAGCGCGCTTCGAGCGGCGCCGGGAATCGCAGCCTGTCCAAACACTGCCCCCTTGTGGTGCGGGGTGAGAGCAGCCTCGGAGGAACCGGCTCGGCCGCCGGGCCTCTGACCCGTAGGCTACCAAACCAGAGCTAAAGGCAAGGCCCACCCCGAGCGATCCGTCAGTGTGGGTTTGGGAGGGGGTGCCGGGAGTCCATTCCTTATTCACGTGACAGGGAAATACAGACGTCTCTGTCGTTCATTTTCAGGGGGTCTCCCCCTGAATTCTGAAGGAATTACTGATTCTACTACACCCTCTCAGCAAGGGAGAGAAAAGTACTTTAGAGAACTGACCAAGCTAGGAACAGGAGCTACCTCTCTGCCCCCATCCTCTCATTTCTTCCTGTCCCCTTCCATTTATCTAGTGGCTTCCAAGAGAGTATAATTTAAATGCTCTTACCAAAAGGGAGGGGGGAGTGAAAAAAGATAAAGTATTTAGAACAAGACCTGTCACATTGTAGTAGCAGTTAGGACTGGGCGTTCTTATTCTCTATGTCTCAGGCTGTTCTAGGTCTTACAGATGCAGCTGGGCAAGATAAATATGGTCCTTGCCATCCTGAAACCTGCATTCACAAGTCCTGAGCTTCAAGCTTTGGAATTTTATTTACACGGGAGGGCACAAAGAGCCATGCTTCTAATATGTAAAACAATAAAATTAAAATAAAAAATTTAAAACAAGACAATTTATAATAGACCCACTAGGAAATATTAGTGCCATTACTCCTCAACAGAGCCCTAATTTCCACAGGTAACTGTATGCCTTGGAGAGCTCTTCTTCTCTCGGATATCATCCGTGACATAGAATTCTTCTCCTTCCAATTCCAGGGGTTATCCACATTTTTAGCAAAAAGGGAGATTAATCTCCAGGTAGGTAGAATATGGAGCTACTTGGTTTGAGTCCTGTTTGTCTTACCCTGGTTGGAATTATATTCCTTTGTCTTATAGAACTACAGTCGCCAAAAGCCCTCTGCTAAAATGTGCATGTCCCTGCACATGTTGCCTCATTCATTATTAGTCATTAACACACACTATGAGGCTGCTTTTTTAAATCCTTCCTAGCTTAATAGATAAAGCCAAAGAGGCTCAGAATGAGCACATTTTTTAAAAAATAATAACTTATTCTGATTTTTTTCTTCAACATGTTGGTCTCAGGGGAGTTGTACCTCTTACGTGGTGGCTGGCTGCCCCACCAGCGAGTGTTCCAAGAGAACCAGACAAAAGTTGCATGGGCTTTCCCCATTTGGCCTCAGAAGTCACACATGGCACTTCAAACATTCTAGTCATTCTAGTCATTACTAGAAAGTCATAGGCCAGTCCAGATTCAAGGGAGGGAGATATTAACACTACCTGATGATGGGAGATGGGAGATGATCATTATGCTATAGAATAGCTGCTGGGACGTGCGGCATTGTTTCAGTCTTCTTGGGAACATGCTGTCTGCCATAACCAGATTGGACCTTGGCAAGAGTGAAGTTAGATGAGGTTTTCCCCTCCATTCCTGCAGCTCTAGACCTATGTCTTCCTCCTGTCTGTTGCCCTTACCCTCAAATTCCACCTAGCCCCAGATTCTACTTTGTCCTCCTGACATTTCCTGGTGCTTTCTCCCTTGCTGAACTTGCCTCTTTCATGTCTCACTTCCTCCTGATCCCATTACATGGCTGGAAGCAGCACTTTGTAGTGGAAAGAGCACCGAACTGAAAAGTCATGTGCCAGTGTTTCCACTAGTGAGCTGGGTTATCCGAGGCCACTCACAACAAATGCAGTTTTCTTATTTACACAATACTGGGAAGTGGTTCAGGGGCTAAGATAAAACCATATTCAGTATCAATTCTAATCATTCCTAAATCAAATCTGAGTTAAAGAGTAAATAGATAGCATTAGCAGATCACTATTTAACCCCACTGAAAATATTTACTCAGTATCTACTTTAAACAGTTCTGGGTCACTATAGAAAAGCGAAGTTTAAATGTTAATTGTCAGGCACAAATAGGTAAAAAGTTAGCAAAAATATGAAGAATGCCACTAGATAACTGGCCATGGTTTATTGCAAATAAATAATCCACAAAATGTATACTGAGTTACTTCAGTAATGTGACAATTTTGATGATTTAATGTGCACATTACAATGGTTTTGGAGGTAAGACTCATTTTAACAGGGTTATCTTTTCAATATCCAAGGCAAAGGAACAGTCTGAGGATTTGGGATTCATTGTCAAGGTCAGCAAGAGACATATTCTGGTTTGTAGGAGACAAACTCCCACAAGCGACTTCACACATTGCACCTGCAGCCAGACACCTGAGAACACCACAGTATATGCAGATGTCAATAGAGAAAGAAGCTTCCCAGAAATATTGTTCTTGCCCTCCCATCCTATATGACAGAAGGTAAAGCTTGCCTTCTGTCCGTGGTATATGGAGATCTGCTTCTCTTGCTGTGCCTGTGTTGGCCTCAGCACTCAACCATAGAGGAACCTGCGATGTGCAGGGCAGGCAGTGGTTTGCCCATGGAACCCCACCATCCCCTCCTCCATTATGACCTGAGAGTTTAAATAGCCAATCATGCCAGTGGGGGAAACCACCCTCATCTCCAGCCTATGGACAGGACAGGCTATGGCTCCCTGAGTTTAATCTAAGAAGGAATAGCTAGAGAACCATCTGAGCTTGAGTTTTCTCAAATGTAAGTGGCATGCAGAGGTATTATAAAGTTGACATGAGAAAGCCCAGGTGGGTCAAAGGGCTAATGTGGTGCCTGGCACTTGGCAAATTCAGTGATGGTTTTGCAACTTGAAGTTCAGACAGTTTCTCAGGTGGCTGTGTGGAAACCTAGCTTCAGCTGGATGAAAATGACGTAAGAGAAAGGCAAACCTAAGCCAAGCCTAGAGTCAAGCTATTAAAGAGAAGGAACTGCTGTCACGGCCCAGAGTCAGGTCCACTGGAGAAAAGTCCATCTCCTCAGGTTGCTCTAACCACTCACTTCCCAGCCATCTGCGCCTGCTGTGGGTTCACGTGGCGCAGGGGCCTGGCTGGGCAGCCACAGATCTTCATGGGCTCTAAGACAAAGCTGCCCCGCGGAAGTCTCAGTTCTCCCATGAGGACTTGATCACATGGGAGGCGACAAGTCACCACAGAAGAGACTCAAACCTCCTGAGGTTGCCTTGCTATGAGTCTGAGCAAGCACGTTCCCATCACCTCTCCAGGCCTCATGTCCCTCACCTCTCACTGTGCAACTGGAGGTCAAAGAGGAAGATGTTGGACTAGATCATCTCGAAAAGCCTGTCAGCTTTATTCATTAAGAAAATCAGGTGGACTCCTATTTTCCAAACTGTCCCCCTTTAGTCCGGCCTAAATTTTGAGTTAATGTAAACCATGCTTCTCCACTTAAAAGAAAAGTCTCACAGCCCTGGCGGGGTCATCCCATACACCTAGAGGCTGGCTCCATTCCTGGTCAGGGCACATACCTAGGTCTCAGGTTCAATGTTTCTCTCTCATACTCTCTCTCCCACCCTCTCTCTCTAAAATCAATAAAAACATATCCTTGAGTGAGGATTTTTTAAAAAATACTTACTTATGTATTATTTCTTATGGACAAATGGCTGGTTGAGAAATTCACCTTTGTCACCTTCTTTTTAAAAGAAAGATTAACTTGCCCGGCCGGGCATGGCTCAGCGGTTGAACGTCGACCTCGGATCCAGGCGATCGGGGTTTGATTCCTGGTCAGGGCACATGCCCGGGCTGCAGCCAATCAATGACTCTCTCATCATTGATGTTTCTATCTCTCTCTCTCCCTCTCCTTTCCTCTCTCTGAAATCAATAAAGATATCTTTATAAATAAATAAATAAATAAATAAATAAATAAATAAATAAATAATTAACTTGAATGTTGCAATGAAAGCAGGTGAGAGAATTCAGGTCTTCTAACTAAGCACTCGTGCTCTTTCTAATACTATTTCAATGATTTCTACAATCAAACTGGGAAAAATTGCAAGAACTCATAAAGGTAAAGTATTAAAGGATGCTGCATAAAGCACCTGATGTCTTCCAGTCTCTCATCTTACTTTTACTACAACCTAAGGGAGGTGGAGGAGCGCCCACATCACTGCCACACACAGGACATAGGGGCAGGTGTGCAGAATTTCCAAGGACCAGGTGAGAAGAAGGTGAAGAGATCCTTCAGAAGACTCAGGCCCACTAGAGGATTCTTAAAGAAATGGTCCCAGTGTCTTTCTTATTGTGAACTTTTCCTTATTGCTATTTCTCCAAAGCAAACATAAGTATTTCCAGCCAAGGTTCTAGTCTTTCTGCAGTTTCAGCCTAAGCTGCTTTCTCTTGAAAATCACCTCACACCACTAGCTCATGCATGTACTTCCTCCCCCAAACTTGCAAGTAATGCATAGCTTAACTTGCTAGAGCCCAAGTTCAAATCTCTGTATTTCAAGTTTTTTGCTAGCAAAATCTATCTCTGTGAGTGATCTGTTTTATTATTGTTTGTTTTGG
Organism: Miniopterus natalensis; assembly: GCF_054644295.1. Classification (NCBI taxonomy): domain Eukaryota; kingdom Metazoa; phylum Chordata; class Mammalia; order Chiroptera; family Miniopteridae; genus Miniopterus; species Miniopterus natalensis. The sequence goes on along the minus strand of NC_142081.1, from coordinate 69,825,707 downwards.
CTTTTTTTTTCCAGTCATCTCAGGGGTTATTGAGCTGTAAAAGGATAAAGTGCTTAAAAGAATAAGATAAGTTAGGAAGAATACTTTTTAAATGAATTTTTATTATCTTTTTGTTTACAAGTTATACATGTGTATTGTAGAAGATTTAGAAAATATAATAAAGTATATGGAAAAGAATTGCTTGTCTATCATAACCCCACCACCATGAGAGACATTGCTGGTAACACTCATTTTTTTCGACGGGCTCAACCTGTATTCTTTGGAAACGTGACTTTTGTTTCACTCAGCAGCATATGATGAACAGTTTCTGGCAACAGCTAACCATGTACCCTACTCTCAGTCCTGAGTCAGAATGCCACTTTTGGGGACATTTTTTAAAGTATTTTTTGGATAATAAGGAATTAAAAAATAAGCAACTCAACAATATGACATTTTCTTTAAAGAATGGTTTTTTGATATTTAGAGAGAGAGGAAGGGAGAAGAGAGAAACATCCATGTGAGAGTGCAACATGGACCGGCTGCTTGCTGCACGGCCCCTACCAGGAATCGGGCCCACAGCCTGGCATGCGCCCTGACCAGAACTGAACTAGCAACCTTTCGGTGCACAGGACAATTCCCAACCAACTGAGCCACACCAGAAAGGGCCAGAACAATTTTTTGTTACATTAAATACACCTCGTATATTTTATTAATAAAATTAATAGTTATTAAATATGGTTTTTGAATGATTTTGATATGAACATTTTTATCTTCATATTTTTAAAATGTAAACCATTCCAGTCGGCTACTCTGCAAGTTACTGTAATTCATGCTAGTTTCTATAACAATCTCCAAATCTCAGAGGCTTAAGGCAATAAAAATGTATTTGCTGCTCGTGCAACGTTCAATAAATTTGGACAACTTCCCTTCTTGGCTGTGCTACAGCAGTGACTTGAAGGCAGGAGCTCTTTCCATTTGGTAGCCATCTGGAACATGTCGACCACAGAGGAAGTGGAGTGGAGAGAGTGGGAAATCTTACCTGCGGTAATATGTTCAACCTGGAGGCGTGGTGCATCATTCCTTCCCACATCTTATCGGCCAGCATGGGCTCACATGGTCTAAGTCTACCTGTGAGGGAGTCTGGGAAATGAAGTCTTCCTTTGTGCCCCATCCATGCCATGAAAAACAACAGCAAAAAACTGATTGGTAAACACTAACAACTGGCAGGACCTCTTACAAATGTGCTGTCCCTTATGTTTCTACCTTAACACCATTTATTGGTTTAGATCATTAAAGAGCTATTCATTTGACAGCCATTTGGATTCTATAATCCAGCTAGCTCCTTGATGGTTAAAATCGCCAGAATGTGATGTGTGGAAGCACACACACAACCTCTCCCCTCCCCCTTTCTCTCTCTCTCCAACTGCTAACAGCAACTGTGCTAACAGCATAGCCGATTTGGGTATATCAATAATAGATCCTCATAATAAACATAGCACTGTGTTGTGTGCTCTACTTTCTTGAGTTACAATTGATCTTCACAAAATTATATGGGGCAGTCATTAATTATTATTCTCATTTTACAGATGAGGAAATGAAACTTGAGTGAGGTAATTTGCTCGAAGTCATGCAGTGACAAAGTGGCAGGCCGAGACTGCTCTCCGAGCTCTTCTGCTTTCAAACCTGTGCTCTCAACTACTGCGTTGTACTGACCTCCTGTTTGGAAAGACACTGCCAGAGTGAGGAGGAAGACTACCCCACGGGGAAGGAACGTCAGGCAGCTCCAATCTTACTGTCACCGTGGTTCTAAGCCTGATTCTCTGCCGTCTGATCCTCCCAGCAGTTCTGTCATACGTGACCTAGTTTGAAGCTGCATGTGGCCCAACTTCATCTACCACAGGCGATGCCGTCTCTGCTCTGCTCTGCCTCAAAGCTCGCCCCGTTTTCCATCCTGGCCTGTGGGGCGGCCCTGATGAGGAACATGGCTGTAAAACACAACCTGTTACATTAGCCTGGGCCACACTTGCTCAGGCTTGATACTGCCAGGTGCTATTTTTACATGTTTCCATGTGCCAGCTGTATCTCTCCAACTAGAGGGTAAACTGAGACCAACGCCATGCATTTCCCCATCACCTCGCACAGTACAAGGCACAGCAGAGGCATCTGAAAAACTCTTGCTGATTTAGGTTGGGCAGCCCTGATATCGCCTCTGTACCTCAGTTTCCTCCTCTGTAACATCAGGGGCTTGGACGGGACAAGACCTAAGGGTTCACCCAGCTCTGTGATACTATATATCACTGGGAATTTCTCTGCAAGGGTACACTGTCAAAACACTTCAGAAAATTTTCCTGCAACGCCAAAGTCTCCAGATGGTCACAGGATGAGTATAGTCACATACTCACTAGCTAACCTTTCCAAACACGTGACTATAACCGAATTTTCATAAAGAAATTGCATTTTAAAGTGACAAAAAGCCATTGTTATAAAACGACTAATAATGAGGCAAAGAGCTGTAAACTGATTCTTTCCCAAGTCATTAATCAGTTGATGCGCTTTAAAGAGGAGTGTCCTTGTGCATGTTACGAGTCATTTATCCAAATCAAGTAAATATTGTCCACATTGTCCCCCGAGAAAGTACAGGGTGACTTATTAAGAAATTGAGCAGATCAAATTGCTTAGAGAAATTTCACAATGAAGGATTCTTTCAAGAAAGTGTTTTCAAGGCACCGGGGGGTTCTGTGGGCTGCACACTCTGCTCACTGCTCTCCAGGCCTCACCTGGTTCTGTCTGAAGGGGGAATAATGCAGTGAGCTTCAAGGCAACCTCCAGTTGTCTCTGGGTCAGTTGCTCTCAGGCATGGAGACAACATCATTCTAGAGGCAATAGCTTGGCAGCAAAGACCCTGACATCCATTTGTACTTTTTTAAAAGTCAAATGGCTTGCCTCCCTTTCTGGTTAATCAAATGGGTAGTTACTTTGCAGAATCAAAAGCCTCACACTCAGGTGCATTTTGTTTGAATGTGATAGCATCTCATGGCAGGATGCGCTATTTCATTCTATAGCTTTTATTGCTGTCACAGGAGAGGAGGAAAAGAGGAAGGAGGGTTCTAGGACCTGCAACCAATGATCTTTTATCACTTAGAAGGAAATGCTCAAAACAACTTCAGACATGAGGCTACTGAAAAATTATAAATAATGATCCACCTTATCATTAGCCAGGATGTAGTAGTAGCTGAGAGTCAGAGCAATCTGTGAGTGCCATGTTAGGACAAAATTTAGAACATGTACCATCTACCCAATGGCAAAACGTAAATTTGGGTATTTTTTAAAGCACATCCTTTAAAAGTAAGCAGTTAAATTTTTTCACCAGAAACTGATATAATGATGTATGTCAACTGGATTTGAAAATAAAGAATGATTTTTTTTTAAAAAAAAGAAAGTTTTTTCCCTTTTTGCCATGTCCTCCAAACACTTTTCATGTGGGCTGTTGCAACATCCTAGAAACCCTGCCTTGGACTTCTCTCAGGAGTTTTTTTATCTGATTTTGCAAACTTGCTTCAAACACATACACACACACTCAAAACACACACACAAACACTCAGAAAGTTTCACCAGAAACTGATACAATGATGTATGTGAACTGGGTTTGAAAATAAAAAATGATTAAAAAAAAAAAAGAAAGTTTCTTCCCATTTTGCTATGTCCTCCAAACACCTGCAGGGTTTCCTGACCTCTCAGCAGGGATGTTTGTAAGGCCTCCACAGTGTGGAAGAAGTTTCCTCCCTCCTTTTGAAGAAATGGTGGCACCAGAAAGGAGGAGTTACATGGGCAATATCCTAACCCATTCCACCTCTCACTCTTGTCATAGTTTAATATTGTTCTCAGATGAAGAGTGAGTGACTTTAGGGGTAGCTTACTTGGTGAAGGAATGCTTCCTATAAATGTTTCACTACAATCTGTCCTTCGTGTTGGCCTTCACCGAGACTCCTTGAGTATGTGTCACCACAAACTTTACCTCCAAAGGTCACCTGACCCGCCCATTTCTCTCTGTCTCCATTCCTTCACCAGCAAGACCGTAACAATCTCCTAAAGGCTCTCCCCACTTCTGCTTTTGCCCCCCTCTGATCCCTTCTCCTCACCAGTGAGCTTGGATAAGCCCAAACCTCCCTTCAGCTGATTCCCATTGCTCGTGCACCCACGTCAAATCCTTAGTATGGACTACAAAGTCCTGTCTCTGCCCATCTCCTTAGCCTCACCTCTCTCAGCTCCCCACGCCCCTTACTCAGCAGAGGAAGCAGGCTCTTCCCGGTCCTTCCCTCCCCCCTGCCTTCGCCTGTGCCTGTGTCTCTCTCTGCCAGGCCTGCTCTCCACCCTCACCCCTAGCAGTCTTGCTCCCACTCCTCCTTCAGGCTCCATTAAACGTTACTTCCTTGGGGAAGCCCTTCCTCAGTCTCCGAGCTAAGTTGGGACCCCTATTTTTTCTCATGGCACATTTACCTTTCCTTCCTAGCATTTCGCAGCTGTCGCTGGATGATTGCTCATGTGTTTACTAGATCGCTTGTCAGTCCGCAGAGCAGTCCAGGGCCCGGGGTTTGGAGTCAGACTGCACAACTCAGATCTTAGCTCTGCCACTTATTAATGTCACTTCTCCATGCTTCCATTTCTTCATCTGCCAAATGGGGTTAGTAACAGCATCTATTTCGCAAGGTCACTTTGGACATTAGATTAGATAGCAAGGAGCCCAGGCCTGGTGAATAGTAAGCACTCAGTAAATATTGAAGAAAATCTTAGCAAGTACCCAATATTAGTTTGCTGAGAGAATGAATGTCATTTATATAAAATGGGGATAACAGTGTTTGCCCTGCCAACCACTCAAGATGGATTTCAGATGAAATAAACTGCTGAGTGTGGAAAGGCTTTTTAGCTTGTGTCAGGCTCTGCTAACGCGGAGTCCTGCCACTGTCATTCCCACTTTGCAGCTAGAAGCCTTATCTTGCTTGGCCAAAAGATCTCAGTGACCTAATTTTTTTTTAAATTTTTTTTTTTACAAAAGGGTGAAGATGGGTGTCTTATATGTGAAAAAGTTCTCCCAGAAGAACAAAGACCACCCCACTCCCATTCCCACCTAAGAGAGACAGCATAGGAGGCCCCGACTCCTTCCCAGGAGCTCAGAGAGAGTAGGGCAAGGCAACTTCTGTAGGTCTTCTGGTCCTGTGTGAACAGTCTCCCCAGGGCTGGGGCTGCCATTCTGGCACTTTATCCCCTGGGAAAAATACTAGCCCTTACAAATGAGTGGACCTTGAGTTTTCCTCCAGGGGAACAGGTACTATTTGAAGCTCTGAGACAGCTGAGGGCAAATGTACAGCTCCAGCAGGAGCAGTGAAGGGGACTGTAGTGCAAGGCACAGGCCCTAATTCATCATATCCCCATGGTGTCTGCAGTCAATGTGTCATCTCTAATTTCATTCAGTGCCACATGGAAGTTGACATTCCTGCTATAAATGGAATTCTGGAGGTTTATGAATTCTGAGGGCCAGAGACATCTTAGGGCCGTTGAACCCAAAAGCCTGTTTTATGAACCCCCATGATGCTCTCCTCAATGTGTGGCCAAGCCGCAGGCCCTGACCTTCCTGGAAGGGGTCCCTTAGCACAAGGATGGGCAGGCCCCAGCCTGCACCAACGTGGTTGATCTGCCCAGTGTGACTTGGTCAAGGGAGGAAAGCCTAATGCAACAGCGATGACACAGCCAAGGTTCATGGTTAGAACCGAGAAAGGACTGGGGGCAAAGGAGAATTGGGTGAGAATTTAATGAGGAGGAAATAGAGTGAGGCAAGGTATGGAGATGAGGTGAGATGGTGTAGAGAGAGTCCTCCCATCACTTTGGGCAAGCACTCCTCTTAGACGCCCAGAGGTCCTGGGGTGAAATCGCAAGCCAGGATGAAGTCTTCAGGGATGTAAACCACCCCAAACGATGAAAACCAAAAGGAGAAATGAACTATAATTCAAAGATACTGAATGATGCACTGGGCTTGGAGTCAGGAGCCCCAGCTTCCAGTTCTGACCCTGGCACTTGAGCCTTTGGTTAAAGGCTTAATCAGAATGGAGTGATTACGTAGCTGTCAGCACTCTCAACATTTCAGGCTTTCCACAGACATGGTGCCCAGGGTTTTCTGTTAAAGTTGGCGTAGTTATAACTCCCCATCCTGATCAAGAAGATTCAAATACCCCTGACTCCAGGTGTTTTAGAAGATGGAGAATTGCCAAACTGTGATAAGTAAATGTTTTAAACCGTGAATGTCCAGGAGGGAGGACCTCTAACAGGAAATGGCAAAAGGGATTTGGATTTAGGGTATTAAAGTATTTGGATTTAAATAAAAATATAAGCTGTATATGTAGCACAGTTAACAGACTTTAGTATTATGGAGGGAAAGATTATTTGGGATTATTGTTACTGACAATGTGTTTTGTTTTTAGTTTTTGGAAAACATAATAATATGTGCAATTAAACATGTATAAATGGGCATGTAGAAAAAAGTCTTCCTCTCAATGCACCTCCTTGGAAGCAGCGATTGCTGCCAGTTCCTTCCAGAGAATCGCATGACTTTCAACAATGCTAAAAGTTTCCCTGCACTTGGGTTGGATCAGCAGTCACTCTCAGGGAGACTCACCTCTCTTCAGATGGATATTTTGCCCACAAACACAAATATGTGTATTTGTAAACATATAAATACACACTGGTTAGTTAAAAGTCTCTAACAGATTGGAAGAAAACATAACAATGAATTTATCACTGCCTATAAATAGAAAACAAATTCAAAGTTTATGGAATTCAAAACACTGAAGTTCTGCTTGAACGTTAATGATTGAAAGGATTTTTCTGGCTGTGTTTTATTTTTGAAAAGTAGAGTCAGCCTATGGTAATGAATGCATTTCTGCAGTGCCTTCTATAGTGCCACATTCTGTTCGCGTGTGCAGAAATATCCACACAAAATAACTATACCTGTTAAACCATTTTTCTCCTAGTCCATTACTCTGCAGGGGTAATTTGAGTAGGCATTGATGACGATAAACACCGCAGTTTAGAAGATGTTAAACCAAGCTTATCAGAGCTCACATAGAGAAACAAATTAGGTAAACTGAAGCAATTTGAGCTAATGAAGTTTGATTCCAAACACCCAGATCAATTAAGCTTCAAGCACTTGCTTGGGTTCCTGCTCTTTAAGGCAGTGAGGAGCTGCTGCCTAGAAGACGGGGCTGGGCATTCTAATTGAAAAGCTATGGAAATAAAGGAGACAGAACCAGTCAGTGCTTCTAGCATATATTTCACAAGTCTTACTGTTCAAGGGTCACATCATATTGAAATGAAGAAAAAGTGGGCAATGCACCCTCGTTGACCAGTTTATTGAGAACCCCAAGGGTTCCACTATTCCAAAGACTTGGTATTGTGAGAAGTTGGCCAAATTTCTGGACAAAAGCTGTCCTGTAAGAAATGGGCATAAGAGAGGCTTCCATGGAAAGGTGGGAAACCCAGGGTGGCTGGGAGTCCAAAAACCAGGAGAACCTAGTCTTTGTTCTGCCACAAATTAGCTGTGTTTCACATCTCTGAGCCTTGGTGTTCTAATCTATAGAATGAGAGAACTAAGCTGGATAATTTTTTACATCTTTTTTTTGTTTTTTATTAAATATTTTTTATTTTTCAGTTACAATTGGCATATAATATTATATTACTTTCAGATGTACAACATAACAATTAGACATTTATATAACTTACAAAGTGATCACCCTGGTAAATGTATTACCCATCTGGTCTTGGCCAGGTAGCTCAGTTGGGTGGAGCATCATCCCAATACTCCAAGTTTGTGGGCTCGATCCTGGTCAGGGCAAATTCAAGAATCAACCAATGAATGCATAAATAAATGGAACAACATATCAATGTTTCTCTCTCTCTCCCTCTCCTTTCCTCTCTCTCTAAAATAAATCAATAAATTAAAAATTTGAAACAAAATCTAGTACCCATCTGACATTATACTTAGTTATTACAGTATTATTGACTACATTCCCTATGCCATACTTTATATGTCCATGACTATTTTGTAATTACCAATTTGTACTTTTTAATTCCTTTCCCTTTTTCACCCATCCCCTCACCTCCTCTCCCATCTGGCAATCATCAAAATGTTCTCTTTAGCTATGAGTTTATTTCTCTTTTGTTTATTCATTATTTTGTTTTTTAAGGTAAACACATATAAGTGAAATCATATGGCATTTGTATTTCTCTGTCTGACTTATTTCATTCTGCACAATACCTTCTAGGTCCATCTGTGTTGTTGCAGATGGTAAAAGATGGTAAAATTTCATTCTTTTTTGTGGCTGAGTTATATTCCATTTATATGTGCACCAATTCTTCTTTATCCATTCATCAATGGTGGGCATTTAGATTGCTTCCATATGTTGGCTATTGTACATAATGCTGCAATAAGCATATGGATGTATACATCTTTTTGAATTAGTGTTTTGGGTTTCTTTGAATAATACCCAGAAGTGGAATTGCTGGGTCCTTCTTTATCTCTTGTTAAAAGTCTATTTTGTCTGATATAAGTATTGCTACCCCAGCTTTTTTGTTTGTTTCCATTTTTATGAAATATCTTTCTATCCCTTTACTTTCAGTCTGCATATGTCGTTTGATCTGAAGTGAGTCTGTTGTAGACAGCATACTTAAGGGTCTTGTTTTGTTATCCATTCAGCCACACTATGTCTTTTCATCTGAGCATTTAATCCATTTACATTTAAAGTAATTGTTGATAGATATGTAGTTATTGTTATTTCATTATTCATATTTTTAATTATTTCTTTCTTCTTAAAGAAGACCCTTTAAGATTTCTTGTAATACTGGTTTGGTGGTGATGAATTCCTTTAGCCTTTTCTTGTCTGGGAAGCTCTTTATCTGTCTTCAATTCTAAATGACAGCTTTGCTGGGTAGAGTAATTTTGGTTGTAGGTACTTGCTTTTCATCACTTTGATATTTTGTGCCAATCCCTTCAGGCCTGCAAAGTTTCTGTTGAGAAATCAGCTGGAAGTCTTATGGGAGCTCCCTTGTAGGTAACTAATTGCTTTTCTCTTGCTGCTTTAAAGATTCTCTCTTTGTCTTTAACCTATGTCATTTTAATTATGATGTCTTTGTGTAGCCCTCTTTGGGTTCATTTGGTTTGGATCTCAGAGCTTCTTTGGCTTGTATGTCTATTTCTTCTGCCAGGTTAGGGAATTTTTCAGTCATTGTTTCTTCAAATAGGTTTTAAATTCCTGTTGTCTCTCTTCTCCATCTGGTACCCCTATGATGTGAATGTTGTTACACATGATGTTGTCCCAGAGGCTCCTTAAACTATTCTTTTTTTGGAAGAAAAAGAAAATTCTATTTTTGCTGTTCTGATTGGGTGTTTTCTGCTACCTTATCTTCCAAATTGCTGATTTGATTCTCTGCTTCATCTAATCTACTCTTGATTCCCTCTAAGGTATTCTTCATTTTAGTTATTGTATTTTTCACTTCTAATTGGTCCTTTTTTATAGTTTCTGTGTTGCTGAAGTTCTCACTAAGTTTCTTGAGTAACCTTATAACCATTGTTTTGAACTCTATATCAGGTAGATTGCTTGCCTCCATTTTATTTAGTTCTTCTGGAGATTTCTCCTGTTCTTCCCTTTGGGACATGTTTCTTTGTCTCCCTGTTTTGGCTGCCTCACTTTATTTGTTTCTATGTATTAGGTAAAGTTGTTCCATCTCTCAGTCTTGATAGAGTGGCCTTATATAGTAGGTGTCCTGTGGAGCCTGGTGGCACAATCTCCCTGATTACCTGAGCTGGGTGCTCCAGGTATGTTCCTTGTGTGAGTTGTGTGTGCCCTCTTGTAGTTTAGTCTTGATCACTGTTTAGAGGGATTGACTCCCTGGCTGATTGGTTGTTAAGGACTGGCAGGGACTACAGTGGAAGAGCTGTTGTTTGGGGGCTTACCCTATGTAGCAGGATTTGCTTTAGCAAGGCTCTGGTGCTGAGTCTGCCTTCTGAGTGTGTTGTTTGTGGAGGTGATTGGGTGGTGCTCTGGTGTGGTCTGAAGATGGCCACCAAGTGTGTTGGTTCTGGGGTCTCTTGGGAGGTACATCCCCAAGTCAGCTGCTCTCTGTGCCTTGCCTGAGGCCACCTGGTATGAACTACAAAGTGATCTACAGATGATTGCCAGTTGTCCTAGGCTTAGAGGTTCCTAGAAGAAGTTAATCTGAGAACTGAGGTCAGCTGATGCCAGTGTTGGAGTTGGGGCTGCTTAGCAAGTTGTGTGTGGCACACTGAAAACAGATGCTGCTTGTTTGGGGCTTGTGAGGCTTTGAGAGATTTTAGGAAAGTTCAAGCATGAGCCAAGAGCAAGCCTCTTGTATGGAAAATCCACTAGAAGTGGCTTGGATGGGCTCACAGGTTGGGTGGGGCAGAGTCTCAGGGAATCACCAGGGCAGGGCAAACAGGGTTAGCCAGGTTGATGGAGACTTAGATATGGCCCCAGCCTGCACTTGCCGGGGGAGGGCTCAGCAAAGTAACAATGGCTTCTGCCAGAATTTCTGTCTGGGAGAATGTTGTCCCTCCTGCCCTTTCTCTAAAGCCAGATGATTTGATTCCTCCCCATATGTCCCTGGTGCCTTTTGAGCTGCTGCTCCAGTGCTGTAGTTCAGAGTGATTGAGTCTGCCAGCAAATAAGTTTATGTGGGCCCTTTAAAAGGAATGCCTGGGACTCCAGCAGCCCTCTGTCTCACTCAGCCACAATCTCTGCTGGTTTTCACAGTCAGAAGTTATGGGGACTTCTCTTCTCAGCCTAGTGTGGCACTGGGACTCCTTGCTTCTCAGGGAGGACCTCTGAAGCTGAGATATCTCTCCCAATTTTTAACTGCCACACATGGATGTGGGACTAGCCTGTTCTACAACTGCACACCTCCTACCAGTCTCAGCGCTATTTCGTCTGTATATCCTTAGTTACAGGACTTCTGTTCAGCTAGACTTCAGACAGTTCTCAATGATGATTGTTCTCTGGTTTAGTCATAATTTTGAAGTGATTGTGGGAGGAAGCAAGTACAGTGTTTACTTACTCTGCCATCTTGACTAGAAATCTCTTATATCCCTTTAATCTCTCAAGTTTTTCCTTTCAAACCAGGTCTTTCTCCCTGCTAATGGGGATGTCCACATGTGAATGTCTGAGCAAAAGCTTTAAATGTAATCTTATGGTTTGTGTTAAATTCTCTTGCTCTGCCTTCCACCATAAGAACAACATAGTCCAGAAAACACTATTTAGTCTAGAATGAGAAGTCACATTGAGTTCAGTCAAGTTAGGTAGAGCCACAGGTGTTCTACAGCTTTCATGTAGCATTAATAAGAAATTCACATTTATTGTAAGGCATTGAGATATTGCAGTTATTTGCTACTACCTCAAGGGTTGATAATACAATACAGGAGACACTGGTGAGTAGGTATTGTATTTAAGGCCAAAGGACTCACTGAGATCACTTAAGGAATAAGCATAGAGAAAGAAAAAGAATGACAAAGATGATCTCAATGAATTAGTTTGAAAAATAAATTGTTAAAAATTAGATAGAATATGAGGTGAGAACATGCAAGCAAAAAGTACATATGACATTTTAAATAAATTTTCCATAAAGGGAAGCAGAGACATGGAGAGGTAATTGAGATGAGTTAAGAGGTTTGGGAAATTTTGTTTAATTTGTTTTTCAGATGAGAGATAACATAGAATGCTTGCTTATATGTTGGTAGAAAAAATACAATAGAAGACCATCATTTTAAGATAATATGATAAACTAATTAATGCTCAAATGAGTGATGAATATTGTCAGCTTTTATATTAGAGTTTTTCTATTGGTGGTGTTTAACTATACCTTCACCAGGAATCTGAAGGAAGTATTAGAATCCTACAGTGTCAATTATTCTCTTCCCCCAGTTCCCTCAGGATCCTAAAGAAGCCACAGACAAAGAGTAGCAAATAATTAAAATGCTTCTCTACTAATAGTCATTCAAATGCCCAATACTTTAGTTCAAAGTTCTCAGGCTTCTCCTCCAAGTCTTGAATCCAATTCTTGGGATTTTAACTTCTCTAGAAAACTGCAGAAATAAATCCAATTGAAGAGAGTGGTCAGGTCTGGAACTTACACATACATCCCCATAGAGTGACAGAGAGAGCAAGGGGAGAATGGGCTGTGTTTGTGCTTTTTCTGTTACAATGCCCCATCCGTTACCTATTTCTTGGGTTCCAATGATTCACATTAGTGACTTCCTCCCTTGAAGGGGCATCTAGCAAGGGTGTGGGTGCATTGGTCATGAAAGGGTAAGTTCCCCTCACCCTCCATTGGTGGTTCATTGTGCTATTCTCCGTGGGATTCAGATTTAACTGGAAATCTTTGAAGACGGTGTCCTAATCCAATTGAGGCAGGATAATAAGAAGCTAGGAACATATCTGGGCAAGTGGAATGGGAAACTGAGACAAGATAAGTTAATGAGGCCAATTTGACAAATTTATAACCAACTTGTGAATCACAAGAGCTTATTTTGCCTAACCAAGGACACTTGAGAGCAAATGGTTTATACCTCTCATTCATAACCAGAGAATACATAGCTTGAATCACCCTGGTCAGGGAGATAGAGAACAGAGACCCAATTAATGCTATTTGTGCCAGCCAAACCCAAGAATGGATGAAGTCACTGGAACAAATAACAAAAACCTGATTAAGCTCAGACAGACCCAAGATGAAAGTAAAACAGTGAAGCTGATCAGAAAATGATCCCAAACTCCCCAATATGCTCATTTTGATGAATCAACATTTTGAAGGACACACCTGGAAAACTAATAAATATTCTGTTAAGACCTTCCCCTAAGACCTCCCTGAGGATTTCTTCCCACAGAAGAGAGATAAAAACCCTCAAGACAAAGGATGCCAAGATGGGCTTTCTCTCTCTGGAGCATGTGCATGCTTTCTCTCAGGCATGAACTTTTTACTTTCTTTATCCTAAACTCTAAGGGTCTCCACGAGACTTGCAACTAGAGGAGCAGCAAGCAGCAACAGCTCGTTCCAGACTTACCCCTTGAACCTGTCTCCAAGACCCCCTTTTTTTCTGACTTTCTAGTGAGCTAAAAGCAGCCCCACCTTGGTTCATTTCTTTCCTATAATGTTTCTAGGGAGCCAAAGCAGAGCACTGCTTTATCTCTCTCCTGTTGCTTCTTCTCCCCAAGACTTTCCTTTGTTTCACTGTCCCCAGCTTTAATAAACATACTCTCAAAATCACCTGGACTCGTTTTGTGAAATCTTTCCTGCACCAAGTCAAGAACCCACATGCTACTAGCCGGCCTGAGGTAGACCCACTCCAGTCCAGTCTCTGTCTGGTGACACAAACATGAAATTCAGAGTGGAAATTTCAGACATCAAGGCACAGAACCATTTGAAAGACTCAGGTAATGCTCCAAAGGCTTCCGTCTTTCTTACAGTAAAGCTGTTCATGTAAAGTTCAGTCTGCTTTGGAGCCCTTGTACATGCATCATGTACAGGTTCTTCACTATGAAACCTCTAGAAAGTTTATTTATGAGCTTTCTCTCTCCCTCCCAGGATGTTCAAATGAGTATTCTCTTTTCAAAGAGCCCATAACTATCAAATTACTTGAGTTTTATTGCAAAGAAAGAATAACTGCTCTGGAATCCAATGATCATGCTTTTTGGGTAACTCAAAGGGAATTTCATAATTCAGAATTAATTAGGCAATGAGAGAGAACAGGAGGCATATTTTAGTGTATTAATTCATGCTGAGTTCAGACTCATTCCATTTCTGTTGCCCAGTGTGAATAATTATACCATTAATCCAAGGCAGGAGGAAAGCTATTGTGACTGCAACACATTTCTAAGCAAATAAAGAAAAATGTCACTTCTCCCTTTCAACTAATACTCTGAATAGAGCTATATAATAATAATACTTTTATTTATTTATAGGGCATAAATTTCCTAGAGTTCAATAAGCTATAAGATAAGCAAAATGCTAAAGAGAAAAAACTGAACTTTTCCAGCTGTTTCTGAAACAAAAAATTGGTCAAGGGAAATTATTGCAGAGAAAAGCTACAAATTTAAGAAGAGCTTTGGAAAAGGCTATAAGGAAAAGGTGTTGATGTGGCTTTTTTTGTTTCTCTCTCCTCTTCTGTGGCACACTCTCCCCACTGTCACTCAGAGGGGTAGAAGTCTAGGGGAGGAAAGTTTCATACTCATTCAATCAGCCCTTACCATGACCCTTGACACCAATCATTTTTTAGTGCCAAGATGATACAGGTCAGCCTGCCCCCATCCTTACTTCCAGATGCCCTTCCAGTTCATGTGTGGTTTACAGAAGTCTTGGGGAATCAGTGTGGTTTCCATATCTTCTTAAGATGAATAAAAAATGCATAGCATGGCCCATGTAAACCTTTCCTGGTTCATAATGTTTAAAAGGAGAATGGGAAGACAGAGGGCTAACACTATGGGAGGGAAGTTTCACATTTCCTCTGGGACTAGAAGGAAGGGGGTCAAGGCCCACTCTAGGCAGGGTCTTTGGGTGCCAGCAGTCACAGAGACAGTGGAGAGCAGTTCACACTGTCACAACACTGGCCCTTCTGCAGAACTGTGGGCTGTTCAGGCCTACACATAGACCTGTCCATTCCTGCCAACAGAGTAGACCTTATAGCCACAAAGACAGAGAGTGAGTTGGGAGAAAAGGTAAGATAGCCTCAATGGTCCCAAAATCTAGCAGTGTCCAGAATGCAATAGCAGCTCTGTCAGTGTTGCATTTAAATAAATGAAATGGTCCAAATCTACCCCTCATTCATTTTTATTTGACTTGGTAAAGGTAAACTCTTCTTCTCCTATGAATACTTCTGACATCAAATGTGTGTTTTTCACTCCAAACAATTCTTTAATTCTCTCTGGATACCAGATAGCTGTCCTGCAACCTAACTCATTTTGACACTAACTACTCAGAGTTAGTGAGACCCCCCAGATTAAGGATTCAATCTCATAAGACTTCCCTCCACTTCAGATTCCAATCGCAAGTAGTGGGTCCTCTGGTTACCTACACTTCTGTTCTGCTTTGGCTGCAGATCAGTGGTTCCCATCACCCTTCCACAGGTTTAATAATTTGCTATAAAAGCTTACAGAACCCAACGAAACACTTTAGTTGCTATTACCAGTTTATTATAAAGGATAATATAAAGGGTATGAGTGAATAGCCAGATGAAGAGATACATAGGTGAGGTCTGGGATGGACTCTGAATGCAGGAGCTTTTGTCTCCATGGAGTTTTGGTTGCACCATTCTCCTGGCATGTGGATGCATTTGCCAACTTGGAAGCTCTCCAAACACTTTCACTTGAGGTAATTATGGAGGTTCCATTATTTAGGCATGGTTGATTAAATCACTGGCCATTGGTGATTAACTCAATCTCTTCTCTCCCTGGAAGTCAGGAGTTTGGACTGAAAATTCCACATATCTAATCACATGGTTGGTTACCGCTGGCAACCAGTCCCCATCTTAAAGCTATCTAGGGGCTTTCAGCCACCAGTCACCTCATTAATAAAAACTCAGGTATGGTTGAAAGGGGCTTGTTATGAATAACAAAAGATGTTCCCCATCACTCAGGAAGTTTCAAGGGTTTTAGAAGCTCTGTGCCAGGAACAAGAAATGAAGATGTATTTCTGATTATATCACAGTATCAGACTTGGGGAAGTCACTTTACTTCATTGAGCTTCAGTTTTGCTGTGTATAAAATGGCAATGATATTATGTTATGAAAATGAACTACCTGAATTACTGGTTTTGTACGCCAAAATTTTTCAAATGTCAACAACTTCACATAACTTAAACTAATAATTCATTCCCTCGTTCATCATAGAACAACCATTATGTGCTGAAAGCTAAGAATTTTGTTCAGCAAAGAACAAAACAAAGTCTCTGGCCTTGAGTCTTGTATTGTAGTCAGTGCTGGGCAGAGATAAAAACACACACAGAAAGATGTAATCTACTATCAGGTGGGAGGTGCTAATAAAATAAATTAGGATAAAGAGATTCCAAGTTGGCTGTTGAGTAAGTGGGAGCTATACTCACCTTCTACTGGCACCAAATGGGATTACAGTTAAATTATAGAGTAATCAACCTGAATAACCAACTAACAGCTAGATTAACAGAAGTATTATAACCAACAATTTACAGAAGAAGCCATATAGAGATTGCTAAAAGACAGAGACTTGGAAAGAATTGACTCCCACACTCACATGAGGTGGCTGAGAATCCAGAGGGATACTTCAGCTGCAAACATCTACCCTGAGGAGCATGAGGTCTCAGCTCCCTGGCAGGATCCCCAACCCAGAGCACCAGAGCCAGGAAGAGAAGCCCAGATGGTATCTGGTGGTGAAAATCAGCAAGAATTCAGTCTGCCCGGGAGAGAAGGGAGTCTGCTAGAAACCCAATGCCATCTTCCCAACGTCAAGTGCTCCTATTCTTATAGCACCAGACTGGGGAGTGCACTAACCTGGTCCTCCAACTACTGTAACACCACCCTGCTAAGCTCAAAGTCTGGTAGAAAGGTCTGCTGACTACACCCCACAGGGACCTTTGGTGTGCTCTTTTTCTCGAGAAGCTCTTGGCAGAGACTTAGACAGTAATTAAGCTGTGTAGGTTTGGAACAGGGGCCATCCTTCTCTACCTCACACACACAACCAGTGCCTTCCCCCAACCTGTTGATTTACTTGGTTTGTCTATCAACTCCTGGTGGCCCCATACTGCTGAACTCAGTCCCACAGAAAGATCTGAGTGCTTTGCAGGGTGGGACCTTTGAAGTGCATCTCCCTGGAAGACTCTGCTCCAGAACTCAGACGGGTGCAGTGTTGTGCAGCTACAGCTATGAGGGAGAGGGCATTCTTAACCCCCTTCTGAGCTCAACCCACACCGTTCCCCCAACGGGAGACTCATTTGACCTGTCTTTCCAACAATCAGTAGCACCACCCTACTGAGATCAGTTCTACAGTAAAATCAGGGTGCTGTCCAAAGCTGGGAACTTCAGAGCTTATCTCCCAGGAGGGCTATTATCCAGAACTCAGACAGGCATTAGGTTGCCCATTTAAGACTGCAGGGAAGCCATTGTTATCCCCACTGTAAGCCTACACTATTTTCCTTCACACAACCCTGAACTCCTGGAGGCTCCACCCTGCTGAGTTTTCTCCTGCAAAGGGTCCAGCTGGTTGCATCCAGCCTGAACCTGTGATGTGCTACTTTTAGGGGATTTAGGGTCAGAGACTCAGACAGAGACTGAGTGATATGACTCTGTAATAGGGGTCACTTCCCCCCAAGCAGGAAACCCACTAGCCCCATCCTCTTGATCCTAGTCACCCTACCCTATTGAGATTGTGCCTGTGGAAGTGTCTGGAGGTTGAGGCCAACCTGAGCTCACTCTAAAGTCTTTCTATGAAAGGCTCTAGAGGAAGACCATGCAAACTCAGGGGGCGGCAAAACATCCCACAGGTAGAGGCAGACTTTAGGGTGCCTTGGACCTTGTATTGATCTGCCCCTGGCTCAAAGATGGAGGAAGCTGACCCTTGTACACAGCTTGGCCCTTCCCACACACATCCAGGCCCAGTAGAGGTAGCTATAAACAGCAAATTGCATGATAGCTCCAGATGGGTAGCCCAAGGCTGGTTACAAGCAATGTATGACATTGACCTGCACTAGAACCCCACCCAAATTGACCCAGAACCAACAAAACCAGTGGTGGGCTTCAGATGACACCAGAACTTAACCCAATTAATCACACAAGTCGCACACCCAAAGGGAGATGCTGGCAGGCACCAGATGCTGCAGGAAGCAACTCCAGCTCAAGGGACAGCCCCAGCAAAGTGGCTCATACACAGTGTGAATGAGGTCAATCTTTATACTCAGCCAGCCTGAGGGTTAGCCCCACCCACAAAGGGGCCAACAGCATTCAAAATTCATCTACAACAGGAGAGTGTACATAACCCACAAGAGAGACATTCCTGGAGCACCTAGCTCAAGTGATCTGGATTGCACCATTGAGCTTGACAAGACACCTAAAACATAAAACCACCATAACAAGTTTGGGAGCTATAGCAGATCTACTTAATACACAGAGACAAATACCAAGAGGCAGACAAAATGGGGAGGGGAAGAAACATGAGAGAACAAGGAAAATTCTCAAAAAAGGAATTAAATAAAATGAAAGCAACCAAGATACCTGATGCAGAATTCAAAATAATGGTTATAAGAATGCTCAAAGACCTTAAGGGAAAAATGGATGATCTCAGTGAGAACTTAAACAAAGAGATAGTAAGCATGAAAAGATGCATAGAAACCATAAAAAATCAGTCAGAAATGAAGAGCACAATATCTGAAATAAGAAATACACTAGAAGGAATTAATAACAGGTTAAATGAAGCAAAGGATCAAATCAGCAATTTAGGGACAAGATAATAGAAAACACCCAAACAGAACAGCAAAAAGAAAAAAAGAATTTTTAAAAATGAGAAAAGTCAAAGGGACTTGTGGGACAACATCAAGCATAACAACATCCACTTCATAGGGGTACCAGAAAGAGAAGAGAGAGTAAAGAATCAAGAACCTGTTTGACAAAACAATGGCTAAAAACTTCGCTAACCTGATGAAGGAAAAAGACACATAAGTCCAGGAAGCACAGAGAGTCCAAAACAAGATGAATCTAAAGAGGACCACACCTAGATACATCATAATTAAAATGGCAAAGGTTAACAACAAAGAGAGAATTTTAAAAGCAGCAAAAGAAAGACAGTTACCTACAAGGGAACTATCATAAGGCTGTCAGCTGATTTCTCAGCTGAAACACTTGAGGTCAGAAAGGATTGGCATGAAATAGTCAAAGTGATAAAAAGAAAAGACTACAATTGAGACTACTATACCTACCAAGGCTATCATTTAATATTGAAGGTGAAATAAAGAGCTTCTCAGGCCAAAAAATAAAAAAGCTAAAGGAGTTCTAAACCACCAAACCAATATTAAAAAAATGTTTAAAAGGTCGTCCTTAAGAAGAAGAATAAGAGAGACACACAGAGAGAGAAAGAGGAACATAAGTATAAAGAATAAAATGGCAATAACTTAGTACTTATCAGTAAATACTTTAAATGTAAATGGATTAAATGCACCAATCAAAAGACATATGGTAGCTGAATGGATAAGAAAACAAGACCCATATATATTCTGTCTACAAGAGATCTACCTCAGAACATAAGATACACACAGACTGAAAGTAAAGGGATGGAAGAAAATATCCCATGAAAATAGAAACAAAAAACAAACAAACAAAAAAGCTGGCATAACAGTACTTTATCAGACAAAATAGTCCTCAAAACAAAGGCTATAACAAGAGACAAAGAAGGATATTACATAATGCTAAAGGGATCAATCCAATAAGAAGATATAATCCTTGTAAACATTTATGCACCCAACAGAGGATCGCCTAAATATACAAATAAAATCTTAGTGGACATAAAGAGAGAGATCAACAGTAATACAGTCATAGTAGGGGATTTTAACACCCTATTGATATCAATGGATAGATTTTCCAGACAAAAAATCAACAAGGAAACTGTGGACATAAACAACAGATTAGATAAGATGAATTTCACTAATATAATCAGAGCATTTTGCCCCAAAGCTGCAGAATATACATTCTTTTCAAGTGCACATGGAACTTTCTCTAGGATAGACTACGTGTTAGGACATAAAACAAGTTCATAAATTCAAAAAGGTTGAAATTATATCAAGCATTTTCTCCAAACAAAATGGTAAGAAATTAGAGGGCAGAGTAGACTAGAGTTGTGTGAGGAGAGTCTGGGAATTGCTGGCTTGGGGGAGTAGAGCTCAGAGGGCAGCCATCTGGATTCCTGTGCTGAGTCATTCCCCTATACTGCAGAAGACATCTTTCTCAAGCAAACATTTACCTTCCCAGCAGCTTTTGCCTGGGGGTGGGCAGCAATTACCCCACACTGCTGAAAAACCTCTCTCCCTACTCTATGGAGTTTCTACAACCTGAGGCTCCTTAAGAGACAATAACAGCCTCTGAATGCTTTGAGTCTTTCCTGATTTGCCTCTGGACCCAGGGCTTGGAAAAGCAGACCTTGGTGTGCATCTTAGTCCTGTCCAAACACACCCAGCCTCAGGAGAGGGAACCAGAAGCTTGGAGTGCAGAAAACTTCAAACAGGATACTCAAGGCCAGTCACAAAGAGGGTCTAACAGTGGCCTGCACCAAAGACCATCCAAAAGACTGGGAGTCCTAGCAGATCTACCTAACTCATAGAAACAAATCCAAACAGGCGGCCAAAATGGGGAGATAAAAAAGCAAGCTCCACATGAAAGAACAAAATAATTCTCCAAAGAAAAACTAAGTGAAATGGAGATAAGCAATCTATCAGATATAGAGTTTAGAATACTGATCATAAGGATACTCAACAGCGTAAGAAAAGAAATGGAGCCCGGCCAGGAGTGGCTTAGCAGTTGAGCATCCACCTAGGATCCAGGCAATCGGGGTTAGATTCCTGGTCAGGGCACATGCCCTGGTTGTGGGCTTGATCAATGACTCTTTCATCACTGATGTTTCTGTTTCTCTCTCTCCCTCTCCTTTCCTCTCTCTGAAATCAATAAAAATATATTTTAAAAAAAGAAAAGAAAAGAAATGGAAACTATGAAGAAAATTAAGAATGACATAGTAGGTCTGGCCGGCCATGGCTCAGTGGTTGAGCATTGGCATAGGACCCAGGAGATCACTGTTTGATTCCTGGTTAAGGCACATGCCAGAGTTGCGGGCCCTCAGTAGGAGGCATGCAGGAGGTGGCTTATCGATGATGACCCTCTCATCATTGATGTCTCTCTCTCTTCCTCTCTCTGAAATCAATAAAGATATATTTTTTAAAGAAGAATGACATAGTAGAAATAAAAAAAAATTGGAAGAAATGAGCAGCAGATTAGGGGAAGCTGAGGATCAGGTCAGCGAATTAGAAGACAGGATAAAAAAAAAATCCCTCAGTCAGAAAACCAAAAAGAATAAACAATTAAAAAACAGGAGGACAGACTAAGGGAACTGTGGGACAATATGAAATGTAACAATATTCGCATCCTAGGAGTGCCAGAGGAGGTCTAAAGTAAGCAAGGGTTTGAGAACATGTTAGAAGAAATAATGGCAGAAAACTTCCTTAACCTGGTCATGGAAAAAGTCACACAAGTTCAGGAGGCACAGAGAGTCCTAAACAAGAAGAACCCAAAGAGGCCCACATTCAGACACATCATAATTAAAATGCCAAAAATTCAAGACAAAGAGAAAATCTTAAAGGGAGCAAGAGAAAAACAATCTGTTCCCTACAAAGGAGCTCCCATAAGGCTGTCAGCTGATTTCTCATTAGAAGCTCTACAAGCCAGAAGGGAATGGTATGAAGTATTCAAGGTAATGCAAAACAAAAATCTGAAACCAAAAATACTCCATCCAGCAAGGCTATTATTCAAAATAAATAGTGAAATAAAGAGATTTCCAGACAAAAGAAGGGTAAAGGAAATTATCACCACCAAACCAGCATTGCAAGAAATGTTAAAGGGACTGCTATAATAAGAAATTGAAATAGAGAGAATGAGAAACGTAGGCATAAAGAAATAAAATGGCAATAGATAAGTACCTATCAATACGAACCTTAAAAATAAATGAATTAAATGTCCTAATCAAAATTCATAGGGTAGCTGAATGGATAAGAAAATAAGACCCAAATGTATGCTGTCTACAAGAGACTCACCTCAGAACAAAAGACTCACACAGGCTGGAAAAACCAACAAACAAACAAAAAATCTTCTGATGACTTTAAAGGAGAGATTGACAGCAATACAGTCATAGTAGGGGACGTTAACACCCCACTGACTTTGCTGGATAGATCTTCCAGACAAAAAATCAACAAGGAAACAGTGACTTTAAATGACACACTAGATAGGATGGATTTAATTGACATTTTCAGAACATTCCACTCCAAATCTGCAGAATAGGCATTCTCTTCTAGTGTACATGGGACATTCTCAAAGATAGACCACGTTAGTACACAAAATAAGTCTCTACAAGTTCAAGATGATTGAAATCATATCAAACATCTCAGACATTTACACCATGGAATACTATACACCTATAAAAATGAAGGATCCCTTACCCTATGAGACAGCATGGTGGGACCTGGAGAGTATTATGCTAAGCAAAATAAGCCAGTCAGAGAAAGACAAATGTCACATGATCTCACTTATATGTAGAATCTAATGAACAAAATAAACTGATGAACAAAATAGATCCAGAGACATAGAAGCATGGAACTGACTGAGGGATCTCAGAGGTAAGGTGGGTGGGTGGGGAGAGATTAAAAGAACTTATACGCATAACCCATGAACACAGACAATAGTGGAGTGAAGGCATGGGAGGAAGGATACAGGGTGGAGGGGATCAATGGAGGGAAAAGGACACATTTGTAGTACTTTCAACAATAAAGATAAATTGAAAATAAGATTGATACAATTCTGAACATTCACCTGGTCTATTGATGTTGCCATGGTGGAGGAATCTAAGCACCAGATCTCTGGTGAAGGACTGATTTTTCAGAGCTTGTAAGAGGAATGTCATAAAGAGGAGAGAGGGGTAGATCTCCCAGGGCAAATATCTCTGAGGTAAATGCAAAGATCACATTGTCAGGGCTTGGCAAGTGTTGTCTTCTTTTTACAGAAGTCTTTTTTATACAATGTGGAGCTATGTGGATTGAGCAGGTAGTTGAGAGTTCTGGATCAGACTGTTGGGAATCTGGTGCCATTCCTTATTAGCTTTGTAATTCTGGGCATGGTTCTTCATCTCTCTTAGCCCTCTCCCCGTTCATCTGTAAAATGGGCATAAGAATGGTGAGGATTAAATAAGGAATTGTTTTTGTAGAGTACCAGGCATAGTAAGTATTTAAAGTCAATTAGTATTAGCATTATTAGCCACCAAGTTTGCTTACTTCTTCCAAGAGTTTGTGAACCAGAATTGTCTTCCTTTAAGTTGTGCCAGGACTCTAAATAGCCAAAGGAAATAAAGAGCACCTTCCAGCATTTGAAACAGTCTCCTATCTGCCCCAATAATGTTACAGTATCTGAGGGATTCTGGAGCCCTCCACTCTGCTTCCAGAGGAGGGGTGAATCTGAGCCGTGGGGTTTCTGAGTCTTATTGAATGTTATCCTGCCCTTTGTGTTATGCTCAGGAATCTGAGGGTTGGGGTGGTTAATTGCATCCTCATTTTGTATCCTGGGACCTCATGGGCTATTATTTCTGTGTGTTCTTCCAGTTGCTCAACTCCTCCCTGATTTCATGACCTCCCCCCCGTCCCCCCTTTTCATGTAGTCTGAATTCTTGATAGTGACATGAAACATGAATGGCACCCTCTCTCCCAGTCTCAAGCTTCCATTCATTTTCTCCTACCATCATATGGGTTCTTTCAATGACAATGCTTGTGTCAGCCTGGTTATCAAAATTCTTCATTCCTTTCAGCCTCTGGGTTTCTGGATAAAATGCCACTCACTCACTCACTCACTCACTCACTCACTCACTCATCAGTCAAAAAATAGTTTGATGGGCACTTACTTGATGCCAGACCCTTGTGATAAAAAGGCAATCACGGCCTGCAAGCTCATAATTATAGCACAAATAGAAAAGTGCCACGATGGAGAGATGTAAGTGCTGTGGGATGGTAGGAGGAGCTCTCAGATTTGTCCTGGGAAGGCAGTGACAGTGTCAACTGAGCAGAGATCTCAAGGAGAGTTTACCGCCTGTCAATGGACAAACTGAGACGGGGCTTTCTGGATAGCAGTAGTAACATATACAAAAAGGGCAAGAGAAAGGATGGTTGTTTGGAAAACTGCAAGTCATTCAGTATTATTGAAGCATAGAGTGAAGGGAAAAAGGCAGGAATGCTGGAAGATGAGGCTAGACAGAAGTCAGTTTAGAAAGGGATTGTTTGCCATAAAAGTGTGGATTTTGTCCTATGGGTCAGTGAGGGTTTTTTTCTATTTTAACTTGTGGTAAAAAACACACAACATAAAACCTACCATCTTAAGCATTTTTAAATGTATAGCACAGCAGTGTTATCTATGTGCACTTTATTGTGCAACAGTCTCTAGAACTTTTTCATCTTGTAAAACTGAAATTATATCCATTGAACAACTTCCTATTTTCCCCTTCCTTCAGCCCCTGGTGACCACCATTCTACTTTCTGTTTCTAAGAGTGTGACTACTTTAGATTCTTCACATAAGTTGAATCATACAGTATTTGTCTTTTTGTAACTGGCTTATTTCACTTAGCCTAATGTCTTCAAGATTAATTCATGTAGTATTTGATAGGATTTACATTTTAGGGCTAAATAATATTCCATTGTATGTATATATCATAGTTTCTTCGTTCATCTCTCAGTTAACATTTTGGTTGCTTTCATCTCTTGGCTTTTTAAAAAAACTGTGAAGCTCTAGCCGACTTGGCTTAGTGGTCAGAGGACCAGCCCACAGACTGAAGGGCCCGGGTTTCAATTCTGGCCAAGAGCATGTACCTCGGCTGCAGGCTCCATCCCTGGCCCTGGTTGGAGTGTGTGTGGGAGGCAACCAATTGATGTGTCGCTCCCACATTGATGTTTCTCTCTCTTTCTCCCCTCCACTCTCTCTGAAAAGCAATGGAAAAAATATCCTGGGATGAAGATTAAAAGAACAAAAAATTGTGAAGTAGAACACTTATATAGGGATGGCTTATAACTTACATGTACAGTTTAATGAACAATTATAGATGAGATGCATCTACAACTTTTTGATGTAGGGGATGATGCTCCAACCAACTGAGCCACCCAGCCAAGGCTGATATATTTATTATTAATTTAAAATTTTTTTCTCAATTTCTATTGATTTTTTCTTTCATCCAAGGATTATTCAGAGTTTGTTTTCAAAATATGGTTAAGTTTTAGTTATACTTTTATTTTTTATTTGTAACATCCATTGTGGGGCAGAGCAATACTGTATGAATTCAATACTTTAAAATATATTGCAATTTATTTTTTACTTAGCAGCTATTCAATACTGATCAATGTTCCACATACACTTGAAAGGAATGTAGATTCTGCAGTGTTTGGCTATGATGTTTTGTATAGTATTAGCTAGCTCTTCCATTCTTGACCTAGATGATAGCTCCTAAGATATATAACCACTTAGTTTTAGAGAACAGAAAGTATCTCCATTTTCAGCATTCCTCATCACCCAGAGTCATGTGTCATCCTAATAAGTCATACTGGTAACAGGTGACTGGACTCACTATTGTCCTTTGGA
This sequence comes from Miniopterus natalensis, assembly GCF_054644295.1. Lineage (NCBI taxonomy): Eukaryota > Metazoa > Chordata > Mammalia > Chiroptera > Miniopteridae > Miniopterus > Miniopterus natalensis. Next base: position 69,800,292 of record NC_142081.1, on the reverse strand, counting down.
GAAGTTTTAATTTCTGTCCTTTCAATGAATTGTTTTCAACAATAGAGCTGGGGTTTAGCAATTTCCTGGATAGGACTGAGGCAAGGATGGATCATAGAGATAGCCTGGGTAGGCTTCTCTGGAAGTGCTGAGGGTGTTCCAAGCACTGCATTCTTAGGCAGTTGCTTAGTCAGCAGGAGGAAACCCTGGGCTCTGAGAAGGAATGAATGGGGCTTTGGGGGACTTTGGCATGAGCCAGAAGTGATGTTCTCTAACTTGGTTGAATTTTGGATAGTCAAAGAGCTTGAATATCACCCCGCATTGCCTTGTATTTGTGATTAGCACCCACCTACTTCCTAAATATATCAACACCTGACCAAATCTTTTCCCTTTTAGTCTTTCACTGTTTGACAGCCCAAGCACTTTTTTGTATTCATGAAAAAGTGTCAAGCACTGGTCTCACCTGAAACAGGCTAGCTAAGAGTCCAGTCATCCAACTTTTTGGTAGTTTCAGCCACCTGCAGAATCCTGGGGATGCAGGTGCAACATGGAGATTGGGGAAGAAGTGGACATGAGATGTTAAAGAGAGTAACAGGAAGATAAGGAGAAGCCAGAAGAATAGTTCTCAGAGGAGGAGTCACAGACAAATGTGCTGGAGTTCACTTTGTGGTCCCAAGTCTCCCTGATAAAGCCAGTTTCATTATCAATATCATGATGTTTGGAAGGAAGTCACAGTTTCCAGTGCCAGTGTATTTGGGACAAGTAAGTAGAACTATAAAGAGGTGAAAACAGACTTTGTCACTAATCCTCCTTGTCTCTGATCTCTCTTATTCCATGGACACAGGTCATGGGGCCCCATTGAAGACTGTTATGTGGACAGAATTTCTGCAGCTCATCACTCCCCATTCTTGGTTGAGAGTGTCTAATTTAATTTCCATGGAAAGAAGAAACAGACCCAGTTATGGGAGAATGGTCTAGCCTGGGTATTGTTTTCTGCCTTTCTTCCCACTCAATGTCCTGACCAACACTCAATGTCCGGAGAGGAATGGTGGGTGTAGTGGAAATACTGGCCACATTCTCTCCTGAAAACACATTCTTAAGCCTTAGCCTCAATGGAGCAGCTCCTTAGGGTGGAGGATGGGGTCTTCTTTAAATTGGCCAGTTTCCTTCATCACTTGAGAGGTTAGTTGAGAGATAATCTGGCCATTAGAGATCCCACCTTTATCCTCTGAGGAGAATTTCCACAAGAGAGGATCCTGGGAGTTGAATGGGTTTTCACTTCCTTAGGAGGAGGATGGATAAGGAACTGGAGGTGTTTAGCTTGGAAGAGGGTATAAGTATAGTTGGGCTAAGAGAATGGTATGCACGATCCCTGTCCTAAATTAAGAACTGTCAGGTGGGCCTGGGTGAGATTTTCTCCTTGAGGTTCCAGAACTGGGTGGTTAAATAACCTGGTGAATCACACTAATAGAGGGAGTTGAGAAGATACTCAGGTAACTTGGATTCTACCTCTTAATTGAGACATTAAGTCCTGAGGGGTTGATTTGAGCTTATAGACAGGAGATGGGATGTATCTCATGGCCCCACAGGGGGCATCCTCTCCGGTAAGTGTCAGAACATCTTGTATGGCCGTGTGGCCACAGTTTTGGAGAGAAGAGAGTGTGAGGAGTAAAATTTCCTGACTTGTTCCTGTGCACCTCTTGCCAAATGGCTATGCTGGTCTCTCTGACCCTGGGTCATTAGGCATTTGTCATTCTCACCATTGTATCTCCAGGGCCCTGCACCATGCCTAATGGTTGACTGATCCTCACTCACCATTTATGTATTGATGGATAGCAGGAGCAGAGCCAGACTGCCAGGTGTATAAGAAGTGCTGGGCTAAAATGTGTTGTGGCTGCTGAGTGATCAATCCTGATGTTGGGGCAGGTGCTGCCACCTTGTCCTCCAGCACCCTGACCAGAGCTTCCAAGAGTTTTGGTGTCACAAAAAGGAATCCAATTGTTACCCACAGGGTATGCAACAGTCAGCTGTAGGAACGTGGGCCAAGGATATGTGAGTAATTTTCTATGGAAAGGGATCAGAGTGGGATGAGTTGTCTCCTGGGCCCTCAGGTGTCTCTTAGCCCAGCTCCCCGCCCCTGTTCAGGTGTCTTCCTCACTCTGCTCTCCTGGCTTTTCAGGTGCATTCCCCTCGGAGGAAGATTTTCTTTGGATCTGAGACTTACTCATGTCGTAATAGTCTTCCCAGGTGCTGTTAGGACTCTTTTCACCTCTGGGTCACTGCTGGCAGACATGTGTCACCTATCCCTTGCAGCAGCCTTCTTCTTTGGCTTTCCCACATGCAAAGTTCCACATACAACTGGTTGGAGCCGTAGTAGTAATGATGCTCTGTGCTCTTGCTGCACCTCCATTTCCACTTCCTGGGGTGTGTCTGGATAGTTGCCACAATCCACATATCCCCAGCCCACCTCCCTGCACTTCCTCCCCTGTATCACCTAGTTCCAACTCTGGTGCAAGAATAAGGACCTCAAAGCAGAAGTTTTTTGGCCTTGCGCTCAGATGGCTGGAAGAGGCAAGAGATTATCTGTTGCTTTTTGTTGGGCCCGAAAGCCAAGAAGGAGCTGTTTATTGAGCCCTCCTGCAGAGTCTGTACTAGGCCCTCAGTGACCTGGGACCCAGCAGATAAGTCAGGCTGGAAGAGAGGGTAGAGCTGGGGCCTGATCAGCTGCTGAGCCAGAAACTTAGGCATGGGGCACTTAAGTTGTATTCGGTCCCTGTTTCTTGTCTCCATCAAGATTGGGATGGCTCCACCCACAGAGATTTGTGGCTGGGTGATGTTGTGAGCACCATGGATAACATCTGTTTGTGGTAGAAAACGTAAAGCGGGTGCAGTTTATCCTGATGTTCCAGTCTTGCTGGTCTCCTTTGAGCTGGGAATTTGGGGTCTCAGTGACAACTGTCTACCACCAAAACCTTCACTCGCCAGTGTGAATACCAGGAAGCAGGGGTCATTCAAGCCATATTAGAGGCTGGCTACCTCTGAAACCTGTTCCAATTATCAAAGATGTAACAACTCCTAAAGCAAACACTGTAAAATTTCTGGATAGTCGAAATGGTTTAATAATTTGCTGTATAGTGGATCACAATGTAGCTCTGGAAAACTGTACTTCTGAAAATCCAGTGGAAATGTGAAAAAGCAATCTTGGTAGGGTATTAGGCTAATAGAGTTCTTAATTGTTCTGGGGCCATGCTGTCTAAAATCTTGAAATAACCTATAATTTATTTAATAGATTTCATGCACTTCTGATAGTTTTTTTCACATTTCTGTCATAGAGGCATTTTCTATGAGCTATGGGGACTGGCCTGTGCTGCTCCCTGTTGTCCTACTCAAGGTTCAGATGGTTTCCTCCCGGGGCACCCACTTTTTTTACCCCAAGCTCAGACACCCTTATCAAGGTCACCACCAATTACCTCTGTGATTCTGCTACAGTTGTGATGAATAGCCAGTGTCTAGTTTCTCCTAACCTTGATGCTCTGTTCAGGGGCAGAAGCAGCAGCCTCTGTAGACCAGAAGTTTGCCTTGGCTATTGGGTTGGGAGAGAGGTTCCTTGTGAGATTGCTGCACATGAGCTTATGGTTTTATGACTTTCCAGTCTAGTCAGTAAGGTCTCTAATGCACAGAGCCTGCACCTGGAGAAAGAAAGTGGGAAGAATTGTGTCCTTTTGCACTAGTTTGAATGTGCCTTAAAAACACTTTTTGCCAAAGTTCTGCTGCTGAGGTTTATTTAGTCAGGAGGAGTGCAGAGCTGTGGGAAGTGATGTGGCTGGCTCTGGGATGGTCATTGTCTTCTGGAGGTGAGCACCATGAGGTCCATAGAAACCTTTCCATCAGAGCAGCTGGAGGCAGAATGCTGCTGTGGAAGTGCTGAGTGTCAGGGAAAGATGTGGAAGTGAGATGGCTCTGCCTTGGGTGTTTCCTGGGGACTGATTCCTGAGACCAAGTCGTGTTCTGGGACTCTCAGTACATGTCACAGAGAGTAAGGACTTGATGGGGGTTCTTCCACCCTTTTTTATCCCAGCCCCATCATCAAGTATTCTTTCCATATGCCAATGTAAACATTTAATTATGAGACTGTTATTCCCCAGGACATGCAAGTAATGGAATTCCTAGGGGTTAGGTGGTAGTAAATATAGAGGGAATAACTATATTGTCAAAGATGCAATGTTGATTAAAATTTTGTTGATAAATAGCTTATACTGAATATTAAGCAAATGACTTTCTGAAAAGAAATTCCTGTAAAATAATGGTCAAATTTATGAAAGCATTTCTGTATATAGCCAGTTGGATTTGACAGAAGGTCAGCGATAATTCCATTTAGAGCATGGAAACTGCAATGTTCAGATGGTAAATGCCACACTACAGGAATAATTGACATTTTGATGGACGTAGAAGAACCTCCCAGCTGATTCTGTACAGTCACCTTAAGAATGTGTTTAAAGCGAGATTTTAAGTTATGTAACTTCAATCATCTTTTATTTGAATATACTATTGATATAGACAGTCTTGGGTTAATCTTTAGAACAGAAGTAATGTTATTTTAGTCAACATTGGGTTGAGTTTGGTATAACTTTAGAGTATGAAAACAGGAAGCAGATCCCTGTCATATTGAAAATAAGGACATTGGTCTACAGTGCAGTGGGGGTTGGTTGGCATGGGGGTTTGGGAGAAGGACTCTGGCTCTCAGTGGACACTTGGGTTGCTTCCATCTATTGGCCATGGGAATAGTATTGCTGTGAACATGGGTGTTCACTGGCTATTTTTAAGCAAGCAGATCTTTTCCTTTCTCTAGGGCTTTTATGGTTAAATTTTTTACACTTAGATCTCTGATCCATTTGAGAGTTATTTTGGATTATGGTGTGAGGAGTGGATCTTATTTTATTATTCCCCCGCAGCTCCCCCCCCCCCCCACCACCACCAAACTATCTAGTTGTTTTAACGCCATGTATTGAAAGTTCATTCTTTCCTTTGGTTGGCCTATGCTACACACACCAGTGACACAGAGTTCTAGAGTATAGTTTAATATCTGGTGGGGAAGTCTCTGGTAGGGTGGGGTAGAGTGCCTTGCCCTGGGAGACTATGGCCTTCCATAAATCCCCAAATTATGTGAGGAAGGGAGGTGGGGAATGGATGGCTTGGAGTAGGGAAGTAGCTCAACCTGTCTTCCAGGATGGGCTGTGGGAGGTTCATTTGTCTTGGAGAAAAGACCCCATTTTCCTGGAGGAGCTGAGACTCAGTCTTGGGTACATTTGTTTTGTACAGAATAAAGTTTAATAACATGAGAAATTGGTTATTTCCATTCTAGACATAGACATTTATTAAGGGTTTGACAACCCCACTGGAGCTGGGTTACATCCCAGAGAACAATCAATCATAGTGAGGAGGAGAGGTCTCAGGGTATCCTCTTTCTGTTAAATTGGTTCATTGTTCTATTTATCCAGGGCAGGAAGCGAGCAATCCTGGTGAAGACTGTTGGTGGAGCAGCGAATCTTCTTCCATAGGAGACAATTCCTTGTGCCACATTGTTGCACACAAGGGGCCCCCCGGTGTCCCCCTGTGGGTGATGAGAGGAAGGGACACTAAGCCAGGCTTCCACACTTCATACCTCCCTATTCTTGGTTCCCTAAGGTAAGGGCAGAGAAGGAAAGGTGGTGGGGTTGCAGAAGTCAACCTCCTTGATCTTTCATTGGTTGAGCTTCAACCCTGGCTGTGGTTGTTGTCTCTGGCTCAACCCAAGTCAAGATACCTTTTCCTTTCCCATGAAAACACTGAATATGTGTGCGTTGTGTGTTGGTCTCCTCCCCTTACCTCAGAGACTGGATTGAGTGGAAAAGCCCCCACTTTACCCTGATCTGGTCCCCAGACTGAGGTCATGGGGATGTAGTCTGTTCTCACTGCCTAATTATACCCAGACCCTTCTGTGTTGCCCTGGGAGACATATGGTC